>NW_006238917.1:16486612-16603880 GCF_000375325.1 Capsella rubella
GGTTGTGTGCTATTTCTCAGGAGCCACTAGGGTTAGAAGCAGCTAACCGAGTAGACCTTCTGACCAGAGTTCGAGCGGCTCAGGAGAAGGATGCAGGGCTGGTTAATGCTTCTAAGGATACTGAGTCAGAGTATCAGGTTGCAGCCAATGGGACTATCCTTGTGTATGGGCGAGTTTGTGTGCCCAAGGATGAGGAGTTGAGACGAGAGATCTTGAGTGAGGCTCATGCGAGTAGGTTCTCTATTCATCCAGGAGCGACCAAGATGTACCGAGATCTGAAGCGGTATTATCATTGGGTCGGGATGAAGAGGGACGTAGCTAAATGGGTCTCTGAGTGCGATGTATGTCAGCTAGTGAAGGCTGAGCATCAGGTGCCGAGTGGATTATTGCGGAGTCTCCCTATTCCGGAGTGGAAATGGGACATGATCACGATGGATTTCGTGGTAGGGTTGCCAATGTCTCGGTTCAAGGATGCCATTTGGGTCATTGTAGACCGTTTGACTAAGTCTACACATTTCTTGGCTATCAAGAAAACCGATGGAGCGGCAGTGCTAGCTAAGAAGTATGTGCAGGAGATTGTGAGACTTCATGGAGTACCAGCCAGTATTGTGTCAGACCGGGATTCGAAGTTCACTTCGCCGTTGTGGAAGGCTTTCCAGAAGGAGATGGGTACTAAGGTGCATTTGAGCACGGCTTACCACCCTCAGACAGACGGGCAGTCTGAGCGGACCATTCAAACACTTGAGGATTTGTTGAGGATGTGTGTGTTAGACTGGGGTGGTCAGTGGGCAGATCACTTGAGCTTGGTGGAGTTTGCTTATAATAATAGCTACCAGGCGAGTATTGGGATGGCTCCTTATGAGGCGTTGTATGGGAGGCCATGTCGGACACCTCTATGCTGGACTCAAGTGGGGGAGAGGAGCATTTACGGTGCGGATTTGGTTCAGGAGACTTCAGAGAAGATTCGGGTTCTGAAGCTGAACATGAAAGAGGCGCAGGATCGGCAAAAGTGTTATGCTGATAAGAGGCGTAAGGAGTTGGAGTTTGAGGTTGGAGATATGGTGTATCTCAAGATGGCGATGTTGCGTGGTCCTAACAGGTCCCTTACCGAGACTAAGCTGAGTCCGAGGTTTATAGGTCCTTTCAGGATTGTGGAGCGGGTTGGACCGGTGGCTTATCGGTTGGAGTTACCTGAGGTAATGCATGCATTTCATAAGGTATTCCACGTGTCGATGCTGAGGAAGTTTCTTCACAAGGATGATGAGGTGTTGGCTACGATCCCGACAGATCTTCAGCCTACCATGACCTTGGAGGCGAAGCCACTGAGGGTTCTCGAGAGGCGGGTAAAGGAACTTCGACGTAAGAAGATTCCTTTGATGAGAGTCCAGTGGGACTGTGATGGAGTCTTGGAGGAGACTTGGGAGCCAGTGGCCAGGATGAAGGCAAGGTTCCGAAAGTGGTTTGACAAGCAGGTCGAGGAGTAGACCGTTGGCTTGTTTTGTTTTGAGTTTTGTTTTGGTTGTATCTCTTTTGTATTTTCATTTTTGGTGTAATGATTATGACATTAGAGATTAATAAGATGAGTATTTCTTGGATTTGACTTGTTGTTTCATGTGTAAGAAAAATATGTGCGAGTTTCTAAAAATAGAAAGTGTCGGGTTTGACGGTTCTATTTTTGGAAAGTCTCGGGGTGGTGGTTAGTATAGCATTGCGATGCTATAAGTGGACCACGGGAGGTATATCTGATCGAGAGATATGCTCGGAGGCGTTTAGACTTATTTGCTCGGATATGATGTGATGGCCTCGGATGACGATTTGAGTGCACGCTTGAGGGTGACGACCCGAGAGCGAGCGTGAGACTTCCCGGATACCGTAGCTAGAAGGCGGGTGGCCTAATAGTGAGCCGGTATGAGTTGAGGGTTGCGACCTGAGAGCGGGGAGAGTGGTGAGACTTCCTGGATACCGTAGTATAAGGCAGAGGCCTGAGGACGAGCCGGTATGATTCATGGATTGCGACCTGTGGACGGGGGAAGTGGGTGAGTATGAGCAAATAGGGTCTAGAACGTGAGTATATTGATTAGATAGGGGCCTCGGAGAGGTCAGTGGTGTACTGACGGACATGTTGAAGGATTCGAGGACGAATCCATGTTAGTGGGGGAGAATTGTAACGCCCGTGTTCTGAAAATTAATAGGAGACTTGAATGGGTATAAGAATTAGGGTGGAGTCGGTTTAATTCCGGTTGATTTCCTAAACTGGTCGATTTGTTTAACTGAACCAAAGGAGGTTTAATTAAAGTCGGTTTAATTAAAGTCGGTTTAGGTAAATTCTGGTTTAATCAGAATAAAACCAAAAACCCTAGTTTTATAAAGAACGCTTCTTCTCTATTTTCTTTTGTGGCTGTTGTTTCTGAGAGTTGAGTTGAGAAAAGGAGAAGGAGAAGTTTACTTGTGAAAAGGAGAGTGTTAGCTTTGCTTTGGTGTTTAAGGCAAGAGAAGCAGATTCGTCACGTCCTGGTAGAATAGAGTTACACGTATCAAATCTTATCGAAAGGTAATGAATTTTGGTAGGTTTGTTCTTAAGGCGTGTACGTTGATTCTCCTTTTTACAGAAGTGAATTCGGATTAATACTCGGTGAGTTATATGCAGTTTGGTGAGACGCGTTTTCTCTGTTGCGAACTGGGATCAGCGGAGTTTGTAAGTGCGATCGTGGTTTCATCGTTTCTCCGATCGGCACCAAATTTTGGGGGGGCTTCGTGACGTCTGGATCTTGCTTTTCACCGTAGGGATTAAGAAGTTAACGGTTATTTTATGTTCTAGGGGTTCGTTTCTGCGGCTGTAGTTTTTTCGCTGTTTCTGTCCTTTTGGTTCTTAGAGATTTGTGTTGTGTGGTTTGTTGTAGGGCGTTTTTTGGCTGTTGCAGTCACGAAGAGAGTATTTCCTGGTTGTTTTTGTAATTCAAATCACCTTGTTAAGGTGAGTGCGTGACCATGAGCTTATCTAAGCGATTGGGATTGAGTGACTTGTTGTGTGATGATTTGTAGGTGAACTGGATGTGTTATTGGATGTTTAGCTTGCTGGATGGTTTATTTTTGTTATATATGTGGGTGTTATCTCATTGCTTGTGTGTATAGCTCGTAGATGGGAGGATCGCCCTCACTAAGTATTTATGAAATACTTATGCATCTCTTTCTTTGATGCAGGTAAAAGCAAAGTGTGATCCGTGGAATCATGGCGAGGAGAGGAGGATGATCTAGGCACTCATTGGTGTTTTAGATTATTGTTGGATTTGTTAGGGTGTTAGAATGGAATTTAGAAACATGTTAGGATGATCATGTTTTGGAATAATGTTTGGTTGAACTTGTTGGTTTACTTTAATGAGATTGCTTGGTTTAATTGATTTAAATTATTATGGCCGGTTTAGCTGGTTCGAATTAATTGGGTTAATCCGGTTGCATGTTTAAAAGAAAAAAAAGGGATGGGTTCTTTCAATGTTTAACTGCAAAGAACACTATAATAAACGATATTAATGTTTACTGTAAGGAATCTATACTATTAAAAGGGGAGCATTTTTTGTGAGTGTAGCCAAACACAATTAAAAAAAATATATATCATTTTTTATGCAATGCCAAATCTATAGCCAAACACACCTATAAACATTTAATGTCCGATTTTTAAAAAATAAAACGAATTATTTTTGCTAACTACCTTATTTTGCTAACTACCTTAAATAATATCACAATAATTACATTTGATCCTATATTTCTAAATATTACTGAATACATTCATTTCCACCTAATTAATAACGATTCAATATTACTCACCATAAATAATTTCTAATAAATTTTATATATATTTATTTTTTTGAATGAATATATATATATATATATATATATATATATATATATATGTATATATTTGTTTCCTCTTTCTAAAGTCTAAATTTCCATATTCTTATTGTTATATTAATTAAAAAATTATCATTTATAGAAAACAAAGACTAAAATAATTAGTATCTATATTAACATTTATAAAAAAAAATTAACTCTACAAAATCTCGGAAAAAGATTATATATTAATTAACAACATATTCATAATTCGAACCAATTTTAACAACCCCGTTACAATCTCTATTTAATTAAAAATTCCTAAAAAATATCCCATTAAATTTGAGAATATTCTGATTTTGTATCAACTTGCTCACCAACATATTATACCATAATCTATACTATAAAAACAGAAGGACAAGCTGTGTCCAAACAGACCCAATTGTTTTAAAAAAATGTCATGAAATTAAAACATGTTGTCAAACAGAATAAAAGACATCAATTTTTTTTTAAAAAATAAATAATAAAAAATAGAAACTATCTATATTTATGGATCATACTAATTTTGTTGCCAAAAAAGTGGACAATTAAATTCGAAAATCTCCATATATAACACATTAAATTTTTGAGATATTTTTTAAACAATAATTTAATATTTAATAAAATCTAATTTATAGTATTTTTATTTGGTTTAATGATTTTATTCAAGTGTTTATATTATTTGTATTTTGTATAACTCTTGTGATATGATATATATTTATTTTGCGTTACAAAATCATCATATATATTTTTTTGTTTTAAATTGATATTTTAGGAAAAATAAAAATAAAAATAAATACGTTATATATTTTACAATAGCATAAAATATGGAGCAATATTCAACAAAATTGATAGTATCTTACAAAAATTTAAAAATGATAAAGTCTTAAATAAATAATTAAAATGCTTTAGTAAAAAAATCATTAAAAAATCAATAATAATTTTGTTTTTTCAAAAATCAATCTAATAAATATTTTGTATCACATACAATCTCTTATTTTCACATTAAAAATCTTCATACTGAAAATGTTTTTCGAAAATATAGCAAAAAAGATATTTATATATTTCCTTGAAATAAAATAAAAACCCAAAATAACATGTGACCAAAACTAAAATCGTCAAATAAACATTCCTTATTATTAACATCAATTTAATAATATATTAACTCCCCAATCTTGATGGATATTAACTAATATGGAATTAGCATTTAATAGTTTTAAGAAAGTTTAGGAAATCATATCACGTGATTATTATATTTTCCATATAATATAACATTGCCAATCTACAAAAAGAATTAAACAGTTAATGTATGTTACAAATAAATAAATAAAATCAAATAATTATGATTAAAATGGAATAAAATAGTTATTTCAATTTCCAAAAAAAGAAATGGGTAATACAAAAAAAAATTATATAACTATTTCTCATCAAAAACAAGACGATATAAAAAATATGGAAACTTAAATTCAATTTCAACTTTCAAATATCAGATGACGGGTATGATACATGAGTATGAAATTAAATAGCAAAAGTAAGTTTCAAATTACTTAATAATTTCAAATATCATGACAAGAAATAATGTATACAGAAAGAGAACGGGTAATTTAATTAGTTAATAACAAGCTATATAATATTGTTTTAAAAAAGAAATGTAAATGATTTCATTTATATTAAAAATATACAATCATATCTTAGAGATAAAATACGGATACAAAAAGGGAACGGGTAATTCTAAAAATAAATTATCTAAACTATTTCTTATAAAAAAAGGACGATATAAAAAATTTGGAAACTTAAATTCAAATTCAAATTTCAAATATCAAGTGACGGGTATGATACAAAAATATGAAATTTAAATAGCAAAAATTAAGTTTTAAATTACTTAAATATTTAAAATATCGGGACAAGAATTAACGGATACGAAAAGAGAACGAGTAATTTAATTAGTTAACTATGGGCTATATAATGTTTTCTAAACATATGTAAATGATGTCATTTATAAAAAAAATGTATGATCTTATCTTAGAGAGAAAGAACGGGAACAAAAAGGGAATAGGTAATTAAAAAAAAAATTATCTAAACTATTTCTCATCAAAAACAAGCCGATATAAAAATTTGTATTAGTTAAATTAAATTTTAACTTTCAAATATCAAATGACGGGTATGATACAGAAATATGAAATTTTTTAATAGCAAAAGTAAGTTTCAAATTACTTAATAATTTCAAATATCGGGACAAAAAATAACGGATACAAAAAGAGAACGGGTAATTTAGAAAATAAAAATTATTATCTTAACTAATTCTAATAATATACAAAAGGGAATTATGGGTAACGGCAAGCTGAAGACATAATATTTATTCATGTGGGTGGACCAAAATATTTCAATTTGTTGTAGGGCATGCATAGTGAACGCGTTTGACTCTCCTAATTTTTAATGTTTTAAAAGTTTTAATGTTTTCCATTGGTTTATGTGATGTGATAGTTCATAACTTTAATTAATTTCTAACTTATCACTCATTCGGTTTACACTTGATCCAGGTCTCTTATCATGTCGATCCAAATATTTTAAAACTTTATGATAAACTTAATTTTTGCAACCAACCCCGCACGTACGTGCGGGTCCATCCCTATTACTATATTAAAAGGGGAGATTTTTTGTGAGTGTAGCCAAACACAATTAAAAAAATATATATCATTTTTATGCAATGTCAAATCTATAGCCAAACACACCTATAAACTTTAATGTCCCATTTTTAAAATATAAAACGAATTATTTTTGCTAACTACCTTATTTTGCTAACTACCTTAAATAATATCACAATAATTACATTTGATCCTATATTTCTAAATATTATTGAATACATTCATTTCCACCTAATTAATAACGATTCAATATTACTCACCATAACTAATTTCTAATAAATTTTATATATATTTTTTTTTGAATGAATATATATGTATATATTTGTTTCCTCTTTCTAAAGTCTACCTATTCTTACTATTATATTAATTAAAAAATTATCATTTATAGAAAACAAAGACTAAAATAATTAGTATATATATTTACATTTATAAAAAAGAAATTAACTCTACAAAATCTCGGAAAAAGATTATATATTAATTAACAACATAGTCATAATTTGAACCAATTTTAACAACCCCGTTACAATCTCTATTTAATGAAAAAGTCCTAAAAAATATCCCATTAAATTTGAGAATATTCTGATTTTGTATCAACTTGCTCACCAACATATTATATCCTAACAACTACTATAAATACCAACTAAACTCAACAAGAAACTCACCGCTCCAATCAAAGAAATCGACTAACATAGTACAAAGCATATATAATTTATTTTCTTTCACAGATTGCCCAAATAGATGGTTATAAAATTAAACATTTGCTTTAATTTGAATTGATATCAATTCTGTTGTTAACTTGCATATGTATTCTCTCTCCAAAAAATTCTATTGACTAAGAAAGCAATCAAGAAGAAGCCATTGGACAACACTTCTAAGCCACATGTCATTTGGTTTCTAACTCATTGGTTTCAAAGGTTTTTAAAACTATCAAAATATTTGTTTTCTAAGAAAAACCTCAATATATTTTTATATTGCTTTAAATTTGCAACGTATTAATCTATGCTTAAACCTTATGAATAATGAAAATCTACTTATAGATTCATAGTAACAAAAAATAAAATGTAAATATGTCGATTAGAAATGTTAAAAAACTTAAAAAAAATATGATTTGTCCATACGTCGAGAAGATGTGTTGCAAATAATTTGTTGTGAATCTCCAAATTCATTTTTGTTATGCGGAAGAAGTACAACATAAATCAGTAATTAGAGTCATTGTTAAATCTGCTATAACCAGTGTTTCCACGCCCGGACCGGACCCACCGGTCCGACCGGTTAACCCGCGACCCGGACATTTCTCCGGTTTGGGTTTATTGCTAAAATCCAGCAATCTCAAAACCGCAAAAACCCAAGAAAACCCGCTATTAACCCGCGACCCGGTTGGTTCAACCAGTTCACCGGATCTCGGGTCAAAAAATTAAATTATGATTTTGAAAATAATTATAAGTAAAATCTAAGATTTTAATTATTTTAAAACTCTTTTTAACCTTCTCAATCAACACACAATACATTATTTTCGTAGTTGATCATAACTTTTTTTTTTCTCTTTTTTTTTTTTTTTGAGAATTCATGGTTATCTGATGTTAAATATATATTGCTAGTTGTTCATGTTTTGATTTGTGATGTTTTATTAGTGTGTTTTGTTTTTTATACTTTTTCTAGATTTAAAATTTTAGTCTCTTTATTATTATTGTTATTAGACTTTATATTTTGTTAAATATGTTATGATCTTTTATACTTTTATATTCATAAAAGTATAAATATATAAATAAATTTTAATTAATTAACCCGTGGTCGAACCCGGTCAACCCGATGACCCGGTGACCCGGAAGCTAGTCCGGTTCACCATCCCGGGTCGGGTTTAAAAACATTGGCTATAGCAAAATCTTTAAATTGCAAATTATAAGGTTAAAAATATATTTGGTGGTTGAATCTTATTTTCTATCTTAAAGCTTGATAACAAGCTTCTAATTATGCTCAGATTCAAACAGGCTGAATTATGAGAAAGGGTTACTTTAAATCTGATACAGGTCAACAGAATCGTTGTAGTTGATCAATATACATATTCAGACGCTTTTCAAGTTATATCATTTGGAAGCTTAACTGAAATTATCAAAACTACACAAAAAAAAGCGTACGTGCGGGATTGTATTATGTGCATGTTGTATAGAATAGTAATCCAATATGCCATGAACTTCAAAATACCCATAGCTCAAAACAAACTAATAGAATCAAATGATTTTTTTTTTTGTCATTATAGAATCAAATGATTACGAAAAAGAATAAGCTTACTAATTGCAAAGATCCACAAGTAGTCTGAATGACCATTTTTTTAAATAGGTTACTCGCCTGAATTTCAAATTTATAGGTTTTTATTTTTTTCTCCATATGAAATTGATCTGACAAGGGAGGAATAGAGACTGCTGTCAAAAAAAAAATGGGGGAGAGATAGAGACGGTGACCTTGGGGGGAAGAAAAACGAAAAACTAAGTTTAGTATACACGACTACACGTTATTGGCCCTATATGCTTCTTAATGAGTTTTAGAAATTAGAAGAAAAAAAACCCAATACATTGTAGGTTTACAGGTAATTCTAAGATCCAACAAATGAAAAACAAAGTGACTGCAAATATCAGGAAATAAAATGTAGCATCATCAACTTTTATGTACTTTTAATAACAAATTTATAACTGAATATTAAAAACTAATTTCTCAGTAGTCTTGTATAACTTAGTTTCAAATTTTATATATACTTACATAAAGAACTTTTGACATATTCGACGATGTAAAATTACTCTATTTTTCCTATACCTGTCTAAAACAAAATTTCATATTTATCAAGTAAAATTAACAAACTTTTCAATTAACGGGAAATGCGCCCGGAAAACTACATTCGACATCTACTTAGAAAACGATAAGAAACTAAACATAAAACAACAAATAAATTACATGAATAATTTTTTTTTTAAAAAAAAATAATAATCTCGCGGTACACCACGTGTTAAAATCTAGAAAAAAAAACCTTATTGTCATATATTTTTTCGTTACCGACACAACATAAACATCATCTTTTCATTTTAGAGACTTCGGAAAAAAAAAAAAGTCAGGGTACACGTTATTGTTCAAACTTCAAACCCGTTAATAATCGGGTTAAGGTGTGTGATTATTAGGAGGCCTTGGCATAACATATATATCCGAAAATCCTATTTGAATATGGGTTTAGAACGTGTATTTTAATTTTTTTTGGATATTTTAAAATATACTTCAAGATTTTTTTGGGAATTAGATGTTTTGCATATATAATATGTATTAATTTAATAAAATAAACATTTAAACGAAGAAGATGGATTTCTGTCTAAACCTCTTACCAAGTCTCTTATAACAAATAATGGCAAACGATTATTTAAATGGAAACGGTTGTGGGACCAAAAAATTATGTCAATAGATGGGACAGAACAAGACGGGAAGAGACGGGACATATATACCCGTTCCAGCATATAAGTAAAATAACTCAAACTAAAACCGAATCCAAATACGATTGTAACACCCCTAATCAAACTGTGATAAATGTTTTGATTAGCTTATAAAATATACATGTAACTATCACTTATCATTTTTATACAAATTATTTTAAACTTCTTACAAATATAACCCCGCACGTACGTGCGAGTCCAAATCTAGTTAATTATAATAAAAAAGCATCAGCCGGCAATATTATTAGAATAAAAGGATTGGTATCGTTTAAGAAGGTGTTCATAAAATGTAACCTCAAAGACGAGACTTTAAACAAAAGATTCACACAGGCCATGTGCCATCCATATATGTAGTATTCTTATTCAAATTAGTACCGGTGCCAATCTTCTTCGTCTTCCCAACCTCCTCTAGACAGTTAGTCGTTCCCACTCCTCATCCTCCCAGTACTGGTCTTCTTCTTCTTCTTCTTCTTCTTCTTCAATGCTCCTCTTCTTCAATGTTATATAGCATCAATCAATGTCAGTGAATCAACCAAAATCAACATTACTACCTATTGTTTCTGAGAAATCAGATTCTTTCTTTCCCCAAGATTTGATATTCACACATTCGTTAAGAAAGTTGGTTCCAGTTTCACCAAAAATTCTTTCAAGTGTTGAAACTTACACTTGATTTCTTATTAGAGCATTCTGTAAGATTAGCCAACTTCTTGCTTATAGGCCTAGAGACCATGCTCAGTTCCTGTTTGACAGACCAAATGAAAACAAATTAGTTAATCATTGTGCTTATAAGCAAAACATAATACATAATAAACAGAGGGATTCTTACACAGAGTGCGTGATATTCACTCTTGAGATGTGAGGTAAAATCTTCAAAGCTTTTGCCTTGGAAGCTCCCGTCTCCTTCAGTAAGTGGGCAAGAGTTTTTGCACATTGAGCAAAGCCAAGCAGTTTCACAGCACTGCTTCTGTCTTCTTGTCTCCCCTGAAGACATACCATCTGAGGACAAAACTAAATTAGTTTCAGAAACAACACGTCTTGCTGGTTGTTCCAACATAAAGAGAGAGAAAGGGGGAGGAGACAGAGAGGAAAAACACCTTTCAGTAAGCTTTCCCAGAGCAAATCTCTAGGAAGGACAGCAAAGCACACTTCTTGAGGACATGCCAGAAGAGTGGTATGCCCCAAACGTTGCAATAAGGAAAATTTAGAACATATAGAGGCAGTGTGTGAAACAGCTCCGGAAATAAACATCAAAGTAGCGGGAGTTGGATTGGCATACGCCCATGATGACAAATCCATTAAAATGTATCTGAAATCTGTTTCAGTAAAGAAAAGCAACTAAATAGCAAACAAAAATACAGCCAATTGAATCTAAACCCAAGTTATATTTTAACAAAATATAGAAACTGATTAAAATATGACCATTAATAACGTTTTTCAGAAGGATTCCAGAGGAAGAAATCGCGTGAAGAACACCTGGCATTTGTTTTAAGGTGTAGTTAAGGTAACCAATGGCAGTGATGGTGAGAGGACCAGTATGGCCTGCCTTTTTCAAGGCTAATTCTATCGATTGAGCGACCATAGAAGCATCATAACCATCGGGAACCGGACAGCTGTTGATGTCCCACCACACCATCGTTTTTGGCTCCTGCTTCGCCTGATCGACCATCTCGTTCGTCTTTGTTGAATCTATTGTCTGCATACAAAAATCAATAAAACGCCATATTGAGATAAAAGTCGCCTTTTACATTTATAAACGGAAAGTATAACTGATTCAATCACCGACCTCGTTTACTATCGAATCTGGAATGCCAGAGAGAACAAAGGGGCAAAGATGGATGGAGCGACGTAAGAGGGCAACCTATACAAGTTGACCGGTTCTAGTGGCTGCTTTATATGAGCTGACATTCGTGGCCCATTGTTAACGGGCCGACATTTTTTACTTTATTCTTGGTATAATATGAATTTACAGTATATTTAATTTATATATCACTAGATTAGTGCTAGACTGCTTTTTTTTATCTCATAAATTGTTTTATTAATATCACACATCATACAAGGCTTGAACTACAAGCCCACAACATTAAGATTTACAGGAAAAAGAAAAGTTTCACTTGAACCCAGCTAAGCAGCATACGAGAAGAAAACTAATATTTGTCATGCGTCCACCGAACCACGTGTTAATAAACTGGATATAACCAAAACACATGTCGATGAGTTATCACAGTTCAAGCAAAGATTCCGGTGAAAGAATCTACTCCGAACAGGATTCTTAAGTTTTTTTCACCGAAAACTAGTGAATCAAAGCTTCAAATAGAGAGCTAACAGCTTAAGACACTGTTAATATGCTACCAGAAACATTTTCTTTTCTTCAATTTAATTCGCATTTTGTGGATTCATTTATTCAATTCTCAAAAACTCAAAAGAAACAAGTCGGAAATCAAGCATTTTAGCGATAAAACAACTATCTCCAACGTATCACTATTGAAATTTATTGAAGAAGTAAAAAACAAACATCAGATAAATTCTGTCGAGAATCCAATCTACGGCTGTAATAACACGAGAGCTAACTAACGCCGCTTGAATAAGCCGTACGCTGCTACACAAAAGTCGACCACCACCACTGAGAAAGTCGGAGATGTCGAACAAGAAGCCCGACTAAATCGGGACAGTGAAAACCAGAAAAAACTCCGCACGGCGAAAACACATCAAAAAGTCTTCTCCCTCTCTCAAAGGTTTTTTAGTGCTAGACTGCTAGTCCGTTTGTTCAAAATAAAATTAAAATAAAAAGTTATTTTTTCGACAAATTAAATATATTAATATCAATAATTATTTACAAGATACAAAAACAAATTCTAAAACACCATTATACGCAAATACAAAAAATTAATACAATTTCGAGAAAAGAGTGGAAGTGACTATGCTTACAGACTACATATATAATATGTTAAATTCTTTTTTATATATTATTTATTGGCTATCAGCATAGAACTTTTCTTTTTCTTTTTCCTGTAATTCATGAAATTATGCTCGATATTTATTTGTTTATCTATACTATTAAAAGGGGAGCATTTTTAATAGGTGTACCCAAACAGAATTAAAAAAAAAACTACATTTTATGTAATCCTAAACTTATAACCAAACAGAATTAATAACAGTAGAATAAATTATTTTTAAAAAAATAATCCAGGTTCCCATAAAAAAGGAAACAACATAATATCCAGAAAATAAATTGATAACAAACATTCCTTATGATGCAACTTTAGGAATCCATATAATCTCTTATTTAATCATTTAGGAAATCCTTTAAAATTATTAAAATTATATAAAAGAAAATGTTAACAAGATTTAGGTCACTCACAATTAGTGTTAATCATAACTAATATATATATATATATATATATAAACTAAATACTTTTTAACATTTAAAAAATCTTATTAAATTATAAAAAAATTGTAAAGGAAATTGAAAACAAAATCTATTTGCTTTAATTTTTTTTTTTTACAAATTTTATTTGCTTTAATTTTTGTAATTGAGCCATTTAATTAATAAAATTCCCCAGCAAAAAAAAAGAAATCATAAAAAAATCTAATATTCGTAACTAATATAACAAAACAATAAAACAAACTTAATACCCTTTACCACGCTTTAAAATAGGTAACACCGTAACATGATTTTGTGATTATATAAAAAATCGATTTAATACCATAGATATTAATCATTAAGTTCAAAATCTCAAATCCGAATCATTTCCAAAACTAATATTATGAAAATAATTCAAACCAGATTTTCAGCAGCTTTAATTTCAGATGTGTATATACAAAAAAAATTAAAAACAAACAACATAAAGAAATCATAATAAATTCAGATTCTTTATTTTCTTTTGTTCTATTCATTTTGTTTGTTCTACTAAACGGAAAAGATAAATTCAATAATACATATAATTAGTACATAGTCCATACTATAACTACTAGACTAGATGGAGACATTAAAACTGAGGAAACAAAAAGGTGGATATTTGGATAGTTAAATTCAATTTTAATTTTTAAATATTAGATAACTGGTATGATACAGTAATATTTGAATAGTTAAATTCAATTTTAATTTTTAAATATTAGATAACTGGTATGATACAGTAAGTTGAGATTTAAAAAGCTTAATTTAATTTTAACTTTATTTGTTATTGCAAATATTGGCACATGAAATAACAAGTACGGAAAGGAAACAAGTAATTTAGAAAAAATTAAAACCATTATCTAAACTATTCTAATAAAATACGGAGTAACGAGAATTTTGGGTAATGTGAATTCAAGCAGGGTAGATGTGGAACTACTATTTATTAGTATAGACTACAAGGAATAACGAGTACGAAGGGAGAACAGTAATTCGGAAAATAAAAATTTTATCTAAACTTTTCCTAATAAAATTGGAGGCAAAAATTTATGGTAATGCAAATTCAAGAAAGACATATGCAGACATACCATTAATGTAGATTATGTTGAATGGATCTTTTGGGGGTTAAAATTATTTTAATCTGTTGCAAAGCATGCATAGCAGACGGGTTTAACCCGCCTGACAAATATATTTGGGCCATCCTGGCCGAGAAGTTTTAAAGTTTTTTCTTTGTTTTTATCTGGTTTGATAGTTTACGGCTTTAATAGAAATTTAGCTGATTACTAATCTGGTTCACACTCAATCCGGGTCCGCTATGATCAAATGTTGATCCGAAATTTATTGTGAAGCGATAATTATTTCAAATATTCACAAATTTGATAAAAGCAAACCAATATATGTTTATGTTATAAATATCCAACCAAATAAAAATATCTTCAAATAAGTCTTGATTATTGACCTATTTCCTATTTGTTGGAATAAAATATACGATCTCAAATCTGTAAATTATATCTAAAAGTTTAAAACCATGGTTTTGAGATGAAAAAACATGAGATATCTAGGAAGGGACAAGACGAGATGGGGTTCATGTCCCGAAATAAACAAACCACTTTTATTTTACTAATTTTTAATGTAGTTATCGTTAGTGATAAAAAAAAATATTGAACATGTACAAGCTCGGATTAAGAATTTTAATAACATTTCTAATAATTACGTTTATAAACATAACACTGCATGTACGTAATATACTGCAAACATGAAAGTAAACTTAATTTTTGAAATCAATCTCGCACATATGTGCGGGTCTGAATCTAGTTTTCCTTAAAACACTCACACATGGTATATACACGTCGTACATAATGATGTTAAAATGAGTAGTCATATCCATTTAATAAATAAGTCATTTCTATAAAGTTAGACCTATTTAGATATATTTATCTTAAATTACTAAGTAATATCTCGCGCATATGCATGGGTTATTGTATAATAAGATAAAATAATTAATTTAGATTTATTTACTAATTATAAAACAGAATAAATTAAATAAATTTCAACGTCAATAATAACTTTCACATTTTTACATAATTTAATTTCTTTTTATATTTATATGTATATTATTTGCGAAATGCTTTATCCGGTTTATTGGCCTCATAAAGCTTCTCAGCCTGGAAAAAACGATTTGACCCTTACTTTTTTTAAATATTTTGACAAAATTAACACTTAAAAATGGGCAGTAGTGTCAAATTACACAGTTAGATCGTCGGATCCTCAAAACGGGTTAAAATTAATTGAGCTTTAAGATTGGGCCTACATCATTCAGTGTGTCAGACCAATTTTAATATGATAAAGATGAATAAAAGTCAAAAGACAAGTTGTAATTTAAAGCGTGTTCGCCCTAAGTTTTTTCTCTCAGGCACGAAGCCCAAGGCGCCTCTCCTTCAACAGAATGCGTTTCTTCTTCCAGCGATGCTCCTCCGACAAGATTCTTTCTTGATATGTGTTTGCTGCTAAGGTGATATCTCTTTCTCGTGGATCTATATTCCGGTGACGTATCCGTTTCCCGGCGAGTTTTTTCCCGAGAGATGAGTCCCTTGGTTCTGTCGATTTCGAGCAACTCTCGTCTCTTACCGATGTCTTCGGTCGCCTTCCTCCTCCTGAGGCCCCCTCGTGCACCACCGTCGGAGCCTCCTTCTCCACCTACTCCACCGGAACCACCAGATCCACCGGACCCTCAGATCTGCTTCTTCCTTAGTGAAGCTCTTGCCCAACTGTTGTCTTCCTCTTCCTTTAAAGTGTGGGATTCTCTTGTCCTCCATCTCTCCTCTATCATATGTGATTCTCTATCGCCAGCGAGGATCTCTCCCCTTCCAACAAAGTTCCCCTTTTTCGTTAGATTGATGCTTCCCAATGAGTCTTCCTTTGCAACCTGGTTTGAAGAACTTGGTACTCTAGTTTGTACAACCTCTTTAACCACTGTTGACGCCGTCATCGTACCTCCTCCGATGTTCCCCCAGGTATGCTCTTGCTCTTCGTCCTCTTCACCTTCTATGATGGGAATGTTTTGGATGTTTGTTGAGTTTGTAGCTCTGGTCTTATGGGATTCGGATGTAGCTTATGCGGATTCGATGAGCTTAGATACTCTTGTGTCGACTTTAGTGCTCTCTTCCAGCACCCTTATCGCTTTAATGCGATCATTTACCGCAATATGCGGATTCTATCTCAATCTCGATGTAGCCTTGTTGAAACTTGTCTCGTGGCAGCTTGGACAAAGTTCTTTGAGTATTGACAACCAGCCAGCTCACCTGGTTCTTAGGGGTTTTTATAGCCCTCATCTCTCCTTTATGGAGTTTATTATTCTCCCAAATTCTTCACTTGTGTGTAGTGATAATGTTACAGGGAGCATTGTGGTCAAGATTGTTCTGCTTGAAGTAGAAGCGGGGATTGTTGTTCAAGACTGTTCTCGTTCAGCTTTTGCTGACTATTTGACATTAGTGTCTTTGGAGGCTTTGTTTCCTCCTTCTAGTGGTTTCAGCAAGGACTCCCAAGCTAGAGACGTTTGCTTTGTTGAATGCTCTTGGTTTGATGCTTCTTTGGTTGAACTCGTGAGTTCACCATTATCCCAAAGTCTCATTTTGAGCATTGTTGTTGCTAGCTTTCCCTTTTGCTCGACCTCTATGTTAGGCGATGCTTTGGTTTATTCAGCTCTTTGTAGCTTTGTTGTACTCTCTCTTAGTAGAGTTTAAACTATTTTTTCATTTTATGATATGATAAGTTTGTCCAAAAAAAAAAAAAAAAAAAAAAAAAAAAATGAATAAAAGACAAATCCTAAATTTGTCCACAGCCTTAATATTTTTATATTGCACAGTTCTAGATTTAACCCCGTGATACACCACGTGTCTAATATTTTATGCGTATCTTTTTATATAAAATTTTAACCATTATAGTTTATATATACGTATGGGGATAAAATTTGCCCCGTGATACACTACATGATTATTTTTGTTATTTACTTATATATATATATAATATGATCTCCCTAGGATTGAACTCCGGTGAAGGCTGAAGATGGGTGATGTGCGACGTGATCTGGTTGATGATGATGGACGATGGCTTTGAGTGATGATGTGTGAAGATCGAATGATGAAAACAATGGTTTGATGGAGAAAGATTTTAGGTGGTTGTATGGATTGGATCAAGTGAAGAGTTTCTGAATCACAAAGTGTATAGAAACCCGGAAATCTAGAACGCATTCAAGAATTCAAATTGAGAGAAAAAGTGTGACAATACTTGTTCATACAACTTCTTCGCTAAAAGAGAAAAGAGGCGTAGCTTTAGGTTTTAAAGACCCTAGGGCTCGACACTCAAAACAACAAGAAGTTCAAATCCAAAACAACAAGACGTTTTAAGGAAATAATAAAAACAGCAAGATGTCCCGACGTCCTGTAGTAATACAGAAATCGGCTGAACTAGTACAGAAGCTTGACGAC
Organism: Capsella rubella; assembly: GCF_000375325.1. Taxonomy (NCBI): domain Eukaryota; kingdom Viridiplantae; phylum Streptophyta; class Magnoliopsida; order Brassicales; family Brassicaceae; genus Capsella; species Capsella rubella. The sequence goes on from NW_006238917.1 coordinate 16,504,470, forward strand.
CTGTAGTAGTACAGAAGTACATTATTCCCCTTTGGTAATGATTTCTAGATAACTCGACGTAGTGATCCATTTGCCTCATTAAAAACCATGCTGAGAAAACCCATTGGGACAAAACTCAGCTATGGGAAAAAGAGTACAAACTTCTCACCTAAGTTACCTAGTCCTCATCACCGGGTGAAGTCTTCAGGTTAGATATGTTGAAGACTTGGATCCTTGGTAGGTTGAATGACCCGTCAGCTATGAGTGCGTGTGCTTCCTTGGCCATCTCCTTAGCTCTTGAACGAGTGATCCTTCCCACCATCTCCGGTTTCTCTGTAACCTCTTGCTCCGTGCTAGCCACGATCATATCAATATATATATAATTTTTATGATTTTGTATTATAAATAGAAACATAAGATTGATAGCTATATCTTACTATGAGGATGGATAATTTATAAATGAATAGTCGTAATAAACATTAATTAAGACTACTCACAATTGAAAACTCTGTTGATTGCTCCTTCGATAATCCAGAAGTTGAAAGTAGAGCATGTTAAGTTTCTTTGTTTTTGTTTTTGTGAAAATATGGTCGAATTTGGTGATCATAGGTGATATGAATGAATAGTACTTATAGTGTTTAGGTGAGATGGTAGGGTTTTTCATTTAGATTTCGCAAAAATCTGGATGAGCAAGTTTAGGAGATTTTGTAGATCATTTTAAAATATATTTTTTTGTAAATTATACTGGGAATATTTTTGTAATATTCTCTATTTTCTGAGAAGATCTTCAGATTGTTTATTTGTCCGATTAATATTGGAAAATGTAAACATCTTACCTAATTTATAGGAAACAATCTAAATTAATTTTCAATAATCATGTTATGTTAGCATTAAATCGATATAACTTTTAAATATTTGGTTTGGTGGAGATCCGAGTGAAGATCTTGTAAATATGGAGTTAATATCTTCTCTTAATTATAGCAATTAAATTCGGATGTTTATACTAAAAAAGAAAAGATCCATCATTTGCAATTGGGTCAGAAATTGAAATCATAAACCGACCCGATAATTAAAGTTACATTAGTAATCTTAATGAATTTTTATAAAATGATTAGTAGTAAGGGTAATTAATGGAAATCTATTTTTTGAAAGGATGGCAAAAAAAATTGTACTTCAAAAATGTTATAATAGATAAAATGATTAGTAGTAAGGGTAATTAATGAAAATCGATTTTTTGAAAGGATGGCAAAAAAAATTGTACTTCAAAAAAAATGTTATAATAGATTGCGCAGCCCTCACGATTTTAGTTTCTAGCAATGAATATATATAGTTTTGTATACCTATCTAATATGTTCTTCTATTGACTTTTAGGATTTTCAGAAACATTGGGTGTAGGAGATGTAAGCTCATCGAATATGTTTTATCAGCTCAACCCGTGGACGAACGGCCGGTGAAAAAAAACGAGAGAAGGGTCCGAGAGAAGAAGATTGCATCTAACGGCGAAACTGGGCAGACAGTAATCCCAAATTCTATATCTATATCCTCTTCTCTTTCTCTCTCTGTTATTCTCCTCCTTCAATCCCTTCTTCTCGACTCATCTTCTCTTAGGGGCTTGCTTAAATCCCTCCCAAGACATAGTGAGAATTGAGAAGCCTCAACCATGGCTGCGAGAAATTTGGAGAAGATGGCTTCAATGGATGCTCAACTCAGGATTCTTGCTCCTGGGAAGGTCTCTGAAGACGACGACAAGCTTGTGACCATTGAGGTTTACTCTCACAGTTGTGCTTAGTGTGGATTCGTGGCTGCTTCCAGTGTGAGAAGATGATTGGTTGGTTCGAGGTTTCGCTTGATTTGAAGGCGGTGGAGACAAAGACGTGTTTAGCATATACCAGCTGGGTGTATTTGGGCACCAAGTAGAAGAAGAAGAGAATAAGAAGTTGATAGACTCAATGTGCCTCTAGCCTTTATGAAGAAGAAGATGAGGACCAGTGGTCGTAAGGCAAGGAAGTGGGAGAAGTTCCTAATGAAGAAGAAGATTACAGAAAGTGGCTAAGTGTGGGAAAGCTTCAGTTGGAAGTAGAGTCTTTAGTATCTTATCTAAATAAAGAGTATGAACAATGTGATGTCGTTTTGGTGAGTTAGTAGAGTCTGTATTTAAGTGGACTGCCCGATTAGGGTTCTCTTTATGCAATGAATAATCAATAATCTTTCTCTTATCTTATCTATCTCTCCGCCATTAACGGCGCATTTCACACTTACACAACAAAACTCGATTCGATAGGCTCGTGGGTCTATCATTGGTGCTTTCATTGAGAGAAGTCATGGGATCTAAACCAAACACGACTGTGACCCCAGCGGCTTCCGCCGTCACACCGGAGCCACGCACGGCTTCGCCAGAGCTCGAGACACCCTCCTAAGAAACTGATTCGGAACCGACGATTGATAAACGCTCCAACGGCTATGCGAACACTCGGACTAGGGTTGATCGAGTTGGCCTTCGCTCTCTCTCGACAAAACCACGAACAAGAAGGAACTTGATGGAACAAGATAGCTTAGGGGAAGTATGGGAATTCGATCAGCCAAGTAACAAGCTCACACGGATTGATTCAAGGGGAAACCACTCAAGAATACTCGTGTAAGGGCTCTCAACTCGCAAACGGCGCAAGAGAAGAAAATGCAACTTTATTGATCTATGTTAAAAACGTGACTACAAAGCTGCGAATGGGACTTTATTAATAGTCCTTCAGCCATGACCTTCGAGGGTCGAGATTCAATCTCAAATGAACTAACGGTTACAAAATAAAGTAAAGAAAAACAACCAAAAAGGAAACTTGTGTCATTCGCACAAGTGAACCCTCTCCACAAATCGGAGGTTTAGATTCGACTCTCTAGGACTTAGACTCAATGAAATAAAACGAAAATGTTCGGTTGATAGGCCCTGCAAAACACTTAAGAGAAAATAGAAACAATGAAAACCGAACTTACCTTATTCGAAGGAATGAGAGGCCACGTAGTTGTCTCTGGTTCTCCTTCTTCTTCTTCACCTTGGTTCTTGTTTTCTCGGCATTCCTTAACTTCGTACGAGCCCATACGGCCTTGCTCCCCATTCTCGGTGTTACGGGCCTCGGACGTGCCGTTACGGAGGTAGTAGTGCTCCTCTCGATCATCTCCCAATCCATCTCCGTCGTGGGCATTTCGGCTTCGATCGTTGTCTCCAGAAACATCACTTATCGAGTGATTATCGAAGCCCAAGTTGTTTGGATCAACTTGGTTCGTGACTTCGCTCCGTACAAGCTTTCCGGCGTCCGGGGGTGGTACTTGTCGAGCTTCTTCATGTTATGCGGGTTGTTTCTCCAAACGCTCTCGATCAAAGCTTTTAAAGTCAGCACTTTGTTGATGAATCTCGAATCCCTTGGTGTTTGGTGGTGGGCCGTCCGGGTCGATCGTTCGGGCGTTCATGTCGTCGATACCGGGTGACGATGCTCGATCGACTCGTGTTTCTAGGGGGTTTCCTGCAAAACCGGCTCGATCGTTAGTCCTAAAATATGGACTTGGTCGATGAAACTTACCTCGGTTGGTCTGTTCTCCATCGTTGGGTCGATGGAACTCGTTGAGGCTTTCACTCGCATCCGGGGGTCGTGGGTCGGCCGATAGAATATCCATTTGGCCGGTTGCGTTGATCAGGGCCTCAACTCCTTCATTGAACGTTTCTCTTAGCTTCCTCGTACGTGAACGGGTCATTGGTCCAGCTATGACCGTCGGGATTGTTGGTGTCGGGTCACTCGTTACCGGTTCGTGGCCATCCGTCGAGCACTCGTCGATGTCCGGTTCTATGTCCTCATCAACGATGGGTGAGAGAGTGGGAAAACTCGAAAAGGAAATGCTTTACCTTCGACAGGGAATGGACCTTCTTCTCCGAGGTCAGATCTATGGTCCTGCTCGTGAAGGTCGAGATTCGACGCTAGCGTGTTTCACCAGTCCAACCTCCGGCGTGCACTTCCAAACTCCGGTGAGTCCTTCCGTCGCACCAGAGAGTAACCAGCGAGAGTCTAGTTTTCCACCACCGGCGCCGCCGCGTTCTGTGGAACCACACTACCCGATGGAACCACAATACCCACCTAGGTCCAGTGAGCAGCGTTTTCCCTCTCCGTCACTCGATCACTACTCCTACTCATATCCACACACCTTCCAGTCCAGACCCTTGGAGATTCCCACTTTCGATGGTCACAATCCTGATGATTGGTTGTTTAGAGTGGAGAAGTGTTTTGAAGCTAACCGTACTCATGACGCAGAGAAGATCGATCGTGTGCTGCCTTACCTCACCGGAGTAGCGATCAGTTGGTGGCGTTACACGTACGGTCGAGTCAGAATCTCTACTTGGCCAGAGTTTAAAGAGCGTTGTATCACTCGGTTCAGAGCAAAGCGAGAAGCACACCGGTTGATCACCTCATCAGTGTTACCCAGCAAGGCAGTGTAGCTGAGTACCGAGACAGATTTGAGGAGCTTGCAGTTGAACTACCTCACGTATCTCTTGATGTATTGGAATCGGCCTTCTTAAAAGGATTAAGGAAGAACTTAAGAGATCAAGTTGTGAGGTGTCGACCCACCAACTTGGATGAGATTGTGGAAGTAGCGAGTGTCATTGAAGCTCAGGAGAAGGATACCACTGGTTCTCCGGTTCGACAATTCACACGCCAGACCCAGTTTTCGAGTAGCTTGAGCAACAGGCACAATGAACCATCTAACTTCAAGAAACCTTTTGACATGGGCAACGAGATGAGGAGACCTCAAAGAGGAGAAACAAAGAATTCAAATCCTTGTCGTAATTGCGGTGAAAAGTGGTTCCACGGCCACAAATGTAGGCACACACGGTTTAAACAATTGGAAGTAGATGAGGCCGATGAGGAAGAGGAGGAACCTATCGAGCAGGAACGAGAAGTTGAGGAGGAACCAAGAGAAAAGGAAGAGCTGGTTACACTCACTTTGGATTCTAAGTCTGGTTTAACAAATGAGAAATCAATGCAAATGAGGGGAAAAATAAAAGGGAAAGAGGTGAAGGTGCTTATTGACTCTGGCGCTACAAGTAGTTTCGTTGATGAAAGACTAGTGCAAGAAATGGAGTGGCCTATTATTGCTCAGCGTAAGTTTAGTGTGCAAGTCGGTGGAGGAAATATTTTGCGTGGCAGAGGAGTGTGTGCTGGGCTGAAGTTGGAAACTCAAGGAGTGGAAATTATCCAGGACTTCTTGGTTTTTGATTTGGGATCAGTTGATGTTGTTTTGGGTTATCCTTGGCTTGCCTCTTTGGGAGAAACTAAAACGAATTGGGGTCTGCAAGGGATCAGTTGGAAGATAGACAATCATTGGGTGACTGTGGCTGGAGATCCGACTATAAGCAAATCTCAGGTATCTCTTAACTCTATGGAAAGATTGTTCCAGCACACTGATGTGGTGTATTGTTTGGAATTGGCTGCCCTTTTTGAAGATAAGTCAGAGAAGAAAGATAAGATTGAGGATGCTGAAATTTATGGGTTATTGAGTCAGTTCCAGAAGGTCTTCTCTACACCTCAAAACCTCCCTCCTCCGAGAAACCGAGAACACGCCATTACTCTTCAAGAAGGTGCGGGGCCGGTGAATCTTAGACCTTACAGGTATTCCTTTGTACAAAAGAATGAGATTGAGAAGTTGGTGCAGGAAATGCTGGAAGCTCAGATCATCCAGCCGAGTGTCAGTCCTTACTCCAGCCCCGTTTTGCTAGTAAAGAAAAAGGACGGAGGATGGCGTTTTTGCGTTGACTACCGTGCTCTGAATAAGGCTACCATTCCAGACCGATATCCTATTCCAGTGATCGAAGAGTTGTTAGATGAGATTCACGGGGCCACGATATTCTCCAAATTGGACTTAAGATCAGGATACCATCAGATTCGGATGAAGGGTTGTGATGTGGAGAAAACAGCCTTCAAGACTCATCAAGGACATTATGAGTTCTTAGTTATGCCTTTTGGCTTAACTAATGCTCCTTCAACTTTCCAAAGTGTGATGAATGATCTCTTTAGGCCTCACCTCCGCAAGTTTGTCTTGGTATTTTTTGATGACATATTGATCTACAGTACTAACAGGAAAAGCCACTTGGAGCATTTGGAAATCGTCTTAAACTTGATGCAACATCACCAGTTCTATGCGAATGCTAAAAAGTGTTCTTTTGGGGAGACTGAAATTTCTTATTTGGGCCACAAGATTTCCAGTGATGGAGTTGCAGCAGATCCAGAAAAAATAGCAGCCATGATAAAGTGGCCTGAGCCCAGATCTGTGACGGAACTGCGGGGTTTCTTGGGTTTGACAGGCTACTACCGACGGTTTGTAAAGAATTACGGGCAAACAGCAAGACCTCTTACTGATTTGCTGAAGAAGAACTCTTTTAAGTGGAGCAGTGAAGCGAGTGAAGCTTTTCAGGCCTTGAAGAAAGCAGTCACAAGCCTTCCAGTTCTTGTACTTCCAGATTTCCACCATGAGTTCACCATAGAAACTGATGCTTCTGGAGTGGGTATAGGAGCAGTGTTATCACAGAACAAGAGGCCCATTGCCTTTATCAGTCAAGCTTTTTCATCTCAAGGGCGAATTAAATCTGTTTATGAGAGAGAGTTACTGGCTATAGTAAAAGCAGTGACAAAATGGAAGCACTACTTAACCGGGAAAGAGTTTGTCATCAAAACTGATCAGAGAAGTCTCAGGCATCTGCTTGAACAGAAGGCCATCTCAACCATACAACAAAGATGGGCTGCAAAGTTGCTTGGATTATCTTATCGAATTGAATACAAACCCGGGGTGGAGAACAGGGTAGCGGATGCTTTGTCGAGGAGACCGCAAGAGGAAGGATTCTGTCAGCTTGTGTTAACAGCTCCCTTGTCTTTGAGTTTGTCGGATCTGTTGGATGAAGTCAGAAAAGATACAGAATTAGGGCCATTATACAAGGGCTTAGAAGCAGGGCTGAAAGTTGAGTCTGAGTTCTACATTGAAAAGGGGATGATGTACCGAAAAGGGTGCTTAGTAATTCCAAAAGAGTCTCCCTTCATTCCAAAGTTACTTGAGCAGTTTCATACTAGTGTGATAGGTGGTCATGAAGGTGCTTTGAAAACATTCAAGCGGTTAACACATGAAGTTTACTGGAAAGGTATGAGAAAGGATGTGGTGAATTTCATTAAAGGGTGTCAAATTTGCCAAGAAAACAAGTATGCTACTTTGTCTCCGGCAGGTTTACTCTCTCCTCTACCTATCCCTAAACAGATTTGGACAGATATTAGTCTTGATTTTGTGGAAGGATTACCAAAATCCAGAGGCTATAACTCCATCTTGGTAGTGGTGGATAGGCTCAGTAAATACAACCACTTTATTCCTCTCAAGCACCCGTTTACAGCAAAGACGGTTGTAGAAGCTTTCATTCGGGAAGTGGTTAAGTTACACGGATTTCCGGAGAGCATTGTTTCAGACAGAGATCGCATCTTTTTGAGTAACTTCTGGTCACAACTGTTTAAACTGCAGGGTACTTCTCTGGCCAAGAGCACAGCTTATCACCCACAGACTGACGGCCAAACTGAGGTGGTAAACCGCTACTTGGAAACATATCTTCGGTGTTTCTCTAGTCGTAGACCCTCTACTTGGATTCAATGGTTGCCTTGGGCAGAGTACTGGTACAACTCCTCTTACCACAGCTCTATCAAGACTTCACCATTCTTTGCGGTCTATGGCAGGAACCCACCTCGCGTGCTCAGGTATGGTGACACTCCATCTCCTAATGCTAATGTTGATGAACTGCTGCGGGACAGAGACAGTATTCTGGTTGAATTGAGAGAGAATCTGGAAGTAGCGCAGGAGAAAATGCAACGGGCTGCAAATAAACACCGTCGTGATGTTGAGTATAAGGTGGGAGAATGGGTGTATTTGAAGCTTCGACCTTACAGGCAACAATCTGTGGTTTGCAGGAAGAATGAAAAGCTGTCTCAGCGCTATTTTGGTCCTTATCATATTACAGAAAAAGGGTAGCTTATAAGCTGCAGTTACCAAGTCACAGCAACATACATCCGGTTTTTCATGTCTCACAGCTGAAGATGGCAGTACCTCCCTCTTACACACCTCAGGAGTTACCAAGGATATTAACCCAAACCTTGGAATGGGCGACTGAACCAGAAAAGCTCCTGGATATCCGCAGAGGTGATAACGGTCAAGGAACTGAGGTGTTAGTTCAGTGGATGGGATTACCGGCTTTAGAATCAACGTGGGAGCCCCTAACTACTTTGGTTCAACAATATCCAGCCTTTGACCTTGAGGACAAGGTCAGTCTACTGCGAGGGAGTATTGATAGACTCAATGTGCCTCTAGCCTTTATGAAGAAGAAGATGAGGACCAATGGTCGTAAGGCAAGGAAGTGGGAGAAGTTCCTAATGAAGAAGAAGATTACAAAAAGTGGCTAAGTGTGGGAAAGCTTCAGTTGGAAGTAGAGTCTTTAGTATCTTATCTAAATAAAGAGTATGAACAATGTGATGTCGTTTTGGTGAGTTAGTAGAGTATGTATTTAAGTGGACTGCCCGATTAGGGTTCTCTTTATGCAATGAATAATCAATAATCTTTCTCTTATCTTATCTATCTCTCCGCCATTAACGGCGCATTTCACACTTACACAACAAAACTCGATTCGATAGGCTCGTGGGTCTATCAGAAGTCCGGGTCGGATCTGGAGCTCCCCGTAAGCATACGGGTTGATTTCGACCTGAGGTTTGTGTTTCAGTTCGACGGCGAGCCTGAGTGTAGCCTCAAGGTTGTTCAAGTCCAAGCAAACACAAAACAAGCTGTTTTTACTTGCAAGTTCGGATACAGAAAGTCCGGTGACCGGAATTTTAGTAGCAGGTATGTAAATTATTTAACTTTATACCTATCTTTCTTCTCATTAGAAACAGAGCTTTTGCTTTACTTAGGTTTGGAAACAAAGCTTTAACTATTTACTTAGGTTTAGAAGCCAAACATATAAGCTTGCAGTATTGCCTTGGATTTATGCACATATTAAGTATATATCCTATTGACTATTGTGATGATTCTATATGGGTTGGTGTTTGAATTTTGTAGTTTATCGTCATTGAAAAGTGAAAGGAACATTTTTTAAAATAGTTGTTGTTAGTTTGGTAGATATAAACTTGGATATATTTTATGCTCCGATAAGCTTATGTTAGTCTTTTGAGCATTTTTCACCTTTTGTTTAGCAGCACATCAGTCATTCGATGAGGTTGGGATGGTACCTATGTACGCTTGGTTTTTTGGATATGTTGTTTCTTTGACGTCGCGACGGTTCAAAAGAGTTGACTACTGATTCCGATAACCCCTTTGAGAGTATGGTAAACACTCGATCTTTGGTTTTGGATTAGTGAAGTTTAGGTTTTTGTATTGATTTGGGGTTAATTTGATTTATGGTGGTGATGGTTGTGTAGTTGGAGATTTTGAATATGAACGCTGGGGTTTTCTAGGATGATCCTTATTTGCAGCTGCTGAGAATAGGAACACATGAAGCTGCAATTGGATGCTTACCCGGTACTGGAATATTCCATCCCCTTTTATTATTGTCTCTCTTTTTTGTAACATCACTATATATCCTTGCTCTCTTTTGAGTATTGCTCTCTTTTTCATTAATGCGTGTATGTAGTTAAACAGAATAGACAACCTTTTTATATATCTTATCCTATTCTCTTGACTCATCATCCTCTTCTTTGAAAGGAAGATAGGTTTTGTTTTCAATTCCTGACAACCCAAGTTCTGACCTCTGTAAACATTTATATATATATATTTATATAAATATGTCAAGGAAGCTTATGAGGACTTCAAGCATGTTCTTCTTGCACTCATCTATGATAAAAATGACCAAACCTCTTCAGTAGCAATCAAGGTATTCCACCTTTCTGCAGTTTTATCTTCTTTTCTTAGGATATTATCTAATCTTGCGGGCACATGATGTCCTATGATTATTAAAAAACTGCTGCTTATACATCATGCAGAATTTGTATTTTGAATTAAAAGGAATGCGCTTTTTGTTGTACAGTGGGCAGAGAAAAGAAGGTATAAAATGGCTGGACTGATCTCATATGTTCTGAGAACTTCTTACAAGCATATGTTTCAGGCGGTGATTGTCGGTCCTCCTTCTGCTTTGAACAACCTCGGTCCTCACAACTGGTATTGTCAATTCACCTTTGTTTTCCTCTTGATAATATTGGGATTGGGATGTGGGAACTCTCTCTTGTGTGAAGAGCTGTATAAAGGTGGGATTGTGGGTATTACCTGCATTAATTTAGCTTCTCTTGCGGTAGCAAGATGCAGAATTGGTTGCTATCAAAAGCTTACAAAGGTATAGTGTATTGATTATATCCCATAGGCATAGGCATAAATGTAACCAAGTACTACTGTATTCTTTATGAAATTGACAGCTTCATAATTAGTCTCTGCTGCTTTGTTTTGCTCTTTGAAAGTCTAAAATCATTGGATCTTACTTTCGACGTGTTTATTACCTGAGCTAACACTTTGGTATATTTGGAAATAAAGTGGTGCAAGCTGGGATGCTAGATCTCCCAATTAACAGCGAGTCTTTTGACGTGGTTATTGGGAAAGGAACCATGGTAAAACCTGTTACTGAGCTCAAATTTTCTTCTTATTCATTGTTTATTTAGGACTATTGTGAATGTTTTTACATACTCTTGAATTTTTAACGTGAGAAAATCTCATGAATTGCTCTTTTTTCTTTGTAATTAATTTTGTTAAGACTTATTAATTTGTAAGATGTTTTTTTTGCTCTGTTGTGCTCTGTTTTGTTTAGCTATGTTCTCACTTCTATTTTTGACATCAAACGTATTATATTTGCAGGAACAAGAGAAGAATACCCTTAAAAGATGAGATCAAGAGTTATGTTCTCAGAAGCATAAAGCTGAAGCTAGACAGAGGAACATGAGCTCGAGTAGAAGAAGCCATTTGCTCAAACAAGGTATTTTATTGATTCTTCTTCTTCAGCTTGGGGTTGAGCTATTATGTACTTGGTTGTTTATTTAAACGGTTTTTTTACTTTCATTTCAGGGCTGACCTTGAGCTTGATCAAATGATGAAAGAAAGAGTAAGATGGGGAGATCCAATGGCTCATTTGGTCAAAGGTATTGCACAAACTTCGGCTTACTACAAACCTATGATAGTAAATAACCAAAGATTGTCTTGTCATAAACGTAAGATCCTAATGCATTACTAATTTTGTATATCGTAGAAAAAGCGGCACGAGACAACTCTTGTGGATCTTCGAGACGACGAGAAGATGAAAAAATCTGGGTTCATTATACCACAAACTGTGCCTAAACATAGTTGGTTGACGAGAGGACTAGAAGCTGGGACAAACCGGTATTGAATTAAACCGGGTAGACACTGGTTCAAGCAATAACTATATGTTAAAACTGTCGCCGCTAAACTTGAAAAATAGAGAGAATCGATGGCTTTTTGTGACAGTTTATTTTGTGTTCATCATTTTTTGTAGCTTTGAGAATGAATCATCTTGGGTAACTTTCTCCGTCTGGTTCATACCCTTGCGGGAAATGGAGTAACATTTAAGGTTTTCAACACCAACGGTGGTAATTTCTGTGGCAATGGCTATAACTGTTAGATGATGCTCCAGCCTGTGAGTTTGGAGGATCAATATAAAGGTGTGAAGAAGAACCAGCGGTTATCTAAAAATGTCTACGATGCTTCTGGGTATGCTTTCTTCTTTATCTCCCTCTCTATCTCTCTATATACTACATAGAGACCAGAATCTAGAGCTAGAAGTTACTTTCCTTGAAGCATTGCAATTGTAAATGGCTAATTGGATAGTTTTGTGATTGTTTGGCTGAGAGAAGCTTATACTTTGAATATCTTCTTTTGGTCTCTGGAAATGATTGTTATGCATAATCAAATTGAAGTTGTTGGAAAGAAAAAAAATACTACTTTGAGCTTATGGTTTCTGTTTCATCAACATTTGTGTTTACTTTTTCTTCCATGGAACATAGCCAAGCTCCAACGCACTAGAGGAAGAGATTGGACAGTGAGCATGACGACAATACGTGACGGTGTGTATTTTACAAAAACCCGTGATCTGAGTAGCAGAATTGAGAAAGAAAGATTGTAACAAACCTCAATATGATGAGGTGGAAACCAATTAAGAAAAATACCATTTGTGTTTGATCATGTTTGATCTTTTCATCATTTCATGAATAAATATGTTCGGTCATATATATGAGTCTACTGAAATCTACTGAATTTTAGTTTAAATATGTTCGCAGTTTGTGGATGTGAGTCTGTGACAATCTTATGGTTATGTTCTTTGTTTTATTTACATAAAAATAAATTTTAACCTTTGATTCATGTTGTATTCATCCATCTGATCTCTGCAGCAACGTCCTCTGTGATTCAAAGGCCGGATAGAAGATCCAGATCACCGGTGTGTAAACTAAGTAACATATTATCAAGACCCCTTGGAAGAAGATATAGTGTTTAACTGACTTAATATACTTTTTTGATACCAGGTCCATCTGGGAAGGTAATGCTATTACCTGAGAAGGATCCAAAGGCGACACACATAATGATAGCCACGGGAACAAGAGTGGCTCTTTACAGAGGCTACCTACGTCGAATGTTCATGGAAAATGTCCCTAGCAAGACACTTGGCGGCTTAGCTTGGCTCTTCTTTAGGCGTGGCCAACACCGATAGCCTTCTATATGATGATGAGTTTATTAAGTACTTAAAGGACCATCACCGATAGAACTTTAGGTATGATAAGGCGTTGAGTAGATAGGAGAAGAACAAGAAAGGTGGAAAGATGTATGTGCAGGAAAGATTGAGGAGTGCAATGATGAGATCTTCAAGCCATTGGACAATGGAGCTCATGTTTACTTCTGTGGGATAATAGGAATGATGCCTGGGATTCAAGACACGCTAAAGAGAGTTGCAGAAGAGAGAGGTAAGAGCTGGGACTTGAAACTTTCTCAGCTAAGGAAGAACAAGAAGTGGCACATTGAAGTCTATTAAGCGTACACTTTTTTTTTTTTGGTGTGACTTAAGCGTACACTTTACCTTTCTTCCTTTCTTTTATAACATGTGTTTGCTGTTTTTTATTTGATTTAAGAATCGTCATAGAATTGAATTGATGTTTATGCATTCTGTCAGGTTCGTCAGGTTAACCGGATCCGGTTCTTGCTGGAGAGCCTCAAGGATCTCTATTCTAGCCTGAAGAAACTCGGTTTGCGGTTGCTGTTCTTCACGGTGAGCCTGATGATGTACTAGTTCGTTACTTGCAAGAGGTAATGCAGAAAACCTGATGCTTAAATTTGTGAAATTGGCTTTACTTTAGGCAATAGAGAAATCTGAAATGTGTATATATCTGTGCATGGGTTTTTTGACAGTGGAAGGTGAAGAGGCTCTGCTTTGAATATGATACAGATCCGTATTATCAAGCGTTAGAAGTTAGAGTTAAAGTACAATTCGATTCATTAAGTCTTAAAGTTTTGATCGTGCTTACAACCAATCAAATGATTTTAGTTAACTCAAGTGATTTTGTTTCTTTAGGATTATGCTTCTTCAACTGGAGTTGAGGTTTACTCTACAGAGAGCCATACTCTCTTCAATGTTCCGATTAGCTTCTGTTAGTCTTCTGAGCATTTCTCACCATTTGTTTGCCAGTAGACCAGTCATTCGATGAGGTTGGGATGTTACCTATGTACGCTTGGTTTTTGGTATGTTGTTTCGATTGAATTCCTTTGGTTTTCTGGTATTAATCCCTTGGCTCTGTTATTTAATTATGAGTTTGCTCTTAGGTTTGCCCTTCTCTTGGTGAAAACAATTTTACTATCATTTGAAGGCATTAATAATTGGAGGAAGGAGTCACGGCTGTGAGATGACTATTAATAACGGTAAATAATATAGTTCAGATGTGGCTATTTGTGTAGGTGGTTTGGCTTGAGCCATTATTTCTTTAAAATACTCTTTGTTCTGAGTGCTTTATACTTTGTGGCAGGTCAAGGATGTTCGCTTTGGACCGTTCGGAAAACGGAAGATGCCATACTCTTTTCCAAGGGTCATGATAGTACCTAGAGACCATGTGGGTCTAAACAAATTGGTGCCATTCTAAATACATGCTTACTGGTACGTCTGTTGGATATCATGATTATATATTGAATTTGTGGTGAATCGTCTCCATATAAATAAATTTTATTTCGTGTTCATCATTTTTGTGTCTTAGACAATGGATCATCTTTGGTACTTTTTCTGTTTGGTTCATACGCTTGTGTTTTGGTAGATATGGTATGCGTCACACTACAAAAGAACAAGAACAATGGAAGGTCATTGTCTATGAGTTGGCGCCCTGGCATAGGGTTCATCGGTTCTGTCATCTGGTAGCAGAGACAAGAGTATTCTTCTGAGGGAAATCAAGTCAAGAGACAAGCTGAGATAACAGATTTGTAAAATAAAAACCTATGTTTGAGTCAAATTAACGTTAGGGGTCATGTGTCTTAAATGCTTAGGTAACTCCATACTGTGTGGACCATATGCTTAAAAAACATGTAGAGTTAGTGGTGAAGCCGTAAGGGTGTGTACATTGAGACAATTGGTCGTAGCACTTTTAATAAAAGTATTAGTAAATTCATCATTCTCCGTGGGTGCGGGTCATCTCCTTTTTTTTTTGTCATCTGAGTTAATATTGATAAGGTTTGGGGTTACAAAAAGACTTGAGGAAAGTCGTCCACTGTACACGATAACTAGATAAAACCTTAGAGAGACGTATCGGATTATCCGAGGTCTAAACCAAAAAACCAATCGCTCCCCTGAGCCCAAAAACAAAAGAACAGACACTCATACAGAGGAAAGAACCCTCTCACCACCAAAAACACCAGATAACCAAAAAAGAAAGCTTCTAGCCACATAAGAGTGCAGTCTAGAGTCCTGAGTTACTGACTTTGCAATGAGAGAAGCTCCTCTGTTTGCTGTCCCTGATTCACCAACAAGCTTCCATTCTTTAAAATCTTTCAACACAGATAGAATTTGTGCAGAGTTAAATCTAAAAGCTGGCCACGCTCTTGGTCTTTCCACCGCTCCCACAAGAGCCACATCCTCTATCGCAAATAGCATTCTGGTCAATTTATGACTTAACATGCTTTCCATAGCCCAAACCATAGTTATCACAGTAGCCTCTTGTTTTGTTAAAATGGTTGAAAAAGCCCTCCTGCTGTGCAAAAGTACCACTCCCAACTCATCTCTCACTACCCACGCACCTCCAGCTAAATGTTTCCTCTTCGACCACGAGGTAGCAATGTTACATTTAAGCCACCCACTAGGTGGAGGATTCCAGACTGGGGACTGGTCCTCTGAAGCAATCACTGGTCTATGATCGAAGGTCTGAAGTTCATCACCATTTGTTGCCGCAGGTCGTTCTTGAGCAGTGAACCAAACCGCTACATCTTGGCTTATCTTGGCAGCCGTTTCCATAGGAGTAAAACTTTTACCATTAAAGACCATATTATTAAATCTAGGTTATTAGTTTTAAATGATCCATATCTATACAACACATTATCCCACTAGAATTGCGCTTATATAATCAATCATAACAAAATAGGTTAAAAACATGAACATATAATATGAGAGCTACGACGGTATGTAAATTTACACAAATACTTTTCAATCATCCATGTCCTCAACTTTCTATAATGCAAAACATATTTGCTGGTGATGGATACGAAGATTAGACTTTGTCATTGTTTTTGGAGTTTTTCACCTTTTCAAAGCTCTGTTGGTTTTGAAATAAAATTTTCTCTACCATTAATATAATGTTTCAACATTTTTTTGGATTTTAAATATATTTATTTAAATTACATCATTTTGTAATAATTTAAACCATTTATTACAAATACATATAACTTGCCCCGCGAACGCGCAGGGCGCGGACACCTCCACTAGGTATCCCCTAGGTCTTCTAAAATGTGTAATCAATTACAAGCAAATATACAATGAAATTATGCAATATGAACTGATATTCAATATACAAGATGAGAAATAAGTATAATATATGACAATGCTATAATTTCTAAAATATACACAAAACTAACTTCATGACTATGTTTTAGTGGTATACATTTGGATTGTTGTCCGAGGTTGAGGTGTATTGACAATTTCACGACTCGTGTGCCCACATATGAAAATAGAAAAATATCATATGTGTTATTAAATTCGCAAAGTTGGAAATCTTCAAAGGTAAATATATATATGTTCTTCCACAATTTAGTATAGTACTTATGATATAGTATATGAAATATTCTTATACCAGCAATTTAAATTTAATAAAAATATATAGGTAATATAAGAGCTACGCCGGCTTGTGCATGTACACAAATACTTTTCAATCATCCATGTCGTGAGGTTTCAATTATACAAAACTTCTTTGTTTGTGATGGCGATGAAGTTAGGCTTCCTTATTGGTTTTATTTTTCAAATTTGACAGGTTTATACTATCTCATATTATGGATTCAACATTATTTTATGATTTTCTTAACTAAGTTAATCTTCAAAATTAATTTAGACAATTCTACATAACTTGCCCCGCGCAGGGCGCGTGCACATCACCTAGTTCCTCTTAATTTAAGTTATATCACTAGGTTTAATTATAATTTTTTCATCCTTGTAGTATAATAGATAGAAAATTGAATATCAAACTCTTTTTAGATAGAAAATCATGTATAATATTCAAAGTTAGTAAAAACTATAATGATCTTTATATTATTAAATGTTGAATCTGTTGGTATAAGCTTGAAAAAGAAGACTTGAGGCCCAAGCAAAGCCCGTCTAAACCGAGTCATAGAGTTATCGTTTAGGGTTTTTGTGAAAGCTCTATATGAGGAGATGCTAATGTGTGTGGCATAACTTGAGAGAGTTTAAGAGATTTAGAAGCTTAGGGTTTTTGAGTTCTTTTTCCTTGAGCAAATAAAGAGAGTTCTTTGAATAACTTTGTGTTCTTGTTCTTTTGCAATTCTATATTTGGTATCAGAGCAAAAGATCATCTTCGTTTTTGGTTCCCTAAGAAGACGAGGAAGATCCTTTGACTTAACCGCGAGAAGAAGCTGCAAAGAAACAACACTAAGCAAGAGTAGTTGTTTGGTGTAATCCTAACATGGGTGATATAGTTCCAGCGAGTAGACCTAAGGAGAATGTCTCTATTCAATGTCCGATGTTGACTAACTCAAACTATACGGTTGGGAAACTATTGAACCAGGGATCGATGAGGTTAAGAAGAATGATATGGTGAAGGCTCTTTTGTTCCAATCTATCCTAGAAGCTTTAATCCTACAAGTCGGCAACCTTGATACCTCCAAAGAATCTTGGGATGCGATTAAAACAAGGAATTTGGGAGTTGACAGAGTAAAAGAAGCAAGACTTCAAACCTTGATGCCCGAGTTTGATAGAATGACGATGAAAGCCCCTGAAACAGTTGATGATTTCGTAGGAAGGTTATCCGAAATTACTTCAAAATCGGCATCATTGGGTAAAATCATTGAAGGACCGAAACTTGTCAAAAAGTTTCTTAAGAGCTACCTAGAATGAGATACATACATATTGTTGCTGCTCTTGAACAAGTCCTTATCTAAAAATTACAAACTTTGAAGGCATTGTTGGAAGATTAAAAGCGTAAGAAGAAAGGATAAGTGGTGAAGATGATCAACAAGATGATCAAGGAAAACTTTTGTATGCTAATACGGACTCTCACTCCTACTCAAACAATAATTCTGGACGAGGTCGTGGTAGAAGTCAAGGTGGTCGGTTTTATGGACGTGGAAGAGGACATGGGCGCTACGGCAATCAACAAAACGGAGATTATACACAAGCTATAGACACATCTAAGGTGGTGTGTTATCGGTGTAATAAACTCGGACATTATGCATCGAACTGTCCAGAATGTTTGCTTAAGCTTCAAGAAACACATAAGGATGAGGAAGGTGAGACTCTTGAGGCTGATAAATTAATGATGCACGAGGTGGTCTATCTTAATGAATAGAATGTCAAGCCAAATGAGTTTGAAGCTGCATCTGATGGAGATAATGTGTGGTACTTAGACAATGGAGCAAGTAACCACATGACTCGGAATCGTTCATATTTTTCTAAGATTGACGAGACGATCACGGGAAAGTAAGATTTGGAGACGATTCCCGTATAGACATAAAAGGGAAAGGATCAATTCTTTTCGTGAGCAAGAATGGTGAACACAAGGTACTAGCTGATGTCTATTTTATTCCGGGGTTAAGAAGTAATATTATAAGCCTTGGACAGGCTACGCAGTCCGACTGTGGCGTAAGGACGCGAGGAGATCTCTTAACAATAATTGATCGAGATGGCAAACTTTTAGTAAAAGCAAACAGGTCAAGAAATTGACTATACAAAGTGATGATGGAAACTGAGAGTTCTAAGTGTTTGCAACTCATCACGTCTAGTGACTCAAGCCGTTGGCACTCACGACTTGGACATATTGGGTTTGAGAGTATGAAGACGATGATCACAAAGCAGTTATTCTCCAGGATTCCAAGGATTGAAGTTGAGAAGGAAACGTGTGGATCATGTTTGCTTGGAAAACAAGTAAGAAGAGCTTTCCCTCAAGCAACATCATATCGGGCATCACATGTACTTGAATTCATACATGGCGATCTTTGTGGTCCCATTACCCCACCTACGGCTGCAAGGAACATGTACATCTTCGTGCTCATAGACGATTACTCCCGCTACATGGTTCTCTTGAAGGAAAAAGGTGAAGCTTTTGAAAAGTTTAAGAGCTTTAAGGTATTAGTTGAACAAGAGACAAGTTCTACTATCAAGACCTTTTGAACTGATAGGGGTGGTGAGTTTGTGTCTCAAGAATTTCATGATTTTTGCAATAAGTTCGGGATCAAAAGACACTTAACAACACCTTAAACTCCTCAACAAAATGGAGTAGTGGAGAGAAGAAATCAAACACTTATGGAGATGAAAATAAGTATGTGAAAACATATGCATATGCCAAATTACTTATGGGGAGAAGCTGTGAGGCATGCCACTTATGTCAAAAATAGAGTCACTATAAGAGCCTTGATCGGACAAACTCCATACGAAGCTTTCAAGGGTAAGAAACCTAATGTTGAGCATCTTCGTGTCTTTGGGAGTGTAGGATATGCAAAAACTGAGAGTCAACATTTGAAGAAGCTTAATGATAGGACAAGAGTGCTTGTTTGTCTAGGAATAGAACCCGGATCAAAAGCTTATCGATTGTTGGATCCCGTAAACCGTAAGATCATACTGAGTAAGGATGTGGTCTTTGATGAAAATAAAAGCTGGAAATGGAATAATCAAGGAAGAGAAAGTGATGATTCAGGGATGTTCAAAGTCAGGTTTGAACATTTTGGTAATAATGGCTTAAGAGAAGCTGAAGTAATTGGAGAAACATGGGAAAACAATGAGGAGTATGAAGAAGAAGTCATAAGTGACACTGAGAATAGTGGTGAGAACGAAGATGACGATGCTTCTGAGGAACAAGCTGATGCCGAACCTGTGTGACAGAGATCAACAAGGGAAACTAGGAAACCAGGTTACTTGAAAGACTATGCTATTCTTGTCGAGATTGAAGTCGAAAGTCTTCTACTTTCAATTAATGAAGAACCGTGGGACTTTAATGAAGCTAAAGATGATAAAGTATGGATACAACCGTGTGAAGAGGTGTTATCATCTATAACTAAGAACATTATGTGGGATCTAGTCGACCTTCCACCCGGAGCAAAGCTAATTGGAGTAAAATGGGTCTTTAAAACCAAACAAAATTCTGATGGAAGCATAAACAAGTACAAGGCTCGACTTGTGGCTAAAGGGTATGTGCAACAACATGGGATTGATTTTGACGAAGTGTTTGCTCCAGTAGCACGTACTGAAACAGTTCGCTTCATCGTTGCTTTAGCAGCCTCAAACGCATGGGAGATACATCATCTTGATGTAAAGACTGCGTTTCTTCATGGGGAATTGAAAGAAGTAGTCTACGTTACTCAACCTGAAGGCTTTGTGATCAAAGGAAGTGAGAACAAGGTTTATAAACTTACCAAACCTTTGTATGGACTACGACAAGCACCAAGAGCATGGAACAACAAGGTTAATCAGATTCTTAAGGAGTTTAAATTTGTGAAATGCTTTAAGAAACCATCTTTGTATCGCAAACAAGAGAAAGATCTTCTTATTGTGACCGTGTATGTCGACGACTTGCTTGTCACATGTTCAAGCCTTGAGGTAATTCTAGCGTTCAAGAAGGGAATGGCAGCAAGATTTGACATGAGTGATCAGGGAAAGCTAACCTACTATCTCGGCATTGAGGTTCTACAAAAAAACGATGGTATCATGTTAAAGCAAGAGAGATATGCGACCAAAATCTTAGAAGAAACCGGAATGGGAGAGTGTAATGCAGTTCACATACCAATGGATTTTGGAGTGAAGTTATATAAAGCGCAAGAAGAAAAAAGCAGTGATGAAACAGAGTTTAGAAGAAGTATTGGTTGTCTCCGATACTTGATTCACACTCGACTGGATCTTGCTTATAGTGTAGGTGATTTGAGCAGATACATGCATGATCTGAAAGCATCTCATGGGGCGGAATTGAAACAGATTTTGAGATACTTGCAAGGAACTCGTGGTTATGGTCTTGTCTTCAAGCGTGGGAACAATACTGGTTTGATTAGTTTTAGCAACACTAGTCACAACACGAACAAGGACGATGGAAGGAGTTCAGCTGGTAATGTTTTCTATCTTAATGAGTGCCTCATTACATAGTGTTCATTTAAGTTAGATACTGTTGTAATGTCTTCTTGTGAAGCTGAATTATTGGCCACCACCGAAGCAGCGAAGCAGGCTTTGTGGCTCCGGAAAAACATACCCAATCTTTTAACAACTTCAAATTTCATACCGAAAGCTACTAAACCGTATTCAGTGATACATCCTTTGTCAAGACTGTTGACATTGATGACGTGGTTGCCATGTCATCATCTATCATAAAAAAGAAATCTTATCTTGTTTTCCATTAATATTATCCAACAAATTATGAATTGTTTATGTAAAATCTTAAAATCTTACTATAACGCTCGTGTCGATTGACACCAAGGGCGACACCAATAGTTTTGGTGGTTGTTCTGTTTGTTTTGAAATTGTTTGATTTAGCTTGGCTTGGGTTTGGGAAACCTTAGGACTTCTTATAAAAGGGGAGTGTCAACGTTTAGAGTTTTGGTTAGCCTTTTCATCCTTTTTGTGAAAGAAAGAAGAGAAGAGCGTTCCTAAGAGGTTTCTAGATATTCTTGTGGGTTGATTAGGAGATTTGAGGCTAGAGGTTTGTATCGTACATGACCTCAAATGGTAAATTCCAGTTGGAAATACATGACCTCAAATGGTAAATTCTTGTGTATATAGCCCTGTAGTTGGAATGATGCCTCGCTAAGTATTTCTGACATACTTATACATATCTTTTTATGATGCAGGTAAGGAAAAGGTGTGACCGTGGAATCATTGCGAGGAAGGAAGAATGATCTAGAGGCTCGTTGGTTGTGTCGTGAATTTATGTTATTGCATTGTTAGGTTGTTAGGTTGGAAGTTAGAAACATGTTAGGATGCATTTCTATTTCTGGATGATGACTGTTTTTGGATAAAGGATTGCCTGCTGGTTTAATAATTTGTTTTCTTTGGATTGTCGGTTAAGTCTTTCGCTGGTTGTTGATATGTGGGTTGGATGAATTGGAAATTGTTGGTTAATTGGTTTAATTGGATTTTAATGGTTTAAATTGATTAGGACCGGTTTAGATGGTTTAAATTGATTTAGTCCGGTTTAGCCGGTTTAGCTGATTTGAGTTAATCGGGTTTACATGTTTTTTTTTAAAAGGCGGGCAGGGTCTTTTCAATTTGGTATTAGAGCCCTTACGGTTCAAGGGCTAGGTTAAATGGGAACTGTAATTTGATGTGTGAATTTTGTTAATGAGAAATCATGGCGGTTTGATTAGCTTCTTTATAAGCACTTCCTCAGCTACAAGCTCATCCTCGGGTATGAGATTCTCCTTGGGTACGAGCTGCTCCCTGGGTACGAGCTGCTCCCTGGCTACGAGCTGATCCTCTTCAACGGATTGTTCCTCGGTTACGAGCTTCAGGTTTTGTTCGGCGATAGTCATATCATGCCCTCCGTCTTGAAAAGGATTTGTCCTCAAAACCGTTTCATCTGCAAGAAAAGGAGATAGATTAGACACTTTGAAGCTCGATCTTATATTGTAATTACCTCGTAGATCAATGTGATAGGCTATATCATTGATCCGTTTTGTGATGGTGAAAGGTCCATCGATCCTTGGCTTGAACTTGCTACTCCGCTCGGCTGGGAATCTTTCCTTTGTGAAGTGAATCCGCACTTGTTCTCCCACCTCGAAGATCATTCTAAAATAAGCAATGAGTTTCTTGGCGTGCATCGAAGCCACTTAAATTCTCGTTCTCACAAAGAATTTAGACGAGAAAACTTCTATGTCCGGTGGCTCCTTCTTGAACATTTTGGCTAGTTTTCCATGCTCCTTTGTTGATGATTTAAACAATGAGAACACAAGATATTCTTGGTTCATTTCTTCCCTTGGTCCATAATCGATTTGATTAACGAAGTTCTTCATTATTCTTGATTTTGAATCCTTAACCTGCCTTACGTTTGCTTTCACAAGAACTAGAGAAAACACATCAAATGTGTGATAGGAATAGATAAACAATCTCTTAAGATAATCAAACTCTTTTTCACAAATAAGAATGTGATTAGAACACCAAAAATGCTTAACAACTTTTAGAACAAGCAAACCTTTGCTAGTGAACGAATCAACCTTTGTAAACTTAAGGAAACATTTATCAAACACATGATCATTCAAGTTCGATTTACAAGGTTTTGTTGGTGTAATTGAGCCACACAACACGTCTTTAAGCAAATATTTCAAATCATAGCAAGTTTGAAACAAAGCACATTCAGTTTTAATACTAAGCAACTCAAACGTATTGCTACACAAAAACACTCTCAAAGATGAGCTAAATTCACGAAACTCATCCAACATCAAACTTTTTGGTTTAAAGAACTTTTCAAGCGTGAATGTCTCGAAAATTTGAATTATTTTGTCAAAACAGATTTTGAAACAAAAAATTCTTTCACATTTTCCAAACCAAAACGTTTTTCATTTTGAGCAGAAATCAACACACACAAAATAGAACTAGTCCTAAACAATTCAATTTACTTATAGTGCTTTCTTGGGTAGTCACAAGGAAATAGTGAAAATACACGTTCTGGCTCCAACTTAGGTGGCAGTTCCAATTCACAATTTGACGGCATAATCTTTTGTGTTGTTCCTAGCGATGCTTCTTCTAGTCGAAGCGGACGAAAGAGATGAGAGAGAGAGAAGCGGCGAGAATTAGGGTTCTTCGCCGGAATCGCCGAGGTAGAGATATTTTTTCCTGTACGTGAACAATTACAAAAAAAAATCACAACTCAGCCGTAACTTACAATAAGTCATAATATAACTCAGCCGTAATGTACCATAACTCAGCCGCAATGTGTCATAACTCAACCGTAAACGACGTTTCGTATTTCCCTGTTTTTTTGTCGGAAAACGAAAAATCTCCACCCAAGTTGAGAAGAAATGCGACATTAATGACGACGAGAAAAAGAGACACACCGATTATAGGATAAGCGGCCAGAAGAGACGAGAAAAATAAGCGGCGAGAGTTAGGGTTCTTCGTCGGCTTCAAGAGAGAAAGAACAGTTTTTTTCTTATTCTTTTTAGTTTTCTGCCTTTTCCTTGGCCTATTCCGATCTGACATAGACACCTTTTTTGCAACAAATGAAACAAAACTCGAGAATGGGATATGAGATTTCGATATAGTGGCAAAATAACAAGACAGTAATGAGATTACGAGTTAGTGCCATAGGTTTACCGTTCACTCTCTTCGTCTTCATTATTGTCATCTTCAAAGCAACTCTCACCATGAACAGAACCACATGTGAGGACCAAGAACTCTTTTCTTTTCTTAGAACGTTGGATGTACGCAATTAGAGAAGAAATACGATAGGAATGAC
The DNA here is from genome assembly GCF_000375325.1 of Capsella rubella. Classification (NCBI taxonomy): domain Eukaryota; kingdom Viridiplantae; phylum Streptophyta; class Magnoliopsida; order Brassicales; family Brassicaceae; genus Capsella; species Capsella rubella. The sequence goes on from NW_006238917.1 coordinate 16,528,613, forward strand.
GACAAGAGAGAGACTCGTTGAGAATCGAAGCGGCCAAAAGAGATGAGAGAGAGAGAGCAGTGAGAATTAGAGTTCTTCGCCGGAATCGCCGAGGTAGAAATATTTTCGCCATAACTTAGCCGTAACTTACAATAAGTCATTATATAACTCAGCCGTAATGTACCATAACTCAGCCGCAATGTGTCATAACTCAGCCGTAATGTACCATAACTCAGCCGTAAACGACGTTTCGTATTTCCCTGTTATTTTTGTCAGAAAACGAAAAGTCTCCATCCAAATTGAGAAGAAATGCGACAATAATAACGACGAGAAAGAGAGAGACACACTGATAATAGGATAAGCGGCCGGAAGAAACGAGAAAGAAAAGCGGCGAGAGTTAGGGTTCTTCGTTGGCTTCGAGAGAGAAAAAACAGTTTTTTTTTGTTTGTAAATAGTGACGAAAATCTTCAGTTTCTTCCTCTTTTATCATTAAAGACAGAATAATGATGTGACAATTTCAGGTATGACGTGGCATGTCGAATCTGACGTGTCAATTTTTAAGTGAAAACAGACCAAAGGTGTTTATTGTAATTACACCCATCTCACTAAACATCTAAGGAATAAAAAAAAATTTGGCTGTTTAGGGAATAAACATACAATTGTGGTATATCTAAGTAATTCTCCCTAAAAAAAACCTCGAAATTTATTGATTTTCTCGGGGTAGGAGATTCTTGAAGAACGACTTAAGAACTTTGTAATCATGTAACCTTTAATCCGTATGATGAGAACTCTGTGAAACATCAACATAACAAGTTTGCATATTTTACAAATAGAGAAAAGCAAGAGTTTGCATTTCTGTTGTAATTCTCACATCCTAACCTTTGTTTCACTTTCAATTTCCCAGCCTTACACAGGCTTACACATACTCTTTCCCAGCCTTTCAGTATCCCGGTTCATATTCCCAGCCTTACACATTAGGTGATGCATATGGGTTGTCACATTAGTGAAGTATATGTGATAAAATTAGGTGACAACCCATATGCATCACAAGATCTTGATGAAGTTACCTTCCTTTACAATAACCTTTAATAAGCGTATTATAAGCGACTTCATCAAGCGAATATCCTTTCTCATTCATTTCTGTAAGTACAAAACTTGTCTCCTTCATCCTCCCTTCTCTAGATAACCCATTACTAACGACATTGTAAGAAATCAAATCCGGCTATAAACCCTTTAACGCCATTGATCTCAAAAGCTCAAACCTATCATCGATCTTACGCAACTTACAGTACCCATCAATCAAAGTGTTGTAAGTAACAACATTAGGCAAACAACCTTTCTTCTCCATTCGATCAAAAAACCGCAGAGCAACATCTAGATTCCCAGCAAGAGTGTGATAATAGTAAAATCTAGTAAAAACCGCAGAGCATATCCCTTAAACCTTGGAGATATTTGTAGTAAACTTATTAATTATATATTCAAACTTTTGTCGATATATTGTATGCAATTCGTGTTCGTAGATAACTCATGGCAGTTTACAAAAAATAAATAAAGGCAACATCCTTCAGTGACATGCATATACCTTAAACCTTGGAGATATTTGTAGTAATATATTCATCAAGAGTGTGATAATATATTCCAGGGTAGACACAAGATTACTTAAAAGTAAAACAGAACAAGATATAAAATTGCATGAGACTGGACAGAAAGAGATACTAAAGATCAAAGCTATGTAGTGTCTTCATCTTCCTCGCCTAGTTCAGGTCCTCCTTTAGAGGCTCAATCGGCCTTCTTCAAACGACTCATTCAAATCCTTCAATGTTTTAGCATCCACAAAAAGTCAATATAAATCAGAACTGCTTTCTATTGAACATTTTAGAGTCTAGCTGAGTGATTAAAACTTGCCTTTCCTTGCTTGTTAATGAACTTAGAAAGAGTAAAGATCCGCTTTACCAGCTTCTTCTTGGGTAGAGGCCCTGACACCAAGTCCAACTCCTGCTTTCAAAAGAAAGATAACATGGGTTCAAAGTGAATATATTTTTCTTTGAAATGCAAACATAAGTAAGAAGTGAGAAAGGGAAACTTGTGCTTAAATGACAGGAACACAAGTAACAATGATGACAAATCATAAATATAACTTTAGAGGAGGAAAGGATGATGCCTTACAAGCGATATGTGATCTCTGCCTTTAAGATGCGCACACAAATCTTCAACGCATGGGACAGCGAGATTGCATAGTGTGCAGAAAAACCTGCACGGAGATTCGTTCGTTACACAGAACTTCTCCTCAAGCTCTTGTTTTCTTGTGTCTCCTGAGTCTATTGCGTCTGGTGGAACAAAAAGAAACAAAAAATCAACTAGTACAGAAACAACAACTTTGCTGGGTTTATGACTGTGAGAGAGATAGAGAGGACAATCACCTTTCAGTAACTGCTCCCAAATACACATGGTGGAATTCCTGAAGTACTCTTCAGCGTTGATGCTCTGGGAAGCGGATTGACTGAATACGGGAAGAAATGTGTACCCCTGCTTTTCTATATTCGAAAGAGGAAACAATAAACGCTTAACTTCTTTAAAGTTTCCAGTTATGACCATTATAGTAGCCGGAGGTGGATTTTCCCTCTTCCACTTGATAAGTTCCTCAAAAATGTCTCTGAAACCTGTTTCAATATAAGAAAGCAAGTCAATAGCAAAAGAAAAAAAAAACAAATACAGTCAGTGCCCTAAAGATAGTAACAGAAAAGAATATTAACCTTCTGGAACGTGTTTAAGATTAATCCCAGAGGAAGAAATCGCATGAAGAGCATTGGGCATTTCTTTTAATATGAGTTTTAAGTTGCCAATGGCAGTGATGGTGAGAGGACCAGTGTGTTTCATCGCCAATTTTATAGATCGAGAGACCGTAGAGACATCATAACCCTCGGGAACCGGACAACTGTTAATGTCCCACCACACCATCGCCTTTGTTGAATTCATTGCCTGCATTCAATAATCAATAAAACCCCAAATTGATATTAAAAAATCGCCATTTGCTTAAAATCAAAGCTTGAAATTCTAACACATAATCAGTTGGAAATTTTTATTAGAACACAACAGAGACATAAACTGATATTTAGAAACTTGAGTCTCAAACATAAAACAGAGAGAAAAGACATAAAACATAATCTCATACTGAACTTAAATCAACGCTTGAAATCTCTTTGCAAGAGAGAAATCAAACTAAGCTTACATCAAACACATCTGCAGTTTATAATTTGGACATAATCAAATATAAAACGCCATCTGAAACTAAGAACCAATCAAAGCTTAACCTAGAGAAACATGAAATGAAGACAACAGAGACTTAGAACAAATGAAATGAAGACACAAGAGATAGACTCAGCAGATCCTAGTTGTCAGACCAGATTCGGCTTATGAACTACAACAATTCCATTAATTAGAACACACAGAGACAAAGAACACATGAAGTGAAGACACGAGAGTTAAGCACCTAACCCGATACGGCTTAGCAACTACAATGAAGATACAAGAGCTAAGCAACTAACAGATACGGCTTATCAAATAGAATCAACAGAACATAGACTCAACTAAGAATTCCAGTCTACAACACCAAATCAAACATGCATGTGAAGAGACACCCGGATCACCAGAAATTAACAACAGATGTAGAACACATAGCAAACACTTGAGTAAATCCTAAAACAGAGAGAAAAGACATAAAACATAATCTCATACTGAACTTAAATCAAAGCTTGAAATCTCTTTGCAAGAGAGAAATCAAACTAAGCTTACATCAAACACATCTGCAGTTTATAATTTGGATATAATCAAATATAAAACGCCATCTGAAACTAAGAACCAATCAAAGCTTAACCTAGAGAAACATGAAATGAAGACAACAGCTCATTTCAAGTTTAGGGTTTCTAATCGCAGACAGCCAACATTAAAGAATCAAATCCCATAACCCTAAACAAAGAAATCGAACAAACAAAAACCAGTAATCAAATCCTATAACCCTAAACAAAGAAATCGAGCTAATAGAGTAACAAAGTTAACAAGTAACCAAATCCTAGACAACCAACAAGAAAGAGGGAAAGATCTATAACCCTAGACAAAGAAGTCGAAAAACCTAAAACAAAATCGAGCAAACACAGAGAATTATCGCTAGAAGGAGAAGTAGAGATAAAGGTTGTACCTGTTGGACCAGATTTGGAGGGTCGTTGACGACGGCCATCTTGCTTTCAACCGGAGAAAGACACCGAATCTTGCACCGTCGGAAGAGACAGAACGGAGGTTAGTTGTAGAGATGGGAGAGAGGAGAGAGACGAGCGTGAGTGTCTAAGTATGGACTATTACGAGAGTGTGAGATATTAAAGGGTGTGGGCGTTAAGTGGGCCAAACTCTAAGAAGTGGAAAATGAAAATTTTGTTGGTTTTTTCTTTTGGGAAAATTGTAATTTTCCTAAATCTGTTTTGGATATTGAGTGGGAAATCAAATACTGCCCAAATTATTTAACTTCTGCATATAAGAAATTTTTTTATATAAAATCTAAACGGTTTAATTCTGAAAATTTTCTTTTTTTTGTTTTTGACAACATTTTGAGTTAAGTTTAAAGAGTCATATAAAGAGAGGCCAAGGCCCGTTTAGCTAGCCCATAGCCAGAAGCACTACTTCTTCAGCAGGGGTTGATTTTTTACTAAAAATCAATCGGTTTCGAGTGATCCATATCATCCAAATCAGCCAAGGGAATAATTGGTCATGCACCAACAGCTATGCCGACTTTGATGGTTTGGATATCGCGAAGTTAGGGTAAATCTTTGAAAGGGGCTAGATTCCAGACTCTTTCGCCAAACGGACAATGGAAGAAGAGATGCAGTTCGGTTTCTCGTTCACCACAATGAGGGCAGAGCGTAAAATTATCAATCATTCTAGCCATCAAATTATCTCCGACCTGGAGGGCTTTCTGGGCTGCTTTCCACAGTAGGTGCTTGGTCTTTGGGGAGCTTTTGATAGCCCAAATGTTATTTTTCCAGTCGAAAGGTGCTACGGGAGGGTTGGAGGAAGGACGATTTTCAAGGGATAAAGCCCGTGACTTCGCTGGTTCCTTTTCGAGCTCTAAAGCTTCATAGTATCCCGATTTAATCGAGTAAATACCGTCATTGGTGGGGAGCCAAGCCCAACGATCCGTAGCGCCTTTATAGCTCGGCTGAAGGTTTAAGATTTCATCCACATAAGAAGGGAGGAGAGATTGAAGAAGAGGCTTGTTCCAGTTGCGGGTTCCGGGGATCAAGAGATCAACTACTAGGAGATTTTGGGTAGATTTCTCAGGTGGTCCCATTGGGGCGCTGGATTGAGTCAAGGAGAGCCAGTTACTCCTCTATATTGGGGTTGCATTTCTGGATCCAGTAACTCTTCCCAGATTAGGTTTCAGGAGAGTTAGGCCTGCACATATTCTTTTCCAGCCATGAGAGGCTGAGCCACGGGCTTTGCAATCAAGGATATTGGAAGAGGAGCAGTATTTGTCAAGGAGGACTTTAGCTAGCAAACAGGTTGGGTTGGAGAATATACACCAGCTGAGCTTTGCTAGCACGGCTTTGTTGAAGGTTTGAATATCCTTGAACCCTAAGCCTCCGTTCTTAAAATATTTGGTAATCTTTTGCCATGAAATCCAGCATATTTTCTTCTTTCCGTTGTTTGAATCCCACTAGAAACGAGTCAGTATTGATTGTATGCGTTTTGTTAAAGAGGTAGGTAGCAAGAAGCAAGACATGGTATAAGTTGGCATAGTGGCCCGCACTGATTTGAGAAGGGTGAGCTTGCCAGCTGAGAAAAGGAACCTGGATGACCAGCTCAGTAATCTTTGCTTAATACGATCCACAATGTTGCTAAAGAGATCCTTCGTTTTCCTACCAAAGAGTTCAAGTAAGCCTAAACATTTTCCTTTTCCACCCTCTTTCCAAATATTGAGGTCGCTTTTAGCTCTGGCTCTTGTATCATTGGAGGTTTTTACCAAGAATTTAATCGATGACTTGTCCTGATTTATATTTTGGCCTGAAACTTCCTCATACTTTTGCAAGATTCTTTTCAAGGTTTAACAGCTTTGATGATCCGATTTTGCAGAAAACATGGTGTTGTCCGCAAATAGGAGATTGTTAATCCTAGGACTGCATTTGGATACTCTTAGACCAGTTAGGGTGCCTTGCTCTTGAGCTCTCGTACAAAGTTCCGAGAGGACTTCACTACAAATGAGGAAGATAAAGGGTGAGAGGGGATCACCTTGTCTGATACCTCGATAAGGAACGGCCTTTCCTTTCGCTTAGCCATTGAGGAGGTAAGAATAGGTAATAGTTGTAATACATTCCATAATCCATGTGATCCAGAGATGGTGAAAACATAACTGAGATAGAGCTGCTTTGATGAAATCCCATTTTAACCTGTCATAAGCTTGCTCATGTCTGTTTGACAGCCATAAAATAACAATCCTAAAAAATTGTTTATTGATAGATGTCTGTTTCCGGGCATCGAAGGTTTTCAGGTAGTAGAGAGCCTCAGAGCATCCTCAATGGTCAATCCTTAAAAATGAATCTTATGATTTGTTTAGTAGTTTAATTGAAAAATTGATGTTAAGAAGTGTAATTAAATTTTTATGTTTTTATGCAGGATTATTGGTTGGTTCTTAAGCAGTGGATCTTAGGATTAAATTATTAAAAAAATTTTTTAACAATTTTAATTTTTGAAAACTTAATAATTATTGCAAAATAAAAATTTTAAAACATAGATGAGATACAATTTATTTCATAAATAACATAAACACAATTAAGTTTGAAAAATATTATCAAATTCTTCGTCTAAAGCTTGTCCTAATTCATCACGGGAAGATGATGCCATTGAAAGTAGTAGAAAGTATATTATTTTTTGGATTGGTACAAGTAATTGTTTGGATTTGTATGAAAGTTTGGTTTGGATTTTAGGATTTGTGGTTTGGATTTTTAGGATTGGTACAAGATATTAAGAAAGTTTTGATTAGCAAAGTAAAAAGAAAGAGATTAAATGTATAACTTGGTTTCGATTATTTGTCTGAGATTTTAACAAAGAAAAGAGAATGATAAGAATGACATGAAAATAATAATAGAGAATGTCTAAAACAACACAAACACGACCATATATATAGAAAAAATCTCCAATAAGTGTAGTGATGTATTGTGCTGTCCGTGATATATTGTTGTGTCCTTGATGTCTTCTTGTGTCTTGTTTCCTTTATGTCTTCAAGCTCTTTGCAGCTCTCACTTCTCTGATCACATCTCAACCCTACCCTATAAAACAGAGAACAACAATATCAAATTCAAAAGAACAAAACAAATAAGATCCAACTCAAGTCTCAGCTATTCTTAACTCATGAATACTCAAATGTCAAAAATAGCTCATGTGATCACATACCAGTTTAAATCTCTGGCCTCCTCCTCTGACTTCTCTATAGCAAAAACAATTGATACACAAACAAGAACCCACTCCTCGCATAAAACAGAGATAAATAAGTCAAATTCATAAGACAAAAACAAATCAGTCTAGACAAAAACAAATCACTTAACACTTAAAACCTAAGCAAACTCCTTACCATCAAGATCAGAATGGTAAGTCTCATGCACCTTGTCTAGAATTTTTCTTCCAACACCTTTTGCTTCAACATGACGACCATCATCATAGAATATAGCCACCTGTACAAACCCACAAATAACCCCATTAGTCTGAAGTCCTTCACAACCAAATAACAGAATAAGCAAACAATGCAAAAACACTTACACTGTGGTGGAAGAAATGTCCCTGAAGATTAGCCACATCAACTTTAAATGATTAGTCAACAATGGAATTTTTTGATCCCTTGTTCCAAACCCTTTACGAGCCATAGGTACTCTCAAGTTCTTCTTCTCAGCAAGTTCAGTTTTAACACGAACATGTTCCCCATTTGGAGGTATAATTGGTGGAGGAGTTGGTAATGCATCAGTAACCCCACTCCCATTCAAGATCAGCTCCATTAACATTCGTTGAATCCATCTCCTAAACAAAGAAACCACACAAAAAGAAAGTTTAGGCTTCACACAATTATGAGTAAAACACACAATCTTGTTTGAAAACTATGTACATATCCAAACCAAAATAGCTACATCTTAGACAAGATCCAACATATTAATTATTGAAACAATGAACCAACCAAAGAATAACAGACCCTAGCAACAATCCGATTTCACCAAGCTTTGTTTCTCAAACAATCATACCTTACACACCCTAATCCATGTTTCTAATTAGCGTAATTAAAGCCTTATGAACAAATTATCCGTGTTCCCCAAATACCAAAACCCTAATTTCATAATCGGAAGAACCCTAATTTGTAAATACTTAAAATCAGTTCTATTCAAAAATCAGAAGGAAATACGAACCTTGTACTGCCGATTGGTTCTCCTAAGATTCCAATTTTGAACACAAGACCAATTTCGAAGGATTTGGTAAGAGCATCCCGATTTTGAATCGGTTTGTTCGCTGATGAGGTGAATCGAAGCCGCCAGGGAGAAATGGAATCGGTTGACAACGCCACCAAACGGAGCCCAGAGACGATTGATTTCGGCAACAACATCTGATTCGAGAAGAATCGAAGCTTCGTTTTCTTCTTTCGCGAACAGAGAGAGAGAGAGAGAGAGAGAGAGAGAGAGAAATGAAGAAAATGATTTTTTTCCTTTATATATTTATCATCACACCCAATCAAACTTTGCCACGTATACGCCTCTTCCACCTTTTTTTTATCTTATATAACATACGAATCTTAGGTGATTATGTGTATTTTGATTTACATTTAAATGCTAATACACTAAGGATTCACCATTGAGGATGGTCTCATGGGTAATAAGTACGTTGTCTGAGATAGCTTTTTGGGGGACGAAAGCCGATTGATTCTCCGAGATATAAAACTTTAGAAAAGGTTGAAGTCTTTTGGCCAAAAGCTTTGCTATTATCTTGTAATACATAGAGCATAGAGCTATAGGACGGTAGTCAGCTACTGTTTAAGGGAATCGATGGTGATTTTTCCACAAGAGAGATCAGTCATTGCCTCTTCCAGTTGGTTCTTCAAATCCAGGATGCATTCTTGGCAGTTTTTTTGCTGTTATCTAGTCAGTTAATGATAGCATTGCGACAGAAGGTAAGTCTAACCTCTAATTTTGCAACTTCTAGGATCAGGGCCTTAACCTCCTCATTATCTCTCAGCCTTCTATCATATCGTAATAATCCTTTCCTCTTCTTTTTTAGGGGTTCAAAAGAGGTGACAAGAGGACGGTGATCAGAGCCTTCAAACCAGAGATATTCACTTCTTCCCAAGGGCTAAGCCAATATCCAATCACTATTTGACATTACTTTGTCCAATCTACACCTTATTGTATGGGTATATCTTTGACCTCTCCATGACAGGAAGTTCCTAGTGTATTTTAGATCGAAGAGATCACATGACGACATAGAGGACCTTAGGTCTGAGAAGGAGCTTTTCGCTCTAGGGGGGCCTCCAATTTTCTCATCTTTGTGGATAATGTCATTAAAGTAACCCATTAGGAGCCAGGGAGAGGACCTAGAAGCCGAGAAGCTTTTGATTTGGTCCCATATTGCAGCTATTTTTGCTCTTTTCGGTTTCCCATAGACAAAGATAGAGAGGAAGACTTTTCATTTAAACTTATTTCTGATATCGATGTATTGGGTGCATGAGCTTAATACCTCAACTTCCAAATATTGTTTCCAGTACAAATTAAGGCCACCAGATCCTAGATTTGTTGGGGAGACAAAAAAAGGGGGATGAGAATTCAGGCCAGATCATGTTTTTGATTAGACACTCGTTAGAGTTTTTCGATTCCATGAGGAATATTACGTCAGGGCATACTTTCTTGCGTATCTCCTTTAGTCTCTGGACTGTTGTGGGCTTCCCCAGTCCACAACAGTTCTAGCTCACCATCCTTAAGGAATGGAGGTTTCCGGATTCTGAAAATCCGCTCCCTCTTTCTTAATTGCAAGGATGATGTTAGGTTTTTGGGGGGGGGGGGGGGCGTAGGAGGTGGCACATTGTTTGGGTGGCCAACAACAAGAGTAGAAACTCTTGGGTCTTGAGTTTGAGGAGGAGCAGAAGAGCATGAAGGCTTAGATTTGTTTTGAGTTCCAGTATTACTTCTTGAAGATCCTTTACTGAGATTGGTCTTTTTTGGTGAGCCTTTTGTAAATTTATTTTCTAAGACTTCTAAGTTGGGAGAGGGTTTAGGGGCGGTCTTGTGATTGAGAGGGCTACCTTTGCCTCTCTTTGAAGGAGCAGCTGAGATTGCGGTAGATGTAGCTATTTCATCTCTTACAATGCCGGTAGAGAGGTCCAGAAACTCATTAATAATCGGGTTAGGTGGGGGAGGAGGCACACTCGTAGCTGTAGCATCAGCTAGAATACTGTTTGTAGTATCATCCATAAGATTCCTTATTTCACCTTGTAAGACTATGTTTCCTAGCAACACTCTCTGTGGGATCTGCACAGGCAGCATACTAGATAGTAACTTCTCGCAAATCCTCCATAATTTGTTCTCTAGATGGAGCTGTAGATAAGGGAAGATGGGATTCAGGTGGAGGATTTAATTGCCTTATGCAGTTGTATTCCAGAGGAAGGGGAAGTGGTGTGGGAGGGTCATACTCTTGGGGGTTTTTTCCAAGGGAGGGTGTCTAGTTCTTGATGAGTCCGAGGCTTCATCAGATGGAATCAAAGAGGGGCTAGTCCGATTTCTCCAGCTATTGTTGTTGGATTGGGAATGGTGGTCTACTCCCCTACTAGGTTGAGGATACCTTGAGAAATTCCGGTTTGGGGACCTTATGTGCCATTCTTTTTGCCTAGAGAAAAGATCCTTTCCAGTAGAGGTCTGAGTCCTTCAAGTGTCTTATAAGTTTGCAAGTTAAGATCACTTTTTGCAAGTTAAGATCACTTTGGCACATTTTTTGGGTGGCCAACAACAAGAGTAGAAACTCTTGGGTCTTGAGTTTGAGGAGGAGCAGAACAGCATGAAGGCTTAGATATGTTTTGAGTTCCAGTATTACTTCTTGAAGATCCATTACTGAGATTAGTCTTTTTTGGTGAGCCTTTTGTAAATTTCTTTTCTGAGACTTCTAAGTTAGGAGAGGGTTTAGGAGCGGTCTTGTGATTGAGAGGGCTACCTTTGCCTCTCTTTGAAGGAGCAGCTGAGATTGCGGTAGATGTAGCTGTTTCATCTCTTACAATGCCGGTAGAGAGGTCCAGAAACTCATTAATAATCGGGTTAGGTGGGGGAGGAGGCACACTCGCAGCTGTAACATCAGCTAGAATACTGTTTGTTGTATCATCCATAAGATTCCTTATTTCACCTTGTAAGACTATGATTCCTAGCAACACTCTCTGTGGGATCTGCACAGGCAGCATACTAGATAGTACCTTCTCGCAAATCCTCCATAATTTGTTCTCTAGATGGAGCTGCAGATAAGGGAAGATGGGATTCAGGTGGAGGATTTAATTGCCTTATGCAGTTGTATTCCAGAGGAAGGGGAAGTGGTGTGGGAGGGTCATACTCTTGGGGGTTTTTTCCAAGGGAGGGTGTCTAGTTCTTGATGAGTCCGAGGCTTCATCAGATGGAATCAAAGAGGGGCTAATCCGATTTCTCCAGCTATTGTTGTTGGATTGGGAATGGTGGTCTACTCTCCTACTAGGTTGAGGATACCTTGAGAAATTCCGGTAATTCCTGGGAGCTTGGAAAATTTCCTCAGGGGTGTAGTAATTCCTTTTCATCCTAGAGGATTCAGCATGGTGGAAATGGGATTCCGGAAATGGAACATAAGCTTGGTCAGCAGGGTTCTGGAGGCTAGGGCAAAACCTCTTTTCATGGGATAGGCGAAGGCAGTGAAAGCAGTGCTTTTTCAGGTTTTGGTAGTCTAGATATACTAGGGTTTCCTTACTGTTTGCAAACTCCACTACTGTTTCTTTAACAATACGTTGCAGGCTATCAATAAGAACTCTAAATTTTGCTGATGAGGGTGAGATGTCCAGCTCCACAAACTCTCCTAGTTCTTCTCCAATGGTTTGAAGCATTTCAGGTTTCTATAAATGTTTTGGGAGACCATGGAGTTCAATCCAGAAAGGCAGTTGGGATGTGATTGAATCCGAATGTTCAACTATCTATCTTAACATTTTTGAATTACATTTTGTACTAAAATCTATTTTGGGTTATACCATTTTATTTTGTAATATTTGCATAATCATACCCTTGCCATTTGAATAAATAACAAAACTTAAAAGTAAATTTTGTATTTAATTACAAGCAAATCGCAAAATTGGAAACAAATATTTACTACATCAAAATTTTTTCCTAAAATCTCTCTCTAATAAATCAAATTTTCTATAATCTTATTTGTTTTTAATTTATATTATTACATAAAATATATTATAATAAAAAAAATTCCTCACATTTTGCAATTTAAAATTTTGAAAACGCAATCGATAAAGGAAAGTATATATATACAACGTCTACATAAGGTAGAATTTGTTTGATAATTGCTTGAAACCATTATAAATAGGACTAATATGTTCACAACTACAAATGAGTATGGACTTTGATTTATCAGGTATCCAAATTAAAAAATTTGTTTAGTTTAATCTGATTCTTTATTTAAGAAAAATAAAACTTTTCAAATATTATAAATTTTAGTTTTTCAAAAATTTTAAAATATTATAAATATTAAAACTTTTAAAATTTTTAAAGATCACCACTCGTGTTATTTTGTAGAAGTTGAAAGCATTGAAAGCATTGAAAGCTTGAATAATTAACTTTCATTTATCTATATCACAGAAAGAGATGCATAAGTATTTTTATAAATACTTAGTGAGGAATTCATCCCCACCACTGGCGATACACATAAGCAGCATACTTTACATTCAAGCAATAACCAAAAATCATCAAACGACAACAAAAATAACCACATAATCCGACATGACGAGTAGTGTCGATTGACACTCGCCACTGGTGTCGACCGACATTCGTGACCAGTGGTGTGTCGATCGACATCGATGCCCTAACATCATCCAGCCGCTTCTCATCAACGGATCTGCTCCTCCAAGCACTCCAAAGCCGAATAAACTCTCCACAAGACTCGTCCACAGGCACCACAACACAAGAAACACGCATACACACAAATAAAATCAATCAACAACCATAGAAATCACTAATGCATGAATCAAACAGTTTAGATAAGCCTTGGTCCTGCACTCACCTTTTAAAAGAATGAACAACAACGAAAACAAGGGAGAACATGGAAGGATCTGACTTTTCTAACACCAACAACCACGGATCTAGCCTCCTCTAGTCTAATCAAGCAAGAACAAACCTCCAAATCTCACTAGAACTCTCCAAAACTCACTAGAATCACCCTCACACTTCACTGTTCTTTTCTTAACTTCTAAAAGCGGTTGAATGAGAAAAAGTCGACCTTTTTCTCTTTTAAGTCGCAACTTAGGGTTAAACCAACCCAACCCCAATTAATTTCGCAATTAAAATCAAACCGGTCTAACCAAAAAATGCTGGTGTCGAGCGACACCCTTCTTTGGTGTCGAGCGACACCACCCATTTTCGAGCATGTGTGTTACACTTTTGTTTCTTGAAACACCTCCACGTGATGATCCATTCTCTCGGGAAAATTGCCATAGTCCAAGTACTTTCTATAGATCATATACATAAAATAACAAAACCAAACACAAGACTGTAAGCAAAATATATTAGATGGCTTGATGAAATAGTAAAACCAAACAGAAGACCATAAGAAAAACCAAACTTGCCGTGATTTTTTCTTTTTTTTTTAAACCTTAAGCTCTCTCAATCGTTGGAATTTTTTTCTATGCTAGATAGCTTCTCTCTATTAGAATGTTCTCTAGAAAAAATAATAAGGTGTCGAAGACTATATGTAATTGTATTGCATAAGATTTTAAATATAATTACATACCAAGATTAGCTTGAATTTTATATTGGATATGAACGAATTGTTTAAATATTAGTTGTGGTTATAAAAAAACCTAGTAAAGTTTGACGTTATCACATGAGGGTTTAAAAATAATAGTTGCATCGCTTTTATACATTATCATAAACTTTTGCATGATTTTGTTTTTAAAAATAGATTTTTGGGTCGAACTGGTGTACAATTTTGTTGTAACGAATAGAAAGGAATACGTTATTCCTCCTTATTCCTCATTTTGTTTACCATTTACCAGTAACATATTTTCCAAACTTTGACACATGGACCCCACACTATTCTTATACTTTTTTGTTTGAGTAATCATAGAAGAAAATTGTTCCTATCCAAATTTGATATGGAAGAAATAGGAATATTGTATGTTTAATATTCAGCCTTTTTATTTTAGTTTATTTTTTTTTCAAAATTATCTTATTATAGAGAGGTTCTCAAAAATAGCATGGTTTTTGTTTTTGTGTCACAATTACCACTAGACCCAACAAACTTCATTCTTAACATTTTTGATTACTCTACGTCTCGTCGCTCTTAGACTGGAAATCGCATATACAAGCACAAGGTTCGAAGAATCTGCTGATGTGCCAAACTCTTATTTGACACAGACTAGCCAAACTCTCGTCGGAGATGAAATCTTGACTAACTAGGAGAAACTGAGAGTTATTTATTTTTACCTTTAATTTATTTAATTATTATTTTTTCCTAATATATATATATATATATATGTATATTTTTTTAATAATAAATAAGAAAGAGTAAGAGTAAAATCAGAATTTTTTGTTTGTTATGGGAACGCAGTTATGTAAATAACAATATTTATTTCTTCCATGTTTTAAGTTGCACACTATTATTTATTTATGTAATTCCAACCAAAAAACATTTATGTATTATTCCTCCAACCAAAAAACATTAATATTAAACGTCTAAATAAAAATTGAATGAGATATTTTTTGGGAATTTAATTAATGCATCTACAACATGATATTTGGAGTTTGAATTTCAGATAAGGTGTTTTATTTGTTTTATTAATAATCATGCAGATTATCGGAAACAAGTGTATAAGAAAATATACACTTAGAATAGTTTGTTTTATTCTATGTTTTGAAGATTAAAACAAATGCTGTCGTATTGTCAGTACTTACAGTAATATAATTTTTTTTTTTACAGTAATAAGTACTGACAACACTATACAAATTTCTACTTTTTACAATTTGTTTTTTTTAAACGCTGAGATTAATAACCAAAAGAGTTCAAGTACATATAGAAGATCAAGAACGAAAAAACAAAATAGAAAGAGAACCAACAAGAAGCTAAAACACTTCAGCTAGCAAGACTGTTGTCCCAGTCAATGCGATCTTGGAGCCAAGCCGGGCCTCCTAAAGCCATGTAAGACGTTAATCGACCATCTCTTGTTACGCTGCAAGCAATTTCCTTAGCTAATAGATTAGCTTTCGGCGAAGAGAGGTGGAAAGATACCTTCCGCATCACCTGAATTACCTGCCAAATCTTTGTTGTTTGAGAACTATACTTGGGCCAAGCGAGAGTATGGGTTATCGCTTCCCACGCCGCATGACAATCCGTCCAAACCTCGCAAGACGTAAATCTCATATCACGCAAACTACACAAACTCCAGTAAATACAACTTAGCTCCGCTGCAATGCGATTAATACGGGGCAAGAAAGCATCTCTTGCGTGATATAACACATCTCCGATATGATTCCTTAAAATCCATGCTCCACCACAAAAAGAAGAATCATTGATCCAAGAAGCCTGAATATTACATTTTAACTTGCCAATGGTCGGCTTGCTCCAACGAGAATTTAAAGAACACCTCGGCGACCCTTCATGGCAGACGCAAACACAAGATGTTCTTGTTGTTGACACCACTCCATCATATCATCTCTAGCCGAAACCCATATGAAATGAGGATCATTTACCCGCTGAGCATAAACCAAGCCATTTCTAGCCTTCCATATCTCCCACAGTATCCATGGAATAGCTTGCCGTAACTGTGAAGGTATCTTTGCTTGACTCATCAATTTGAAAAAATACTCCATATTCTCCACAATCGACGAAGAAAAGCCATTGTCCGGAACTGGAACACCACTGACACTCCAAACTTGAACCGCTAATTGACAGCCGAACAAGACATGAGTAATTGTTTCCTCTTCAACCTTACACACTTGACATAAAGAGTTAGTGTTAATGCCGTGACGCCGCATACACTCACTCACTGCTAAGGCACCCGACAAAGCTCTCCGAAAAAATAACTTAATTTTTGGAAGAAAAGCATGGCCCAAACTTTCTCCTTCACGGCATTGATACGTTTGGTACTATCCTCCACGAGATCAATTCCATGCTCCTGAGAAAGTAACAAATTACCACTTTTAACCGAGTAGTTTCCATCTTTGGTGAATGCCCAAACCAGTTTATCATCTAACTCCATTGTCGGGGGTAAGGAACAAATTCTTATAACATCACAAGGAGGAAAAAAACTCATTTTAGAGTTGTAGATCCCACTCCCCTTGAGGTGTTATAAGAGCCGAGACTTTCAATAAGGTGTTCAACATTGATGCGACATCGAGCACGGACAGTTCTTTGCCTTTTATTTCAAGTGTTGGAAGCCGCTCGACCACACACGTGGCCTAGGGCAAAATAGGCTCCTTCTTTCGGACGCGCCTATTTAAAGGTTGTTCAACCCTTGTAATAGACACGCTTGCTTGAATCTTAAAACCCTAGAGTTTTCTTCTCTTGCGTCACTTCTTCGATTCTCTAAAGGCCTCACGCCAAGTAAAGGATCGGTAAACCTCGACGTCCGAACAAGCCGGGCTCATTCGTCGGCGAGTCAACCGTATCACGAGTCTTCCAACCCTCGTGTGTCGTTGCTTCGTTCCATTCATCACCCACCGAAGGCTTCTCTCATTTGTACGAGAGGGTTTACTCGCTTTCCGCTTCCTCGTCGTTCCGCCCGACAGTACGCTGAGCCGCTCGACGCGTCCGAACCAAGCCTTCGATCCTTCGAGGGTATCCGGGGGTTCATCAGTGGTATCAGAGCTGAAGGTCCTAACAACAGGTTGTATCTATCCTTTTCAAGCTTACTTTTTGTTTGTTGACATCGCTTTAGCTTTTGTATCGATAGAAACTAGTAAAGATCGAGACTTTTCTAGGTTCTATCGTGTTCTTCGCATTTATTCGACGTTTTCATGAAAAAGTAGATTTTGATTCGATAAAGTGTTTTCCTTTTTACTAGATCCGGTTTTAAAACGTGTTTGGGTCTTAGATCTGAGCACGTGTCGAGTCATTTTGTTTGATCATACGTTGTTTTCGCTTTTTACCAATCATTTTGCTGTCACGTTCGAGCTTTTTGCTTTATTAGCGCATGAGCTGAAAAGTTGTTTGTCTTTTATCGATCCAGGTACGATAGCCTTCGATCCGGTCAAATTGTCATTGCAGCCGTTCGTACGACATGCGATAAAGACCGACCCCAGTAGTACCTGCAACGACATCCAACGTTCCCCGAGCGACCCGACCAAACGTTCCCCGATTCTCCTTTCCGACGATTCACGACCGACGCATACACTTTTCCGGTCAACTAACCGACGAGTATCCGGACGTCAAACCACTTATGGAGGATCCTCGTCCACCCGACGCCGAACCCTTACCCCCACCCGAGCTCGGTGCTGTATTAACCGAGTTCCGAGAGGAGTTAAATGCCAAGGTCGAGGACACGCAGCCGGGACATCGTTTGTTTCAAATGCCAAGGTCGAGGACACTTTGCGAGAGATTGTCTGAACCCGCGTACGATGATCATCACAGCAGCCGGGGAGGTCGAGTCCCAAGATCGAGGAAACTATTGAGGAACCCGAAGTTGGTAAATTACTCGTCATCTGAAGGATTCTCAGCGTCTCTCAACAACCCGACGACACCAATCAACGCGACAACCTATTCCATACACGATGCACTGTAAGTGGGAAGGTTTGTGGCTTGGTCATTGATGGGGGCTCTTGCACGAATGTTGCGAGCTCCTACATGGTCAAGAAACTTTCTTTACCGACCACAAACCACCCGAAACCTTATAAGCTTAAATGGTTGAATGACAAGACCGTGATTCAAGTAAATGAACAAGTCACGGTTCCTTTTGCCATCGGTCCGTATCAAGACCAAGTCTTATGCGATGTAGTACCGATGCAAGCTAGCCACGTCCTCTTGGGACGTCCATGGCAGTTTGATAAGGGAAACAACCATTGCGGTCGATCCAACCAATATTCGTTTATGCATGATAACAAACGTATTTGTTTAACTCCTTTATCACCATCACAAGTCAATAAGATGCAATCAAAACTTTCTATGGAAACGGGCACTAAAATGAACTTTTTGATTAACCCTAGTGTGGTTAGGAGGTCCTTATGTGACCTGACTTGTCAAATGTTGCTCATGGTTTTTAAGGATGATGTGATTGTAGGTCCTAAGGAGCCGCATGTGCCGGATGAGATCAAATCAATCTTGGAGAAGTACAAGGATGTGTTTCCGGATGAACTACCCAAAGGGCTACCTCCAATCCGAGGCATCGAGCATCAAATCGATCTAGTACCGGGAGCACAACTTCCTAACCGACCCGCGTATCGAGTGAATCCGGAGGAAGCCAAGGAATTGGAACGACAAGTAGCCGACCTCATGAAGCAAAGCTATGTTCGAGAAAGTCTCAGTCCATGCGCCGTTCCAGTTCTTCTAGTGCCCAAGAAAGATGGGTCGTGGCAAATGTGCGTTGACTGTCGAGCCGTCAACAATATCACGATCAAGTATCAACACCCGATCCCGCGCCTCGACGATATGCTCGACGAGTTGAGTGGTTCCGTGATTTTCTCGAAGATTGATCTCAAAAGCGGCTACCATCAAGTAAGGATGAAGGAGGGGGACGAGTGGAAGACTGCTTTCAAAACCAAGCAAGGATTGTACGAGTGGTTAGTGATGCCATTCGGACTCTCCAATGCTCCCTCGACCTTCATGCGGCTCATGAACCAGGTTCTTCGGACCTTTATCAACAAATTCGTCGTTGCATACTTTGATGATATCCTCGTTTATAGTAAGTGCCTAGAGGAGCACTTGGATCACCTCGAGATGGTGATCCAAACTCTCTAAGAGGCGAGATTATACGCAAATCTCACGAAATGCGTGTTCGGAGCTAATGAACTTGTCTTTTTAGTTTTTGTAATTAGTGAACAGGGAATTAAGGTCGACAATGAGAAGATCAAAGCCATTGAAGAGTGGCCGACACCAACCAGCATCGGACAAGTCCGAAGTTTTCACGGACTGGCTAGTTTCTATCGGCGATTCGTCTGAGACTTTAGCACCATCGCCGCACCTCTCACCGCCGTGATCAAGAAGAGTGTCGAATTCCAGTGGGGAGATGCTCAAGAGAAAGCTTTCAAGGAGCTGAAGAGGCGGCTCACGGAAGCTCCTTTGTTGGTCCTACCGGATTTTAACAAAACTTTTGAAGTGGAGTGCGATGCGTCGAATGTCGGCATTGGAGCCGTTCTCACGCAAGGGGGGACGCCGGTCACCTACTACCCGACATATGATAAGGAGCTCTATGCCTTAGTCTGGGCAATGGAGACTTGGCAACATTATCTCCTCGCTCGAGAATGCGTCATCCACACCGACCATGAAACCTTGAAGCATCTCCGGGGTCAAACCAACTTGAAGAAGAGGCATGCGAAGTGGTTAGAGTTCATTGAGGCCTTTCCCTATGTGATCAAATACAAGAAGGGAAAAGAGAATGTTGTGGCCGATGCCTTGTCAAGACCACATTCCTTGATCACAACCATGGACGCAACCATCCTAGGATTTGAGGGGCTAGAGAATCAGTATGAAAACGACCCCGAGTTCGGCGAGTGCTACCGAGAACACGGAAAGCTAATTTCGATCGTTTTTTCATCCATGATGGGTTTTTGTTCCGGGAGCATCGACTTTGCGTACCAGACGGATCAATACGCGAGTTACTTCTCCGAGAAGCACATGGCGGTGAACTGACCGGTCACTTTGGAGTGGTCAAAACTTTGGCTGTGCTTCAAGAACACTTCTATTGGCCCATTTTTACGGCCTCCCGATCATCGACAATAAGGACAGCATTTTCGTGATTGTCGACAGATTCTCGAAGATGGCTCATTTTATCCCATGCCACAAGTCCAACGATGCGGTGCACATCACGAATCTGTTCTTCGGAGATGTCGTCAAACTTCACGGTATTCCTCGCACGATAGTCTCCGACCGGGACAAGAAGTTTCTCGGACATTTCTGGCGTATCTTGTGGAAGAAGCTCGGTACCAAGTTGCTTTACTCGACAGCCGCTCATCCCCAAACCGACGGATAGACCGAAGTAACCAACCGGAATTTAGGAGCGCTGTTGCGAACAACCCTTGCTCAGAATAAAGGCTCTTGGATCGATTGCCTTCCATTCATTGAGTTCGCCTATAACCGGTCCGAACACTCGGCCACGAAGACTTCACCTTTCGAAGTAGTGTATGGTTTCAAGCCTCTAACTCCTTTGGATCTTCTTCCCTTGCCATTGGATCCAATCATTAGTCTCGAGGGAGTTGAGAAGAGCAAGTATGTTAGAGAATTTCATGGGATGATCCGTAAGAACATCAAGAAGAAGACCGAGTACTATGTCCGGAAAGCCAACAAGCGTCGCAAGCCGATGTTATTTCAACCCGGAGATTGGGTGTGGCTTTACCTCCGACCAGAACGATTCCCAACCCGAAGAAGGGATAAGCTCAGCCACCGAGGCGATGGACCGTTTCAAGTCATCGAGAAGATCAACGACAACACCTACCGCTTGGCGTTACCGGGTGAGCCTTTGATATCGACCTCCTTTAATGTTTCTGATATTACTCCTTTTGATGTACGTGACGAGGAGCACGTTTTGAGGACAAAACCTTTTGAAGGGGGAGGGAATGATGCGACATCGAGCACGGACAGTACTGGACAGACGAGCGAGGCGAACGGACGGACGGACAACGGCCAGAGCGAGACCAGTATCGACCGATCAAGACAAGGACAGAACGACCGGACGGACGGACCGATCGATGGCGTGCGACAAACACGTTCGATGACCTGACCCAATGCACCGATCGTCGAGCAAGGAGCGACCACGAGAAGCCGACACCAAGAGAAGATCACCCGCGACCAGTTCAACATGTTCCTTCAAGCATTTGTCCACGACCAAGTCTCGGATCAACCAACCTTCGACGACCGATCAAGCCAAGACGATAGGCTACTATGGACGGTCTTCACCATCACCATCGGGTGAAGACGTTAAGTCGTTAGCGAGCGACTATACTCTTTCCTACCTCGGTTTTTATCCCAATGGGTTTTACCGAGAAGGTTTTAACGAGGCAGTTAATCCTAGCGCATTCACGCGTTTTTACCAAGACGCGTGGATTCTATCCTTCTACCCTTATCTATTGAACTTTGAATTTCCGAACGTTAGTTCTTTGTCTTTTATTTCAAGTGTTGTAAGCCGCTCGACCACACACGTGGCCTAGGGAAAACTAGGCTCCTTCCTTCGGACGCGCCTATTTAAAGGCTGTTCAACCCTTGTAATAGACACGCTTGCTTGAATCTTAAAACCCTAGAGTTTTCTTCTCTTGCGTCACTTCTTCGATTCTCTAAAGGCCTCACGCCAAGTAAAGGATCGGAAAACCTCGACATTCGAACAAGCCGGGCTCATTCGTCGGCGAGTCAACCGTATCACGAGTCTTCCAACCCTCGTGTGTCGTTGCTTCGTTCCATTCATCACCCACCGAAGGCTTCTCTCATTTGTACAAGAGGGTTTACTCGCTTTCTGCTTCCTCGTTGTTCCGCCCGACAGTACGCTGAGCCGCTCGACGCGTCCGAACCAAGCCTTCGATCCTTCGAGGGTATCCGGGGATTCATCAGTGGTATCAAAGCTGAAGGTCCTAACAACAGGTTGTATCTACCCTTTTCAAGCTTACTTTTTGTTTGTTGATATCGCTTTAGCTTTTGTATCGGTAGAAACTAGTAAAGATCGAGACTTTTCTGGGTTCTATCGTGTTCTTCGCATTTCTTCGACGTTTTCATGAAAAAGTAGATTTTGATTCGATAAAGTGTTTTCCTTTTTACTAGATCCGGTTTTAAAACGTGTTTGGGTCTTAGATAGACTCGAGACACTAGCGACTCCAGATGATGCAACAAACGCCAAGCTTGTTTGCCTAACAAGGCTTGATTAAACTGGCCAATATCCCGGAAACCCAAACCTCCCCGAGATTTAGGTTTACAAAGCTTCTCCCACGATACTCAATGCAACTTTTGATGTTATTCACTTGCATTCCACCAGAAATTAGACATTGCACTAGTTATGTTCTTACATTGGTGTTTAGTAAGACGGAAATATGACATTGCATAAACCGGAAGAGCCATGGCAACCGATTTAAGAAGAACTTCTTTACCTCCTAAAGAAATTGTCTTCTGATACCAGCCACTTATTCTTCTTTTCAACCGATAAGTAATATAACTTAGAAGTTCTGTCTTAGAACCGCTGAAACATTCGGGAAGGCCCAAGTACTTCCCAGCTCCACCTTCTTGAGTTATACCAGATAAAAGACTAAGAAGATGCACCATATATGGATCAATCCTCTTACCAAATGTTATAGATGATTTCTGGAAATTTATTTCCTGTCCCGAAGCTCTCCCATAAAGCTGTAAACAGTGAAGAAACTCCGAACACGCTGGGAGTGTGGCCCGACAAAGAAATAAACTATC
The DNA here is from genome assembly GCF_000375325.1 of Capsella rubella. Taxonomy (NCBI): domain Eukaryota; kingdom Viridiplantae; phylum Streptophyta; class Magnoliopsida; order Brassicales; family Brassicaceae; genus Capsella; species Capsella rubella. Next base: position 16,551,419 of record NW_006238917.1, read on the forward strand.
ATCCGCGAAAAGAAGATGTTGAACCGAAGGAAAAGAAGGAGCAAGCCTTATCCCCGTGAGAAGACCTTCAAGCTCAGCCTTATTCATGATGTGTACAAGAGCTTCCGCATAAAAGATGAATAGAAAGGGCGATAAAGGATCACCTTGACGGATTCCTCTTTCTGGCTTGAAAAAAACATAAGGGGAACCATTAATAAACACAGAATAAGAAACTGTACTCAGCTCATTATCCACTGGACCCATCTAATATCAAAACCCATTCTTATCAATAATTCTTCTAAAAAACTCCACTCTACCCTGTCATAAGCTTTAGACATATCCGTCTTGATGGCCATAAAATCTTCATTACAACCAGGGTTTGTTTTCAAAGCATGAACCATCTCATGAGCAAGAAGAATGTTGTCAGAGATTAACCTCCCAAACACAAATGCACCTTGAGTATCCAAAACAATATTCGGTAAAACCTGCTTTAGCCTATTGCATAAAATTTTGGAGACAGTTTTATACAATACCGAGCATAGACTAATTGGCCGGAGATCGGTCATATGACATGGATTAGGCTTCTTCGGGAGTAAGAAAAATTGCGTGAAATTCCACTCCGAAGACAAACAACCCAACTGGAAAAATAGTTGAACTTCAGTGATCACTTGAGGCCCAACAATATTCCAATACTTGTGATAAAAATGGCCCGACATCCCATCAGCCTCGGGAGTACTCTCTCCTTTGATACTAAGAGTCGCTTGTCTAATTTCCTCCCCCGAGACCGGTCTAGTTAACTCAGCATTCATGGCACTCGTGACCCTTGGTACTAACCTGTCTAGTGCTTCCATGACATTGGAAGGTCGTGAGCTCGAAAACAGTTTCCTGAAACATGCAATTGCTACTTCTCCTTTAGAACCTTCAGAAATTTGTTCCACTCCAAACTCATCAACAAGCAATAGAATCGGGTTTTGCACACGTCGTTGCTGTACACTACCGTAAAAAAATTTTGTATTCCGACGCCCTCACCAAGCCATCTTTCCTTGCTTTGTTGTTTCCAAAACAACTCCTCCTCACGGTAAGCTTCCGATATTTCCCACCGTAATGAATTTAATAGAGAAAAATCCGGTTGAACCTTAGCACTCTCCAAATCCAAAAGCTCCCAAAGTTCCATTAACCTCACTTTAGAGTTTTGATTAGTATCTTTTTTTCCATACCGAGATCGTTCTCCGACAGTTTGCAATTATTTGCATCGATGATGATTGGCCCAAAGCTTCACCACTATTCCAACCTGCTCGAATCACTTCAGCAAACCCCGGCTTAAATATCCATCTTTTGTTAAAAAATAAATCTGCCGCGGCAAGAAATATTTTCATTAACAAAGTTAGTTAGTACAGGCCTATGATCCGAGCCAATTCTCTCCAAATACTCCGCTTGAACTCGTGGAAAGATTTGAAACCATGCCTCATTTCCTAATGCCTTGTCTAAGCGACATTGAATCCACATCTTGTTGCGCTCTCCAGCCCAAGATAGTTTGTTTCCAATACTCGGAACCTCCCATAAACGGCAATCACTTATCATATTCCTAAAAGGAAAGAAAGAAGACTCCCCCCGTACTGGTCCCCCCAACTTTTCTGAATTATCTCTAATCTCATTGAGATCACCAACAACAAACCATGGATCATCTCTTGAAAAACTAATGTCTATAAGTTGATCCCATACAACTTGTCGCAATTGAGAAAATGGATCTCCATAAACACAAGAGACAAAAAATCCAAAAGATTCCAGCTTAACTTTTACATCAATAATTCTTGAACTAGAACTCAATACTTCAACTTCATATGATGTCTTCCAAAACAAAGCAAGCCCACCACTTAGACCAATCGGATCAACAATGCAACCATGGTCATAACCCAATAAGCGCTGCAAATTCACTACGTGACTACTAGAGTTTTTAGTCTCCAAGAGGAACAAGAAATCCGGGAAATGGTCACGTCTCATTTCCCTTAAGATCAGAATTATCAAGTTGCCCCTCAAACCTTGACAATTCCAACTCATGAAACTCATCTTTGCTGCAGCGGTTCCTCCATTGAAACCACCGTCTCGCTAGTGTGTTTTGCCACTTTAATTGACAGACACCTTCTTGAATAGCTTTGCGTTTCGAAGAAACACATTCCTCACCACCCTGGACCGGTGCACGTGTGTTAGTACCTTGTGATTTTAAAGCTTGAGCCTTACGCTTCCACTTACTTGGACGTCTACACTGCTTTGTTTTATTTGGCCGAGTCCCAGAATAGCAAGCTGAAAAGCTCGCCTTGAAACCCGTAGAACCCAGCTCATGTGGAGAAGTAGTCGCATAAGTGGCTGAACGAGATTGAACAGGCTGTGATAAACGCGTCATTGCCATACCTTAAGGCACTGCCGCAACAGTACTGTCTTCTTCCTGCCCTGAAGTCGTGCCTACTCCTTCATAATCAAACACTAAACCCTTCCCTTTATTCACATCCGATGTGAATTCTGTCGGAGCCTCTAATCGCAACAAGGTTTTTTGTCCTTGTAGGTCTCCTTCTAAGTCCCAGACCGATTTGCGTACCCTCGCAATGTGGATTTTCCTTAACTCAGGGTCTGCTACAGACAGGTTCTGAGGCATTTCATCGAGAACTGCCTTCGCGATCTTAGGTTTTCCGGTTATAAAATCAATTCCCACATCATCATCTGTTAACACCCCGAAAAGAGGATCATCTTTACTTATCTTGGGGATCAACCTCGCCGGAATAGCCGATGTCGATTTAACTCCTCCCGTAGCAATCACTTGCCGGTTTGAGGGGTTGAGAGGACATCGTTCTTGTCGTGAGTTAACCGGAGACACAGGTACGATCGACATCTTATACGTTCATACTCAATACCAACAGAAACAACTTCACCTGTTGGTGTTTGTAACTCCCTTGAATTTTTTCAGTGGCCTGCTCACATCAAAAAGTATCATCACTCGTACATATCCTTTGCTCAGCAGCTTTAGCGGATCAAAAGCCACATGAGTGACTGTTCCTATGTGTTATGCAATCTCCTGGATCGTATCCTTGACGAGAAAGTTGACTGGGATGTTTCTTAATCGAATCCAAATTGGTTACACTTTCAGGTAGTCTGCTGGAGGTTTCACTACCCAACGTTCCAACCGTTAAGCTCCAGTCATTAGACGTCCAAGCTCCAGCATCAAGTACAGTCGTCAACTCTGCTTCTGAATCGAAGATGAACTGAAACTGGTCATTGGGTAATGCAATACCCCTTGCTTTGTTGTATACTCTCCAGATGCGAGGCATCTCATGGATCGCACTGGACATCTTTTGATTCTCTGGACACAGTAAACGTCCAATGATACTCATCTCATTCCTTTCACAAGAACCGAACTTCGATAGATTCTTCAATACGATCGGTTTCTCATCATCCAACGACATCTCCTTAAGAGCTCTATCAAGCGCAAACTCCATCTCAAATCCTTAACACCTCAACCTTCACACTCTTCTAAATCTCCAAAAGCTAAACGAAGTGTGAAAACCTGGCGGCGAAATAAACCAAACCCTAGTGTATATCTTTCGATACCACTAGAAGATACGAAAATATTTTGTGAATATTCAACTCAACGTGCGGACCAAACAACACCCCAACAAAAACAGTATGTATTCCCGGAATCCAAATGATCAAACCCTAGACTTGAATCCTCTAGGGTTTATCTCTCAAAATTTCCCCTTAGACGAAACCCTCTACTCTTTTTGTTTACACTTTGTTAATTACAATTTTTTGTTTTAATTTAGTTACAATTTTTTAAGTTCTTATAAAAACAATATCAATAAACCAATTTTTTTTTGACATCTATCAATAAACAAATTTTGTAAGATAATTAATTTATAATGTGAATAACCGGAAAAATATATACATTTTGAAGACGAATTAATATTAACATTTCGAATAACCAAGAGGAAATTAATAATAATATGAATTCATATATTTATATGAATTTGAAAGATAAATTCTTATGGATTCGGCCAATAATTTTACAAACCGAAAAGATAGTCATATTTTAAATATTGGGTAACTATATGTTACGAAATCAACACGATTGGATGAAATTTTGCATGCTTCATAAGGATGATAAATCCTATTTTCTGGGATATTTTCAGAATATTTGCAGCACTCAAACTATTCATTTTGATTTTTACCAATATCGGATGATCATAGTATAGCCGGAGCTCAAGGAATATACAAATGATATCTCTCTCTCTCTCTCCGAGGCGATTTGCGAAACATCGCATCTCCTCGTTTCTCTTCTCCGTTTTGAGTGTTTGTCGTCGGTTATCGGCGGTTTCTTCAGGGCTAGGCAACGGTAAAACGGTTATCTGTTTTGTAACCGTCATCCATCGACACCTATATAAGCCCTGCGTGTGTCTCTGTGATCCTCAGGTTGATCGGAGTAAAATAAACTGCTTTCCTTTGTTTATTTTACTGATGGCTGACAAAATTAGGCGACAAATGCAAGAAATCGCTCTGGGTATTGAAGATGAAAAGATTAATCTCCCGATTGATCTCTGTGAAGAAGCGATACAAGCAACACGATTTAGTTTAATCGTTAAACCAGTCAACCCAAGGAAGCAGAATTTGCGGGCAATGTTGGGAAGTTTGCCTCGTCTGTGGGGCGTTAATGATGAAGTTTCGGGCCGGATTCTAGAAAATAAGCGCGTCCAATTCCTGTTTCCATCTGAGGAATCCATGGCTGCAATTGTTCGTCGAGGACCATGGTCTTTTAACGATTGGATGTGTGTCACTGAACGGTGGACACCAACCCAGACGGAGGAAGATTTGAAGACCATTCCTTTTTGGGTACAGATCCGTGGGATTCCTGTCAATTATCTCACACTCCGTCTCATCAGTTTCATTGGCGACTCACTGGGTCGCTTTTTGGAAACCGACTTCGGTGGTGACGGAGCGGTACTTGTTGATTATGTTCGTGTCCGTTTGCTCTGGAATATCGATACCCCCCTGAAGTTTCAGCGTCAATTCCAGTTTGGTGACAAGACATGTGTCCTGAAGTTTCGCTACGAGAAACTTCGGAATTTCTGCGCTATTTGTGGTCTTATGACACATGATGTTGTTGACTGCCCCTCTGGTCACAACCCTCCTCCTCCTCCAGCGGATGACGACGACGATGATCCTGATTACAATCCCGACGGCACTGATGTTAACAGACAGGATACGCCAGAAGAACGACCAATTCAGCAACCACAGGCCACAACTGAGAAGGAGACAACACCAACCGCTTCAAAGAAGAGGAAGACGGAAACAGCGACAACCTCTGAGTATATGGCTTTCCCGTTGGTCTGCTGCGATACACGACACACTTTTTCAACAGAGGATACTCAACAATGTTTCTCTAAGCGTAATCGCCGGCAATCATAAGTGCTCGAGACACGTAACTGGTTTCTGCTTCAAACGGAACCAATGGAGAACGATCCAGGCGCCACAGAAGGCGACTCTCCGATTAACCATGGTGACGGTACGGTGGGCCATAAACCACCGGAGGCGCCATGAATACAGCCTTCTGGAACTGCCGGGGCTTGAAAGGGTCCCTGGTAGTTCGACGCCTAAAAGGGATTAAGGCAACTTATTCCCCGGACATACTCTTTCTGATCGAAACGAAGAATCCCGACGATGTAATCCGTGATGTTGCAGCACAATTGGGTTATGATTGTGTTAAGTGTGTATCTCCTTTGGGTATTGGGGGTGGTTTAGCTATGTTATGGAAGAAGACAATTTCAGTTTGTTTCAATGTTGTAGATGAACGAATCTTTGATTGCAAAATCAATAATAAAGAAGTTTCTTTCTATTTCTCCTGTGTCTATGGCCATCCAATTCGTCAACTTAGACATGTTCTATGGGAAAGACTTCAACGTATTGCTCTAACAAGACATGGCCCATGGCTAATGTGTGGAGACTTCAATGAAATCCTCAGCAATAATGATAAACGTGGTGGCTGCATAAGACAGAATTGGAGTTTTACTGATTTCAAGAATATGGTTAATATCTGCAAAATGTCTGATCTTCCATATAAAGGAAATAATATGACTTGGGTTGGTAAGAGATACAATCATACGGTTGAATGCTGGCTTGACAGAGCAATGGCCAATGATCAATGGCGAGCAAGTTTCCCGGCTTCAGAAGTGGAGTATCTCGAAATGATAGAATCTGACCATCGACCAGCTGTCATTAAAATCAGAAGAACGACTGAACGAGGTTTTAAACCCTTTCAATTTGATACTAGATTAATTTCTAACCCAGATTTTCAAGGAGTTGTGGAACGAACCTGGCTTGATTCTGCTTCCTCACATCTATCTCTCCAAGAGCGAATACGTCTTTGTTGACATACGATATCGGCCTGGAAACGTAATAATAATACCAACTTTGCACTTCGCATCAAAGAACTCATAGCAGAGATCGACCTTGCTCACACGAGTCCATTGACGTCATCAGATCATCTTTAGGGGCTTCGCAGAGAATTAATATTAGCTTACAAAGAGGAAGAAAGTTATTGGCATCTAAAGAGTCGCAACATGTGGATGCAACTAGGAGACCGTAATACGAAGTTCTTCCATGCTTCCACAAAGAATCGCCTAGCACGAAACCGGTTGACGTCAATCATGGATGAACGAGGTACTAGGCTTTATGGAAATAAAGATATTGTTACAGAAGCCACCACATATTTTGGTAATCTGTTCACCAGCTCTGGTCATACTCCCCTTGACTCTGTTCTCTGCAACATCACACCTATGGTTACTTCTGACATGAACCATCATCTCATCTCTGAGGTGACTGGTGATGAAATCAAGTCTGCCCTCTTTTCCATTGGAGCAAGTAGAGCTCCAGGTCCTGATGGCTTCAATGCTGCTTTTTATCAACATTATTGGAACACAGTTGGCCCTATGATAATTGAGGAGGTACAAAATTTCTTTGCGACTGCACGCCTACCAAGGGACTGGAATCATACGAACTTATGCTTAATTCCAAAGATTACTGAACCGAAGACTATGAAAGATCTCCGCCCTATCAGCCTTTGTAATGTTCTGTATAAGATCATTTCTAAAATTCTAACCCAACGGTTAAAAGGTGTCATGTCTGCAGTAGTCTCTGAGAACCAAGCTGCTTTCATCCCTGGTCGCTACATTACGGATAATGTGCTTCTTGCTCATGAAGTACACCACTCTCTTCAGGTTAGAAAACGTTGTGCTACTTCCTATATGGCTGTGAAAACCGATATAAGTAAAGCTTACGATAGGATTGAATGGAATTTCCTACGGGCTGTATTAGAAAAGAAAGGTTTCCACCCACGTTGGATATGTTGGATTATGGAATGTGTCTCCTCAGTGTCCTTCTCAGTTCTGATCAATGGAAGCCCCTATGGAAATTTTAGTGCAACCCGTGGCTTACATCAAGGCGATCCGCTGTCTCCTTCACTCTTTATTCTTTGTGCGGATGTCTTAAGCTCCCTCTTAACTAAGGCGGCTAGAGATGGTGCCATCAACGGTATCCAAATTAGTAATGGTGGTCCACGTCTTTCTCATTTACTCTTTGCCGATGATTCACTTTTCTTCTTAAAAGCAGATCACAAAAATAGTACAAACCTCATGAAGATCTTTAAATCTTACGGTGACGCTTCGGGAAAGATTATCAACTTTGATAAGTCTTCTATTACTTTTGGGAGTAAAGTTTTTCACCAAACACGTGAACGAGTAATAAACACCCTGCAAATACCAAATGTAGGAGGAGGTGGCAAATACTTAGGCTTACCTGAACAGTTTGGAAGACGCCAAAAAGATTTGCTTCAATACATACACACCTAGGTACGAAAAAAGATCGATGGATGGCAAACTAAATTCCTCTCGCCTGCCGGTAAAGAAACACTCATCAAATCAGTGGCGTGTGCAATGCCGGTTTATTCGATGAACTGTTTTAAATTACCAATGGAACTCTGTTCTGAACTGGATAGCCTAGTTGCACGATTCTGGTGGGGATCAACACAAGACAAAAGAAAATTATCATGGGTGGCTTGGAAGAAATTGGTTACTACTAAGAAGGAGGGTGGTTTGTGTTTTAGGGAGTTCCATCCTTTCAATCAAGCTCTTCTTGCCAATCAAGCATGGAAGATTCTTAAACGACCAAATAGCCTTATACACAGGGTTCTGAAGGCACGTTACTTCAAAGACACGACTTTTTTCTCTGCCAGTAATGGTACTAAACCATCTTACGGTTGGCAGTCATTACGGTTTGGTGGAGAATTGTTACGCAGTGGGGTCCAATACACAATAGGGAATGGCCAGAACACAAACATTGGAGATCCATGGATTCCGACTACACCACCACATCCACCTCAGTTACAAAACGAAGAAGAGGCGGTTTTACCAGTTCGCATATTGATTGATCCGCACACTTTCCATTGGGATTCACACCAACTACATCGTTATATCGATACTCATGACCATCATTTGATACAGAAGATATTTCTACCCCAAGTTCCTATGGTGGATGACTATCTCTGGAGTTATACTAAAGATGGGGAGTATAGTGTAAAATCTGGCTATTGGAAAGCCCTAAGTCTCCAAAGAGAAGAACATGCTCCAGTAGCACCTCTAGCAACATCTCCGGATATCGCAAGTACGATATGGCAACTTAACATCGCTCCAAAACTTAAACATTTTCTATGGAGACTCGCCTCAAGAGCCATTGGTGTTGCTGATAATCTACGCCGTCGCAACATAAACATTAACCCATATTGTTCATGGTGCTGTTCGGACTTTGAATCCAGTGAACATATTTTCTTTACATGCCCTCGAGTCCACCCTATATGGAGAATGGTTGGGGTTCCTCTGACCTTATTGGGCGACCCTAATATATCATTAGAAGACAAACTAAGGTACTTATTTCGTCTCCATAATGATTCGAGTCTTCCAATTTTCAAGAGAACATCTCCATTTTTGGTATTATGGCGCCTCTGGAAAACCAGAAATAATTTGGTATTTAACCGGAAATCAACCACTACTGAGGAAGTCTTCAAATACATTTGTCTCGATACGGAAGAATGGCTAAATCATCTAACACCACACGCGCCCATAACTACTACAACATCTAAGCCACTAAGCTACCATGCCCCTACACGCCGCAGCAAGTGGACACCCCCTTGCCAAGGTTGGGTTAAGTGCAACTATGATGCTTCCCATCATGAAGGTAACCGAGATTCGGGCTTGGGTTGGATCATCCATGATTCACATGGTACCTTTCTACACGGTGGGATGGGACGGTTTCAAGGTCGATATACTGCTGCGGAAGCCGAATGCTCTGCATTACTCTGGGCTTTACAATCATCATGGGCTCTCGGTTACCGTTCGATAGTTTTTGAAGGGGATAGCCAAACTTTACACAGAGCCCTGCATAGTCAGACAAACAACCCACGTCTCAGGAACTACGTGAACACTATTCTACAATGGAAACCAATGTTTAGTTCTATTCTTTTTACATTCCAATTCCGTGAACAAAATTCATGTGCTGATAAACTTGCCAAATCAGCACTTCTTTCATCACAGTTGTATGCTCTATTTACTGTCTGTCCATTGTTTTTACACTCCTCTGTAAACAACGATTGTACCAAAAGTTTCTAATAAAGTCATTGGAAGGAAAAAAAAAAAAGTATAGCCGGAGCTCTGTGGGAACTTTTGATGCAAAATAGACATCTAGAATTCTTCTACCATGTTTTCAAGTAGAATTGGTCGATAAACATTCGCATCAGTACGAGACTTTTCGAAAGTTTATCAGACACCCCAATTTTCTCGATTGTTCGTCTCGACCGGCTACCGAGGAATGGAAAATCTCAGAGTGATTTCGAATTTTAAACTACTTTCTTCGACTATCTTCATCCAGAACTCTTCTATGATGGTTGTAAGGAGAATCCATCGGAAAACATTTGCATCAATACGGGACTTTCCGAAACTTGGTCGAGGACCCTAAGTATTTCTCGTCCGGATGGGTCGACCGGTCGAGACATTTCTTCGATTATCGGCAGTCAGAACACTTCTATGATGGTTTTAAGAGAATCCATCGAAAAATATTCACATCGGTACGGGACTTTCCGAAACTTTGTCGAGGACCCCAAGTTTTTCTACCGGCTGATCGATAAGCTTCTACCGGTCGAGACATTTCTTCGACTATCGGCATTTAGAACTCTTCTATGATGGTTTTAAGGAGAATCCATCGGAAAAAATTTGTTTCTTCTTGTGTATCATTATAACCAAGATCTTCTTCGTCGCTATCACTATCATCATATCCTTCAGTTTCAGTTTCTGATTCATCGTTCTCATGATCTTCTTCTTCAGTATTATTATTGTCGCTGTATCCATCACTCCCATATTCATCATCTTCCGTATCCGTTATCTCATAAAAACCTGCATCTTCTTCATCTTCTTCTATTTCATCTTGTTCATAGTCCTCATCCATTGCATCTCTTTTGTCGTCAATATGATCACTGTACATACTATCTTCGTAAGAATATTCGAGTTCAGAATCATAAAGTCGACAAACGTTGGAAATGCATCCCTTGTTGGACAGTTCATCTCGACAAATAAATGTAAAGAGATGATGAATATAAACAAAGCTTGATTTAGACACAGCTTGAACGCTATTCTTCTGTTCATTGTCGTTGTCTACATGGTCCCAAGTATCAAACTTTCCTACGTGTATAACCTCTCCAATGATATCTAAAATAAATAAAAAGTAATCAGTATGAATACAAACCCTAATGTAAAATAATATAGGAAGCAGACCCAAATCATAGTTTTAGTTAATCTTAAAACACAATGTTGAAATAACTTACCGACCAAGTAATCATCACAATGAGAACCATCCGATATGTGTTTATAACCGATAAAATCAAAATACTCTCCACCTCCAACAATCATAGCCTTCTTAATCATGGTTTGACACAAAATAATAACTTTGTATCGATCAGTAGTAGTTTCGCAAGACCCATATTGATCCAGGACTTTGAAATTCTTGATTTCGAGCAAATCACCAACAGCATACTTGGAAATAAATCTATCATAAAGAATACCACGGATGGAACACTGCACCTTTTCACCCTACAAAAGTTGATATACTGGTTAAGAAAGATTATAGTATGTAATCGTAATATTTCTGAATTTATAGTTTTATTAAAATAATTTTAAAAACGCATGTTTTTTAGAAAACAATCAAACCTGAATATCAACTAACACCATCTCCAAACTTGGTCCAAGTTTTAAAAAATTCTCCTCCCATAATCATAACACTTTCATCTGAACTTTCCAGTCATATTTCTAAGGATTTAAACGTGACACACGATCAACAGGATGAATCTTCACCATAATGAAACCTGAATAACCATAGAAACAAATTTGTATAGCTATTGAAACTATGAACAGGAAAAAAAAATTATTAAAATTTGAGTAATGAAAATAAAATCTAACCCTAGAAAATCGTCCGAGGTATAAAAGTTTGGACAATGAATAGTCATATATATATACACCAATACTCGTTAAATTTATATATAATTATCGTTATGAATAATGTCCTTTATTAATAATTTAATATGGACATTTATATTTAACTTATATAAATCTTTTATTTTTTCTAATCTGCTCGTCCTATATTTATCATTATAAATATGTAAAATTTATATTTTTCTTAGTTTAAACTTTTTAAAAAAGATTAAGAAAATTTCAAACAGTCTATAAATAAATAAGCAAATATATAGTATATGTAATACGTATTATTGTAAAATTTCATATATTGAACCACTAATTACTAAAATATTTATCGTTTTAAAATGTTATATCTATACTATTAAAGCTGAAGTACCCAATGAATTTACACTATAGTTTCATTTCTAACTGGGTTAACACGCGGATCTAACTAATTAATCGGATATGTTAATCGGGTTTAATATTTTTAATCACATCCGTTAATCAGAAACTTTAATAACACGCGGATCTAACTAATCATTCAGATCTGTTACTCGGGTTTAATATGTTTAATCACATCCGTTAATTATTATTCTCTAATCTCATTCGTTCATTGTTTACCATTTATTAGATCGGGGTTTATAATGTTAAATCCCATCCGTTAATCAGAAGCATTAATCTCATTCGTTCATTTTTAGCATTTATTAAATCGCTTGATCCGCAAGTACAATGACCTCAATTTGCGTTGTTTATTTGGAAATTTATATATTACCGGTTTCGAAATCTAATAACATCTTACCTAAATTACAAATTCTAATTTATCATCATCCCATCAAATTAGGGAACTATAATCATCAAATATTAGCTAACATATTGGAGAATGGATCTTAGCCCTTAGTTTCTACTAAACAAATCACAATCCTTAATTTCAAAAAAATGACTTGATATTCTAACCTCAATCATCTTCGAATGAATATTGCGTCTAGAGAATATTCTGCTAATTATACTCTCAAATCGTTTAAAATTACCATAATTCAAGTATTTTCCATTCCAAAAACAAATTAATTATAACTCTATAAATTTGTTTCTACGTTTGCTTTTCAATCATAATCTTCTCGCAACCTAAAAAAACCCTACTCGAAAAAATGTCTATGGCTCTTCCCCTCTCATTCACACCACTCAAAGATCTGAAACCTTATAAAAACTCTCATGGCGTATCCAAGTCAAAATTCTTCATAGTTGGAGAATGTTTTCAGCTAACTCTGGTGAATCAATAGAATTGATTCTTGCGGATGAAGAAGTAAGTCTTTTATTTTCCTTTACCATATGTACTTTATATAAGCTTCATATAGTTTATAATTGTGTTTTTTATGTATAGGGTGACAAAATGGGAGCTTCTATTAGAAAGGATCATATGAAAAAGTTTGAAAACAGTTTGCGTGAGAACGATTGGAAGATAATCACCAGCTTTGGCTTGCATCCTTGCACTGGGATGTTCCGACCTTCTCATTTGAAGTACAAGATTACCACACGTTACGGTACCACAATTAATCAGTCTGAAAAGGCTTCTGATGATCACTATTTATCATTCACTAAGTTTGATGATATCCTTGCTGGAACCCTTGACAAAAACATTTTATTTGGTAAGTTTTAAATATAATTATTTTACATTGTTTATAGTTTGTTTTACATTTAAAACATGTTATACTAATCTGTCCTATATATATTTTCACAAATGTTATTGGTCTGTTGAATACCTTTATTTCGTGTAATATGTTTTAACCATTTTGTGTATCATATTATTGCAGACACACGTTACATTGAAAATGCTTTTGAGTCTTCCATTCTGATGATCAATCCACAAATACAAGAGATGTAATCATTTAAGAGCATGTATGTAATAATATCATTTATTTTAAATTCGATTAATCTATCTTTGGTTTTAAACGATATATATGTTTATATGTAGACTTCCAAATGATGGCTTGGCTTTGACAATCAACTCTTCTGGTGATAAAGGGATTTATATCCCCAAAAATGATAATGAAGGCATTGACTACCCTAGGGTTACAATCTCTGAGATGCTTGCTTACTCTCAGGTAATATATATATTCTATCGATTAAAATTTATTTAATCAAATTTTAGTGTAATTTAGACCTTGCTAATCGGGTTGATTTTTTATTTTTTAAATTTTTCAAATTCCATATTATATGTCGTAGGCAGGAAATTGTAGACTGATTTGTACAATCTCCGGAATTGATACCGATATGGGATGGTATTATTTTTGCTGTCGCCCATGTAACAAAAAGGTGTTTAAGGATGATGCTGTTAAAATCGAAGATGTGAAGAAGCAAATTAAACCAAGGTTTTGGTGTGAATAATGTGATGCTTGGGCTAAAATAACAGTTCCAAAGCATGTATATCCTTTTATCGAATTAATTTACTACTATCATATTTATACTATCTATACTGATATCCCAAACGTCATATTAATATGAATTTTTTTTGTTTATAGATACAAACTCCATTTGTCCATCATGGATCACACTGGTGAAAGCAAATGTTTTTTGTTTGATAGTTGGGCTAAAAATATCCTTGGAGGTGCTCCTGCTTCTGAATTTCTTAATGGATCCTTTGGTGAGGTATGCTTATAACACTGAATTAAAATTTATTCGTAATTCATGTAAAGACTAAATCGTAAATTAAATTTACTCTTAAACTTTGTTTGATGCAGATTGAGGATCCAAATTCAATTCCTGATCAAATTAAAGCATTGGTTGGGAAAACTTTCCAGTTTCTAATAACCGTTGGAAACGAAAATGTTTATGGAGGGTATGAGTTCTACAAGGTGTCTAATGTTTGGTCAGGCGAAAAATTCATTGAAATTGCTAATGAAGAATCAGAAAGTTATTTAGAGCATAACAGCATATTGTCTTCTGATCAGGTTTAAATCCTTTTATAATTTTAAAAATATTTTGACTTTTAGAGTTTATTGGACCATTAAGAATTTATTTTATGATTATTAAGAAAGATTATATCTCCTTCATCTCATTTACTGTTTCAGGCTTCCCTTATGATTACCAATGGTACAGAACCTTATGAAACAGATTTGAGTTCCACTTCTACACCTTCATCAAAGCGGAAGTCGGACAGCAGTGGTAATGGAAGTGATCGTTCAAGTTCCACCAAGAAACTGTGCTCCAAGATTGATACTATTCATGTTGATGGAGAAGAAGTTGTGAGGAAAGATTTGAATGAAGAGATTACAAGACAAGAAGAAGATCAAGTCAATTAGTAGTCATTGACTATTAATTTTCCCTTTCAACTAATGTTCAGTTATCGTATTGCTTGCTCTTATTCGAACAATTTAAGTCTTTATATTTTTACATTTCCTTTGGTTTTATTTTTGGATTTATTTTTCGATTCAGTTTTATTTCAAGATTTTTCGGATTATAATTATTTGCCTTGGATTAGTTCTACTTATATTATCTTCTTTCCTTATTTTCGTAAACTCAATATGAAACTAGATATGGAATATATTAGGTTATAATTAAGTCCAAAATTAAGACCATAGCAAGTCTTTCTAAAACGGATGGCAATATATATAGTAGGACAAATAAAAAAGTCTTTATTTGCTTGAAGCCCAAATAAAAATTATCAAATTTACTATTTTACCAGTTAATAACATTTTAATTATTTTACATTTTTATTAAATTAAACAGTTTATACATATACACTAGATTACATAGAATTTCGATTATAAATAGTTTTCTTAAAAACATAAATCATTCGAAAATTCGAATCTCAATTTATACAAAGTTGGATTTCCACAAATCACAAAAGATATTTGCATCATTTCCTTTGGTTAGTACAGTTTCCAAAAGTTGACTAACTTTTCATATCTTTTGAGTTAGAAAACCAGTTAGATTTATTAATAAATGATATTAACTTAGTAAAGAAAATTTGGAAAAATTCCTTTTGCTTGCTTTGCATATTATGATTTGACATGCATGCCTACAAAATCGTGTAAGATAACTCTTTCCAATAAAAAGAAGGAAATAAAATTTTCAAAATATTTAATTTATAAATACGATTCATCTTCTACACAAAATCAACTTTAAGAATCATTACTTACCATTGAATATCGAAATATTCATCTTCTCTTTCAACTTTACCAACAAAAAAAATGGCTGAAAACGAAGAGTTTCTCTTTGAGATCGAGAGTGTAACAGATCTGAATCCCCAAAAGACTTGCTGGTTCGTCTTCGTGAAGGTGCTAAGGAAGTGGAGGCCACCAATCGACTGTTTAGGGAAAATGACTGAGATGATTCTTTGTGATGAAACGGTAAATTTTTCTCCTTTTTTGTCAAAATAGTTGAAGTTTTAGCTTTTATAGAGATTAACCAGTTATAATACTTATACTGTTTAGATTTAAGTTAGATTTTATCATATTTTTCAGGGTAAAAGAATAGATGCAACTATTCCTCCTATCGCTTACATGTTTGACTTCGAAAGGGATATAGTAGAAGGTGAATGGTACTTGATGTCCAACTTTCGAGTCATAAACCCTCCAAAATTCCCTAGAAACTCAAACCATCCTTATCAGATAAAGTGTCTCTATGAGACAAACATGTATCATGTCGATCCAAGATCTGAATCCAACTTCTTTGATTTTCTGTCGTTTACCAACATAAACGCTAATCGGATCAATGACTCTTTCGTTCATGGTAAGGATATCTATAGCTTTCTGTCCTATTCAATATTTGCTTGATAGAAACATTAATATATTGTTGGAAATTTATATTCTTATTCTAGATGCTTTTGGTGTTATTTGGACTGTCTCGGCGATTAAGAGAATCCCATGGGTTGCTATTGAAAATGCAATACAAGCTGAATGTCTATTGGTAGAGATTGAGCTTAAGGATTCAACGTAAGTATTGTTAATTTTGGTTTCAGTTTAATGTATGATTGGTTTAATATAAGTAGTTTATGTCATATATTTATACCTTTTAAATTGGAACATGTTTTAGTGGTGAGATTGTCAAATGTTGTGCTGTGGGAGAATACTGTGATCGTTTCATGCATAGTTGGCATAACAAAGGATATGACGAGGAGTTCAATTACCAGTTAGGTAACGAGCCAGTTGTTTGTGTTCTTTGCCATTGGAGAGTCTCTACTTACGAAGGTATGATCTTGACAATTTAACAATTGGACAATGATACTATCATTTACTTATTAATCTTCATATTTAACAAAATTCAAATATCTTTGGTGTAGGGGAACCATGTCTCATCTCTGGATTCCGTTGCTCTATGATCTTCATGGATCATGATTTCGATGAAATAGACAGAGACAACTTACTGTAAGACGTTTCAATAGATGTTTATCCAAATAGGGCAATGTAGGTTCTTTAATTATAGATATGCTAATGCCACTATCATCTATGTTTTTGATTTCAGGACTGGATTCTTAGCAGATGTTATTGACGATGATGGTCCAAATGTGGTGGAAGAAAACTAAAGAAGCTCATCTATCTAAGTCGTTTTGTTTGGTTGATCCGTCTACATCCTTTTCTTAATGTTATAATTATGTAATGAACTTAAACCTATCTACCTCGGTTCTTATGCTTTTAATTCTTATGTTTTATTATGAAAAACTTAAACGATGACCATGTTTTATGGTCTTTTAATGGATGTTAACTATATTTATCCTCTTTCCATTTAAATTATAGTTTTAAATTTCGAAAACTCGGATTTAGTAGATATTGGGCTTAAACTTAAAACATTGGGCTTAAACTTAAAACATTGGGCTTAATACCCAAATTAAGTTAGAAGTAACAAAGTTTAAACTTACATATGATATGTTTGTAAATAACAAATGTAGAACTTAAAGATTGGGCTTCAATTACCATTTAATATATAATCATACAAACTTAAGTTGGGCCGAAAACTATTTCATATCCTTGATTATATCTTTCAAAAGATATGTAATAGTATAAATTTGGAAAATATTTCTAACAAATTATAAAAAAATCCTAACAACTACTTATATTATGTACTAAAATAACAATGGTTACCTTTTTTTTGGTAAACATTTACTTATTTAGCATAGCAAATACAATATTAAGTTTGATATAGGAATATTTTAAAGATCAAAACTATTTAGTCCTAAATATGCGAAGATAACTGTTCTATTTTATTAGTTAGAGTATCACTGCTAAATTCTCCTCTCTATATAGCAAAAACACGAACCAATTTTATTCCTTAGCTAAAGATTGATCATGAAACGGAAAAAGTGGGTAATAAAAATCGATACAAAGGAGAAATCGCTAATGCAAGTGCTTCAAAGAAATCTCGGAAGGCTGATTGTTCCGAAAACATAGATCCATTAAGACCAACCATCCTCTTATATATTAAAAGAGTACACATTTTGAAATTACAAAATTATGGCCAAAATTTCCCAAAATACCTTTTAATTTTTAAGAAAGGAGACTCTTTATTAAAATTGAAAGGGG
The DNA here is from genome assembly GCF_000375325.1 of Capsella rubella. Lineage (NCBI taxonomy): Eukaryota > Viridiplantae > Streptophyta > Magnoliopsida > Brassicales > Brassicaceae > Capsella > Capsella rubella. The sequence continues at coordinate 16,569,447 of NW_006238917.1, forward strand.
TAATTTAAGTCAAATTGTCAATTAAATTCAAAATTAAGATCCAGTTTGCTGTTATACCCGCGCGTCTACCCGTGTAAAATCGGCGACAGTTAGGAGAAGAGAACGGGATGTGGTGGAAGAGAATGGATTTACACGCCGCCGCCAACGACGGTGAAGGGGAGGAAGATGATGGAGGAGGATGTGGATGTAGTGGAATCATCTAGAACAATATTTTCACCGTGTGTACAGGTGACGAATCGTGGCGGAACCGTGGCGAGGAATTCGACTGGAGCTTCGGAGACGAGTATTAATATAGTCCGACGGTGAGATTCGCCACCACCTCCGCCGGTTGGAGAAGATTCTTCGTCGTCGGTTTCGTGCTATTCTTCATTTTCAACAATTAATTTTCTAATTTCATTTAATTTCAATATTAAAAAAATGTTTCAGATTTCTGTTGGCGTCGATATGGGCTTCAGTTTCCCAAAAATATTGGTTAACAGCCGAAAAACAGAGCCCATCTTCTATTCAATGATATACATGACAAATTTCAAATTAATACATTACTTTAAAATTAAAGGAAGTGTAAAAGTATTAAAAGTAATCGTACAAAAAAAATCATTTAGTTGGATATGGAAATTAATATTAGTCATATTAATCTACAATGAATGAAAGCAGATAACGCTTTAGTCAAACTGAAAATATACTACGCAATAACAATAAAACTTCAAAATTACACTTTGCAAAATAAGAACATACCTTTCTATCTGCCATGTTATACCATGCACACAACTACGGTAAAATAAATATACCACAACTTCAAATCACGTACTCTAACTTACTAAATACAACTTTTTTTATTTAAAAATTATTTATATTACTGTACATATACATTTTTTTTTAACAGAAATAATTTTGTTCCTACAATTAACAACCATACTCATATACATATGTGAAATAGATAAAAAAATATTATTAACAAATAAAAACTTATAGAACAAATAGATATACATCATTCTACAAATAGATATACAATATTATGCGGTGTACCACGGAGTAAAATCTTAGTACTAATATTTTCATGCGAATTTTTATATTCATTTAAAAAATATCCAAAGCACTAATTTTAATAATTTTAGATACAGAAAATATCCAACAAAAATAATAAAACAAAAAAAATCATAACAACCGTTCTAAGTTTATGTTCATGTATTATGCAGTTACATTATAAAAAATAAAACAAATTATTTGGTGTATTCATTTTTCAATATATATATTTTTAACAAAGTCAATTAAAAAATTAAAAGGAACAAATTGTGGGTCAACATAACGGGTTAAAAGAATACATCTTTTATGATAAATTATAATATAATATTTAAATATAAAAAATATTTTAAAGTATATTGTGGGTTCTACAACTTATATTATTTTCATTTCCTACCTTTAAATCACTATAATACTAAATAATATATTAAAAAAAAAAACGATTAACACATTAACTTGCAAATTAGAAATGTCAAATTATGCAGCTCGAGTCCAACCCATTGAGTAATGGGACACACTAAAGATGTCAAACCCACAAATAAGCTGGTATCGTGGGTTTCTCTGCGGTACATTTTATAAATCATATGGCGAAAAATATTTTCCCGCGGTGTATCGCGGGTTCAAACCTAGTTGGATGTAATCAAACAGTCCCTATGAAATCCGTTTTTTGAAGAGTTCTTACGGATATAACAAATACACAAAATTCAGGGGGACGACCAATATATCATGGAGCTTCTTCAAGTGCGTCAGTGCTGACTACTTCACAAATCTCCTCTGTGACTCCTCCAAGTGTTACAAAACCAGTAGGTGGTAAGTAAATAGTTTCTGTAGTTATAATCTTGGTTAAAAAATGACATATAAAGCAAATATATTTTATTGGATTCTCACACTCTATAATTTTCGGATATATTAGGTCAACACAGAAGACAAGCTTCACAAGTTTTGGGCAATATATTAAATCAAAATAAACTGAATCCTAATTTTGCTCCAATTCGCCGCCTTTCTACTCTTATAAAAATTGCAAGAAAGCAACCATATCAAACAGGTAAATTTAACATATACATTAGACCAACATTATATTTTAAATAAATTATTAATTGTTTTTCTTTTTTTATTTGATAACAAATAACTATAGTTACTCCAACATTGCCTCGACCACTACAAGTATGAATGACTATAGAGGATTCTCATATTGATAATGTATTCAGAGGAAATACAAATGAATCAGTTATAACTGATGACATCTCTAGAATTCTAAAAGAGAAAATTGTCTCCACTAAATCAGGTATTCTTTAAAAACTGTTAATTGGTTTTTTTTGGAGTGATTAATATTATGATGTTGTAGTATATAACTAAATAATATTATATCAAAATGTTTGTTCTTTCTATAGGAACCATTAATCTTGGAAGCACGTATCCATCATTCGATCCATATACTATAAGTAAATTCAGATATTTGGATGATGATTCAGAAGAGTCAGACACTTGCCAAATAGACGATGATGATGATAGTGGTATATTACTGTTTTAAAATTATGAACATACTTTACTAATTAGATGTAATCTCATTGGTACTTCTTAAAAACTAAATTATTTTAATTTCTCATTTCTATCAAATTCTGAGGAATATGAAGATCAAGTTTTTGATTGTAGTAGTCAAGAAGATGACCCTTATTATTCATCTGAAGATGATAATACACCTGAGGAGATACATAAGCAAAGCAAAACCCGTGAAGAATTGTTTAAGGTTATTGACGACAATTTTGAAAAACATTTTGGGACAACAACACCAACATCTGGAAGAAAAACACAACCAACAGATGGTATGTATCAATTTTTTTTTTGGGGACAAACGGTATGTATAAATTTTTCATTTTCTGCTTTATAAATGGAAAAAAAAATCAACTGAATTTAGTTTGATTTTTATATAGCTTATGTTGATGATGGTGACCCTGTACATTCATGCCAACACTATGGTGCACTGTTTTGGAATGGTGAAAGACTTAATAAAAGGAAGAATACAAATAACCCAATTTACAGCGGATGTTGTATGCATGGTCAAATTGTTCTACCAGAGCTGAAAGAGCCACCTGAATTATTGTTGTGGCTGCCAACTTCAGATGATCAACTTGCCAAGCATTTCAGGGAAAATATAAGAGCTTACAACATGATATTCTCATTTACGTCAATTGGTGGGAAGGTTGATCATGCAGTTAAAAAGGGTCATGGACCTTCTATGTTTGCACTACAAGGAGAAAACTATCATCTCATGGGTGCCTTGAAACCAAAAGATGGCGATCATGCAAAATTCCAACAATTATATATTGTTGATACTGAAAACGAAGTCGCTAATCGAATGAATATTATGAGGTATATTGACTTAACTCATATTTTACACTATACTATTCTATCTTTAGTCCAATATCTATATTTGTTTACTTAGTCAATTATGAATTTTAAATATATTCTTCAGCAAAAGCAAGGACGATGAGGGTCTATCAAAAAGGAAAAGGTTCAGAAAGGAATTGGTGGAGAAATTACTAAAAATGTTGGATGAGATTAATCCTCACGTACAAGCTTTCCGATTTGCTAGAGACAGATTCGAAATAGATAAAGAGAAAGCTAATTTCCATATGCGTATTGTCTCTTCACGTGAGAAAGATGCCCGTGTATATAACCTTCCAACAGCTTCTGAAGTCGCTGCACTTATACCTGATGATATGGAAGAAAATTTGAATAAACGTGACATAGTCTTACAAAGATCATCTGGTAAGTTGAAAAGAATTCATGAATGTCATGTTGCTTATATTGCCTTGCAATACCCACTTTTGTTTCCAAGGGGAGAAGATGGTTATACGCTTGGGATTAAAAAGACTCTGAAACCTGGTTCGAAACAGAAGAAGCAGAAAGATATCAGTATGAGACAGTGGTTTGCTTATAGACTTCACGAGAGAAAAGATGAGAAACATACACTCTTCCGATCTAAGCATTTATTGCAGCAGTTCATGGTTGATGCATATACGATGATAGAGTCTAACCGGCTCAGATATATTAAAAAAAAACCTGAAGAAACTCCGCAGCTCCAATATTCAATCAGTTCAAAACGCAGTAGATGCAGGAGATGAAAGTCTGATTAACCAAGGAAATAGAGTTGTCATACCACCTTCGTTCACTGGTGGACCAAGTTATATGAGGCAGAATTATTTGGATGCTATGGCGTCATGTAAACATTTTGGATTCCCAGACATGTTTGTAACATTCACGTGCAACGCCAAGTAGCCGGAAATAACAAGATTTGTCAATGCGAGAAAGCTAAATGCAGATGATAGGCCGGACGTCATATGCAGAATTTTTAAGATGAAACTTGATAATCTCATGGATGATGTGACCAGGAAACATTATTTGGGAAAAACTATCTCATGTATTTCTTTAATTTATTAGAGATTATTAATTTATTTGATCAAAAGTGACATTTTGAATTCTTTTTACGCAGCCATTTATCTGATTGAGTTCCAAAAACGTGGATTACCTCATGCGCATATCATTCTATGGATGGATGAAAAACATAAATTCCCGACATCTGCTCACATTGACAGCATAATTTCGGCAGAGATTCCAGATAAAGAGAACGATCCGGAGCTATATGAAGTAGTGAAAGAATGTATGATACATGGTCCATGTGGAAGTGTTAACATGAATTCTCCATGTATGGTTGACGGCAAATGTTCAAAATTCTTTCCAAAGGATTTTGTTGAAATAACCAATTTGGACAGAGATGGATTTCCAATCTACATAAGAAGGAATGATGGTCGCTTTATTGAAAAGAGTGGTTTCAAGTGCGATAATAGATATGTTGTCCCATACAACAGAATGTTGTCTTTAAGGTACCGAGCTCACATAAATGTCGAATGGTGTAACCAAACTGGATCTGTGAAATACTTATTTAAGTATGTACACAAAGGTCCAGATCGTGTCACAGTTGCTGTGGAGGCTGGGGATGAAGAGGATCAAGAAGGAGACACTAATATGGAAAAAAAAACAAGTGATGATGTTCAAGATTATTTTGACTGCAGGTAATTTTAACAACTAACCATTTATTTTTACATTTAATTGTTTTATATAATGGATTTAATAATACATACTCGATTATAACATTAATAATCTTTGTTTAACAATTTCATATATGTTTCTGCATGTGAAGCAGAGTGGAGGATACAAAAGTATCCTATACATTTTAGAACAACACCGGTAATGAAGCTTAGCTTTCATGAAGAAGGGAAGCAGCCTTTGTTTTTCAAAGACAATGACACTCCACAAAATGTGTTGAATCGACCAAGTATTGATGATACCATGTTTACCGGTTGGTTTGAGCTCAATCAGAGAGATGCTGATGCAAAGAAAGTGTTATATGAACAGATTCCAAACAACTACATTTGGGATAAGAAGATAAAAATGTTTCGTCGAAGAGGGAGAACAGTATTTTCGATTGGGAGGATAAATTTTGTCCCACATAATTTAGACAATTCATACCATTTGCGGATTCTTCTAAACAACGTAGCTGGAGCAACCTGTTTCGATGACATTAAAACTGTCAAAGGTATTGTTCATAAATCATACAGAGATGCCTGTTATGCTCTAGGGTTGTTAGATGATGATAAGGAGTATATTGAAGGTATAACGGAAGCCAATTTTTGGTGTTCGTCTAAATTATGCCGAAGACTATTCGTTATAATGCTTTTATCTGAGAGTTTAAGCGATCCACGTAATTTATGGGAAGAAACATGGCATATTTTGGCAGAAGATATAGAAACGAAACTAAGGCGAAAGACAAAACGTCAAGGTATGATTTTACTCTATCTAAATGTGAGTACTTTATAACTTATATCTTTATCTACTCTAAATTTCACTCCTTTTTAATAGATCTTATCTTGAGCGAGAAGGAGAAAATAAACTTCATCCTAAGAGAGATACAAAAGCTTTTGAAGAGAAATGGATCATCTCTTAAAAAAATTTAAAGTCTTGCCTCAGCTATCACGAGAAGATGCACCCACACATAATCAGTTGATATTGGATGAACGCAACTATCCACGTGAAGAAATGACTAAAAAGCATGCTGGTTGGTTGCAGATGTTAACCGAAGAACAGAGGAAATGTTATGATGAGATTGTACAATCTGTTCAAAAAGAAAACGGAGGAGTTTTCTTCTTATATGGATTTGGAGGTACTGGAAAACGTTTTTGTGGAAAGTATTGTCTGCAGCAATCAGATCAAAAGGAGATATTGTTCTTAATGTTGCATCAAGTGGAATTGCTTCTTTATTATTGGAAGGTGGAAGAACAGCCCACTCGAGGTTCGCACTACCTTTGACTCCAAATGAAACAACTACATGCAACATGTCCCGTGAATCAGAACTTGGTGAATTGGTGAAAGAAGCAAAGTTAATAATATGGGATGAAGCTCCGATGATGAGTAAGTACTGTTTTGAGACATTAGATAGGAGCTTGAGAGATATCATGCAAAATACTGAACTACCGTTTGGAGGAAAAGTAGTGCTATTTGGAGGTGATTTCAGACAGATACTTCGCGTCATTGTAGGCGGTGGAAGGGAAGAAATTGTTAGTGCTTCATTGAACTCTTCCGCTTTATGGAATCACTGCAAAGTCTTGAGGTTGACGAAGAACATGAGACTCATGCAGAACATTGCTTCTACCGAAGCCCGAGAGATTGAAGAGTTCTCTAAATGGATTCTATCTATTGGAGAAGGAAAGGTTAACGAGCCTAATGATGGAATTGCGGAAATTGATATACCAGAAGATATTCTCATTTATGAGGCAGAGTCTCTTTTGGAATCAATAATAAAAGCGGTTTATGGCACAACCTTTGCAATGGAGAATGATTCGAAATTCTTCCAAGAACGAGCTATTCTTGCTCCAACCAATGAGGATGTTAATTCTATAAATGATTTAATGTTATCAGCACTCAACGGTTAGTAAATGTTTTGTACTTCTTTAGTTATTAATTTTAAACCCGTATTATGAATTAAGTTAAAGCAAAATTTTAACCGTTGAGAGAAAATTTTCTTTCGTTTGCAGGGGAAGAACGAATCTATTAAGTTCAGATTCAATCGACCCTCAAGATAAACGTTCCCAAAAAAATCCGGTATATTCTCCTGATTTCCTAAATACTATCAAGGTTTCTGGGTTGCCCTACCATAGACTTCGTCTTAAAATTGGTTGTCCGATAATGTTGATGCGCAATATTGATCCTCATGGTGGCTTGATGAATGGTACAAGACTTCAGATTATGCAAATGGCTGACCATGTTATACAAGCTCGGATTTTAACCGGCACAAAAGTTGGGAAAATTGTTATAATACCAAGAATGTTGATCACACCATCAGATACGAGATTGCCTTTCAAAATGCGAAGAAGAAAATTTCCGGTATCTGTTGCATTTGCTATGACTATCAACAAGAGTCAAGGACAGTCGCTATCTTATGTTGGTATATACTTGCTAAGACCGGTGTTTTCTCATGGACAGTTATATGTCGCATAGTCAAGGGTGAAATCAAAAGTAGGTTTGAAGGTGCTTATTACATATACAAAAGGAAAGCCACAATGGAAAACACTGAATGTCGTATTCAAAGAAGTATTTCGAAACCTTCGTTAGAAACTTCAGGTTTTAACACTTTTCTGCTCTGGTTTCTTACTTTATATTTTCTTCTTAATCATTTACATTAGTACATTTTATCTATTTTGAAGTTTCTTATATTACAATATATGCGTGCTTATATAAAAGCCAAAAAATAAACATAGTAAAATTACTACATCCTTATCTATTAATCATATAATAAAAAAATACAAAAACCACCAAATATTTATACAATACATATTTTATACACTACAAATTTTTATTTTTTTACAAAAAAAATATTCAACCGTGCGCAAGCACGGGTTCTCCTCTAGTATACTACTATGGGGCTGTTCGTTTGGTAAACTGGATGAGTTATCAAGATACAGTATCTGAACGCCGTATCTGAACGCAGTATCCAAATGATGTTCGTTTCAGTTTTTGGGTCATGCGTTCAGAAATTGTATTTGGATATAGTTATGTTCGTTTTGTATTTTAGTATTTGCATATGGATACAATACATGCCAAATGACCAATATGTCCTTTGTTTTGTGTTGAACATATTTTAATAATTATGTTTATAACAATATAATTAACATATTAAATTTAAATAAATATTTATAAAGAAAACTACTTTTATAATATAAAAATAAATTAAAAAATTGAACTTTAAAAAGCTTTTTGGTTTTGGCGGGAAATCATAATTGTACGGTTTTGGCGGGAAATCAAGATTTTACGGTTTTGGCGGAAAAATAAGATTTTACGGTTTTGGCGGGAAAAATAAGATTTTACGGTTTTGGCGGGAAAAATAAGATTTTACGGTTTTGGTGGGAAATCAAGATTTTACGGTTTTGGCGGAAAAATAAGATTTTACGGTTTTGGCGGGAAAACAAGATTTTACGGTTTTGGCGGAAAAATAAGATTTTACGGTTTTGGCGGGAAAACAAGTTTTTACGGTTTTGGCGGGAAATCGATATTTTTCGGTTTTGGCGGGAAAACAAGATTTTACGGTTTTGGTGGGAAAACGAGATTTTACGGTTTTGGCGGGAAAACGAGATTTTATGGTTTTGGTGAGAAAACAAAATTTTATAATTTTAGCAAGAAATCGTTATTTTGCGATTTTGGTAGGAAAACAAGATTTTGTAGTTTTAGCGAGAATATAAGATTTTGCGGTTTTTTAATTTTTATTAGAAACTATTATTTTAAGAATTTTACAAAAAAATAGTTAATAAAAAATAATTATAGTTATAGCTAAATGAGGGTATTTTAGACTTTTGTAATTTGAGACGCACTTTGGTGCGTACAAACTCATCTTTTAAAACTCATCTTTTAAACTCATCCAAAATATCCAGTTTTCCTGGATGAGTTTTATTTTGTATCCAGATATCGCATCTAGACGCGTTTCTTAATTTGATAATAACCAACAAAAACTGATAAGTGCATCTGGCAACTGCGTCTAGATATATATAAATTTCTGATATATATCGGATATATATTTTGTATATTACTAACTTGGATGTACTGCAATACCTTCCGGGAGTTAAGAAAACTAGAAAAGCATCAACGACAACATTCAAAGTATTTTTTGCTTATGTCTGTTATTTAATTTACAATTAATATATAAATATATTGTTATTTCTGGGGGAAAGCTTATGTAGGCTAAAGTTTTCAACCAAATCAAGTTTGTATTATACATTTTCCTATTTTTGTACTAAATTATAAATTTTGTATATGTTAAAATATTTTTCAAATTTAATACAATAAGATTAAGAAAATAACATCAATATATTTATCTATATCCTTATGATATTTATTAAATTAGCCCTTAATATTTACATTCCATCGTTAATATTTAATAGTTTTAAATCAATGTTTATTTATTAAGCTACACACTTATTGTCTATCCAAAAGATGTAATCAAGATTATTAAAATATTTTGTTCAACTATATTAGGCAACGATTTTATATAAACAATTGAGAAATTGATACCAATAACCTTTTTATGATACCCTCTTTTAAAAATACCCTTTTTTTTACCATTTTCATTTTTGCTCTCTCTTAAATTTTAATTGCCAGTTTACCCCTATTTGAAAGAATATTCTTTCCCAAAGGAAGGAATATTCCTTCCAAAAATTTACCCCCCAAAAATTTCCCGCCAAAATTTTCCCGCCAAAAAAATTTCCGAGAAAAATTTTCCCGCCAAAAAAATTTCCGGAAAATTTTTCCCGCAAAAAAAATATTTTTTCAAAATTTTCCCGCCAAATTTTTTTAAAGGGTTTACAAGATTTTTCAAAGGGTCTTTTAAAGGGTTTACAAGGGTTTTTAAAGGGATTTACAAGAGTTTTTAAATGGTTTTTAAAATATTTGTAATGGTTTTTAAAGGGTTTTAGAAGCTTACAAAGATTTTTAAATGGTTTTTAAATGATTTACAATGGTTTTTAAAAGTTTTTATAAGTTTATAACAGTTTTAAAAGGATTTACAAGGATTTTTAAAGGATTTTAAAAATTTACAAGGATTTTTAAAGGTTTTTTAAAAGGATTACAAGTGTTTTTAAAAGGATTTAAAAGTGTATTTAAAGGCATACAAGATTTAAAAATATTGTTTTTTACAAAATCCGGTAAATATTCGGTGAAATCGGGGTATAGGGTAGCTCGTGAGGCCCGCTGGGGTGTTAATCCATACGGACCAGATACTATTCCATTGCAAGCTCATGTATGGAAGATTAAATGTCCCCCTAAGATACGACATTTCTTATGGCAAGTACTCAGGGGATGTATATCGGTTAATAATAATTTGGCAAACAGAGGACTGCATTGTGACCCGCAATGTAGCAGATGTGGGGAGACGGAATCTACCCTACATGCAGTTTTCCAGTGTCCACCCGCCTTACAAACGTGGGCATTATCGCAAATTCCTACGGTGCCGGGGGTTTTTCCAACGGAATCTCTATACGCGAATATGGACTATTTGTTTTGGCGAATACCAAAGGATTCAGATGGTTCGATGTATCCTTGGATTCTATGGTACATTTGGAAAGCAAGAAATGAAAAGGTGTTTGATAATATAGATAGGGATCCAAGAGAGGTCCTACGGTTGGCAGAGAGTGAGGCACAGTTATGGATGGCTGCGCAGGCGGAGGAGAAGGCGGATGTTGAACCTGGTATACCTTGTGGTTCAACCCAAGCTCCCGAGGTTTCCAGTATTTGTTATCCAGGCTATACATGTTTTGTGGATGGCTCTTGGAAGGATGGTGACAATTTTGCAGGTTTAGGCTGGTATTGTACGTCCACAACGGATGAACCTACAATGGGTGCAGGTAATCTACGAAGGAGTCTTTCGCCACTACATACCGAAGTCGAGGCCCTAGTGTGGGCAATGAAGTGTATGATTGCAGCAGGGAGACGTGAAGTGACTTTTATTACAGACTGTTCAGACCTGGTGGAGATGGTGTCTTCCCCAACAGAATGGCCGGCGTTTGTCACATATTTAGAGGAAATTTACGCAGATAGGGAAGTATTTTTCTCCTCTTTTCTTTTAGTAAAAGTTTCTCGTAGCTCTAATCTTAAGGCGGATTTGTTAGCACGTCGAGCACGTGTCCAACCGCAAATTTGTTTGTATGTAAACAATGTTCCCTCCTCTTGGCTCTTCTGAGTCGTTACATCTATTGTTGTTGACAAAAAAAAAAAAGATTTAAAAATATTTTTAAAGGATTTACAAGAAGTTTTAAAGGGTTTTAGAAGTTTACAAAGGTTTTTCAAGGGTTTACAAAAGTTTTTAAAGGTATTACAAGTTCTTTAAAATGGTTTTTAAGGATTTACAAGGGTTTTTAAAGGGTTTTAGAAGTTTACAAAAGTTTTTATTAAATGATTTATCACGGTTATAAGGGGTTTAAAGAGATTTACAAGTGTTTATAAATGTTATAAAATGATTTACAATGGTTTTAAAAGGTTTACTCAAGTTTTGAAAGGTTTTGGATGACTTTTAAAAGATTTACAAGGGGGTTTAAAGGATCTTTTAAGGGATTTAAAAATATTTACAAGGTTTTTTTAAGGAATTGCGGAAAAATTTTTGTTGAAAATTTTTGGCAGGAAATTTTTTGTCGGAAATTTTTGGCAGGAAAATTTTTGCCGGAAATTTTTGGCGGGAAAATATGGCGGGAAATTTTTCGGAAGGAATATTCTTTTTGTTGGAAAGAATATTCCTTTATTCATCATGGGTTATAATAAAGGAGGGTAATTTAGTCATTTTGTACATTGAAGAAGGTATTTTTGAAAATGGACACCTAGAGAGGGTACTTGTAGAAAAGGGTATCATAAAAAGGCTAGTTGTGCAAATCCCCCAACAATTCAGTAATTATCATCTGTTTATCAAAATTCAATAATAATATGTATGTATCGTTTTTTATTTTGGATTATTTACTTTTATGTATTAAATGTAAACCCTAAGAACTCTTTCTTATTAATTTAGTTTAATTAGTTGTAATATAGCGAAATTATAATATAGAATTTATTTACTTTTACAATATGAAATTAGAATTTAGCGAAATTAGAATACAGAAATTACTCGACAGAAACTAAGATAAACTAAGATAAAGTTTAATACTCTTTAGCGAAATTAGAATATTAAATACTTGAATATAGAGTTTGCTAATGATGTTTATGCTTCATATATAATTTAATTAGTAATATAAAAAGTAAATTTTATTAAACTTGAAATTTTAGATGCTAATAGGTAAAAAACAGCTCTACATTATTTTCTCAAAATCACGCCTTAGGCGAAACCCTCTACTCTTTTTGTTTACAATTTGTTAATTACAATTTTTTGTTTTAATTTAGTTACAATTTTTTAAGTTTTTATAAAAACATTATCAATAAACAATTTTTTTTTTTTTGACATCTATCAATAAACAAATTTTGTAAGATAATTAATTTTTTTTTTTTTATTTTTTTTTTTTAGGATAAGATAATTAATTTATAATGTGTATAAATATATATAAATGATTATATCCTCGTATGTGTGGACTCTAATAAACAACGAACGAGATCAAGTACAATTAATCATCATTTATAAAATTGCTTCATTAAGGTCAAAGTAATAAAGCCCTCGCTCCACAAAACCAATATGGCAACAAGCCTGCAAAATGCCGATAAAAGTGATGCGGTTGGGAAACTCTCCTGCATACATCATTCTATCAAAGGCTTCAAGCGCTTCCCTCCCCAATCCATGATGTGAGAATCCACATATCAATGTGTTCCAAGTAATTATATCCCTAAAAGCCATGCCTGAGAATGTTTTCCTTGCATCCTCAATGCTGCCACTTTTGGCGTAGATGTTAACCAGTGCATTGCCAACCATTACATGGTTCCTATAACCAGATTTCAGAACAAGCCCATAAATAAGATCACTGTTGAAAACACATTGGAAGGTTGGGATTCCCCAATCTTCCACAGGAAACAATCATCTTCCACTTCCCTCTGGTCCCTCACTATAGAAGGAGAAGGCAAGGATTCTTTTAATAGGACAATAACCGGATTTCTACTCCTACTACAGCAAAGCAACAGTTGAATCTTTTGGTAGACCTGACAATCTTGGTCCCAAAGCTCCAGTGATTTCCAAAAGAGTTCCCTAATCAGTCCAATTATCATTCCAAAAGCTGCAAGTAATACCAGATCCAACATCGCAGACAATAAAAGGTCTAGCAAGCGATCTAAGTTTACAAAGGCTTTTCCATATCCAACTTCCTGAGCTAACATTCACAATATCCCAAAAGCATATATCTCCCTATCAAGTTTCTCCTCACCCAAAAAACCCATAAAGAACCACTAGCAGCAAACAAAAGCCATATGAGTTTCAAACCAAGGACCTTGTTCCAATTCATCAATCGCTTTAGTCCCAGCCCACCAGCAGTCTTAGGCGTACACACTGACTTTCGCTCCCCTAGCCGAGTTAGGTGCCCCTTGCCATAGAAAAGCACTGCACATTCTCTCAATTTCCTCAAGGCATTGATTAGGGAGAATGAAAATAGAGGCCCAAAAGGTGATAATTGAGTAGATAAAAGATTGGATCAGCTGCAAACGGCCTGCAAAAGAAAGATGCTTCACAATCAATGGGAATCTCTGATAACTATGTATCGTTTTGAGACTTTCGAGATAAGCTTAATTGCGAAGTGACAATCATCACATATCCTCACGTTTTTAGTCACGTACAATGGTGAGTTCTCTGGCGTTTTCATCAGACCATATGCCACAGCTAGCTTCTCACTATGATAAGAGAGGTTATCTTCTCTCTCTTCTTCATCTATATCATGGAAATCTCCAGCAACATCAGGCGAATACCCTAATGGTCTAATCTTTGACAAAACTTCCTTCACCTTTGCATAAATCAGCATAATCTCCGGGTGTTGGCTTTCCTCTGCAAGAAACACATGGGTTTGATTACGTATCCCTATCCAGCTTACTCCAGGATCCTTCTTAACACCCCTTTTATTCATCAAAGAACGCACGTTTGCCACGCCTTCCCACTCCCTTGACCTGGCATGAATATTGGATAACAATATGTAAATTCCTGAATCTTTTGGATGCTTCTCCATGGCGTATTCTGCTACCTACTTTGCTAAAGTGTAATTCCGACGAACATAACAACTAACAAGCATTTAACAAAGTTCGCCACGCAACAACGTCCCATTCAATTAGAGCTGTTCTCATGAAATTTTCAGCCTTCTCGAACAATCCAGCCTTGCTCAAAAGTCCAACAATGCATGTATAATGCTGTAGATCAGGCTGAACATCAAATTGCTTCATTAGCTGGTCAAAGTAATAAAGCCCTCTCTCCACAAAACCAGTATGGCAACAAGCCTGCAAAATGACGATAAAAGTGATGCGGTTGGGAAACTCTCCTGCATACATCATTCTATCAAAGGCTTCAAGCGCTTCCTTCCCCAATCCATGATGTGAGAATCCACATATCAATGTGTTCCAAGTAATTATATCCCTAAAAGCCATGCCTGAGAATGTTTTCCTTGCATCCACAATGCTGCCACTTTTGGCGTACATGTTAACCAGAGCATTGCCAACCATTAAATGGTTCTTATAACCAGATTTCAGAACAAGCCCATGAAGAAGATCACCTTGTTTTAGAAGCGATAGCTCTGCAATTGAATTCAACAAAATGGCAAAAGTGAACTCATTAGGGGGAACATCTTTAGTTCCCATCTTTGCAAACAGATTCAGAGCCTCCTCGAAAGACTTATCCTGGAAGTAAGCATCCATGATCGTCGTATTCAAGACAATGTTTTGAGCATGTGTATCGTCGTAGACTCTCTGAGCATAGATGACATTACCACATTTTCCATACATATTAATGAGTGCACCAGTTGCCTCAACTTCACAGCTGAAACCAAACCGTATCATTCGGCTATGAATCTGCAGACCCAAATCCAAGTCTCTGAGATTGGAGCAAAGCCGTAAAGAAGACAAATACGTGATGTTATCCCAAACCAAATCTTCGTAAGCCATCCTTCTCAAAACATCAACCCCTTCTTTAAAGGCACCGCACTCTAAATAACCACTAAGAGCTGAACTAAACACAGGGAGATCACAATAAGGAAGATCATCCAAAATTCGGGTAGCCTCTCGTGAGTCCGAACAATGAATACATGTAGACAAGAGTATTCCGTACAAACTCATGAGACATCAAACCACATTTAAGAAAACATCCATGAAACTGCTTACCTTCTTCAATCCTCCCAGAGGTTGAACAAGATTTAAAAACCACAGAGGCTACAAACTCATTAGGTCTCGATTCACCAGGAAAAAATCATACTTTTAAACAGCTTCAAACTTCAAAATCAGACCCAGAATTCTGATAACCCTTCATCATCGCACACCAAGAAACAACATTCCTCTCAGGCATTAAATCGAACAGCTTGCGTGCACGAACAGTTTCTCCACATTTCACGTAGAGATTGATCAGAGAATTGATCTGAAACACGTCTTTAACTCTAGATAACTGGTTCGTAACAATCAGATGAGCGTGGATCGATTCGCCGGTGCTTAGACAGCTTCAATTAGCACAGGCTTTCAAAAGCTCGTTAAGACGATCAATGGGGATAAGAGGTTTGTTTGGTTTGGGTAATAAAGATGCGACTTTGTTCCACTTTAACAGTCGTTGTTCGATCACAGACAAAGCGGACATGGCTTCAAAATTGCTCCTTTTGCTTTCACGAAGTAACCAGAGACAGAGAGACTATGAACAAGGCTCACTCGTGTGTCTTTGACTTTGACCTATCTCGCAACAGTTTTTTATTTAATTATTTTAAATATGTTAATAGTGTAGCCTTTCTTTTTGTATTTTTTTTTTTTTTTTTTAATTTTAATTATCTTGCATTTGTTAATTATTATGATAAATTTCGGAAATTTTTTACTTTAACGATTTGATTATGGATAATTTTTTTCCGACTCTACTAGGTTTATTATCGACAACACGATAATATATTTTTTTCCTTATTGATGAAGATCTTCAAAACGTAGAATAGAACAAAAGCGTTAGAAAAGTTTTGACATGCGTTGAAAAGTGAGTTGTACGTACTTTAAGAAGTTTTCAAAATTCACTTCTTCTCACAAGTGGACATGAAACTAGTGACCAGTCTTGAATATGTTCAAATTGACCGAGGATCACTAGGTTTTGTGTGTCAGTAAGTTGACTTTGTGAATTATATAGATCCTTCCTTTTGTCTCTCCCCTTGTTCAGATTTTCATATTGACGTATAGATCTCTAATTATACTATGCATAAGTATATATTGTAGTAAATTCTTTTACCTATAGCCCTTGCATACAAACCAAAAAAATTACTGATATCCATGGAATCCCTATCTGTCGTCTCTATTTGGATTCAAAGCTAATGCAAAAACAACAATGAAACGAAACTAAAACCAAGAGAAATTTTGAGAGGCGAGAATAATCAATGAGAACACTATTGAGTGAACAGAAAAGAAAGCTAAAAGGCTACTGTATAGAGCTGATAGGATCAGGAAACAGATCACTTTGTATTACTTAAAAAAGATGAGAACCAGGAAGAACAATATTTGTAAGAAAAGTTTATGTTCCTCAGGCTCTGAATATGTTCCTTCCGCTGCACCTATTTATACTACTCCTAATGTTCACATCCGACATGTAAAACACACACAAAAAGACTCTTAACGCCTTTCTTGCCTGCCGAGAAACGATAACCAAGTCATCCTGGCTGAAAGTGGAAACACTTCCCGGAGTTCGTTAGCGCAAGCCAATCTCGGGTATATTAGCAATACGGTAGTTCCCATACCAAGCATCAGCTGAGCAACATTAGCGTAAATGTGATCTCCAGCTATGAATATATGAACATATTCCTGTACCACCGCATCCACCTCTCCATACTGTGTCAAAAGATCCTTCAACAGCTTAGGTCCATATTTATCAATTAGCTCGAGCATTAAATGATCTGCTGCATCTTGTACCGCCTCAGGTGCTTGATAGAACTTTACTCCTAAACCCTCAAGCTCCCTTCGATGCTTCTCAAGGCTGGGCCCTTTAGTGCCCCAAAATGCTCTGAACTCGATCTCACCCTCATAACCCAGTTGTCTCAGCCGATTCTCCACAATTCTGAAGAGTTGTGCGGCTCGAAAACCTCGAGGAATGCAAACGTTCTCAAAATCCCAATGAATGACTATACGGAGTTGAGAATCACCCAAGCGAGCCATAGCGAAGTTAGGCAAATCCATCTTCCTGAAATTTGGAATACATCAAGAAATAGAAAAGCTTAAAACATCGGCTGGGTAATTATAGCAATTAAAAAAGGTTTTCAACGATTTCCGCAAAGAAACAGAGAGTGCAACCCTAAACAAACCGTAACTCCATTGATTCAAAATTAAGAAGATCGAACGAGGAAGAGAACTATAATTGTGAGAAACGTTTAGGGTTTACAGAGATCAACACAGAGGAAGTTTAGGGCTTACCGAGAGAGAGGAGAACGGCTTGAGAGGCAACAGAGACGACAAGGACTCGACGACGGAGTTGAGCTGGGCTCGCCGGATTGAGGAGCTGGCGAAAACCCTAATACTCGATTTGGGGATTTGGGGATTGAAAGCCTCCGTATAGTTTAGAGGTTCTTCCAATTTCGTTATATCCCCAATTACAGAGAAGAAAAAAAAACCCGGACCCGGAAACCCGACCCGGATCCTGTACCGGAAACAAACGGGTTGGAAAGGGTATTGGACATGACCCGTTGCTCTATTGGGTCCTATCAGGGTAATATAATTCAATATTCGAACGGATACCCGACATAAATAATCAAATATCCAAAATAGAGGTTACACAAATAAACTTCAAATTTTTCAGTAATAAAAATCATCATATTAATTCACTTATCTAACTTTCTTATCTACAAAAACATAGTAAATAAATAATTTCTTTAAACAATTTTATGGAATATATTCTTAATATTAAATATAATGGTTTTGTCGTATCAGTGATTCATGAATATTATATGTTTAATATTCAGCTTAAATTTTTTTATTTTAGTAAACGGAGAGTAACGTTCATCTTGATCGACATCATGTTGAATATAAATCTGATTTTGCTCTTTATCTCTTCTTCTACCAGCAACATTCGGCATTCTACTATAGTGGTTATTTGCTTTTAGCTCCGTAATAACGAATTCAAGCATCATTTGACAATGTCTTTCCTTCCACACATACTATAATATATACATATTCAATTATCATGTTTCGCTTTAATACATTAATCGTATATGCATTGAAATTCAGTATTATATATTGTTTTAAAGACCTTAAGAACTTGGAGATTATGAAGTGTATAAAAGACTCTTTCTTTTATTGCTTTAGAAAAATTCCTCAAAAACTAAAGCTCACAAAACCTCTTAATCTCACACTTAATGTCATAACTCGACCTCTCTATTTATATAAAACCAAAACCCAAATCCTAATTCAAATAGGACTTATAAACACCTCTAATCCTAATCCATATCTCGGTAGAATTACAATGACTTGCTCTTCAAGTTATCTTTTTCTTCAAGCTTAACTCAACATATAACTATATATATATATACAAAACATATATATACCTTTCCTTCAGTGTCCATCCCTTATGCAGTAGTAGATTTGCTTTTGTTTCTTGAAAGACCTCCACGACGTGATGATCCATTCTCTCGGGAAATTGCCATAGTCCAAGTGCTTTCTAAAGATCAAATACATAAAATAACAAAACCAAACACAAGACTGTAAGCAAAATATATTAGATGGCTTGATGAAATAGAAAAACCAAACAGAAGACCATAAGCAAAACCAAACTTGCCGTGATGATTTTTTTTTTAACCTTAAGCTCTCTCAATCGTTTGAACTTTTTCTATGCTAGATAGCTTTTCTCTATTAGAATAGTCTTTAGAAAAAATAATAAGGTGTCGAAGACTATTTATAAGTGTATTGCATAAGACTTTAAATATAATAAAAATTCATGATATAATAATGAGATATACCAAGATTAGTTTGAATTTTATACTGGATATGAATAAATTGTTTAAATATTAGTTGTGGTTATTAAAAAACTTTGAAAAGTTTGACGTTATCACATGAGATTTTAAAAAAATAGTTGCATTGATTTTATACGTTATCATAAACTTTTGCATGATTTTGTTTTTAAAAATAAATTTTTGGGTCCAGCTGGTGTACAATTGTTTTTGTAAGGAATAGAAAGGAATACTTTCTAAACTTTGACATATGGACCCACACTATTCTTATACGTTCTTTAGTTTTTATCAATCATAGAAGAAAATTGTTTCTATCCAAATTTGATATGGAAGAAATAGGAATATTGTATGTTTAATATTCAGCTTAAATTTGTTTATTTTAGTTTTTTTTTCAAAAATATCTTATTATAGAGAGGTTCTCAAAAATAGCATGGTTTTTGTTTTTGTGTCACAATTACCATTGGCCCAACAAATTTCATCCTTAACATTTTTAATTAAAGACTAAAATGCCCTATATTGTAAGATATGGATATATTTTAACTCACCACTCGTGTTATTTTGTAGAAGTTGAAAGCATTGAAAGCTTGTGTGATTAACTTTATTAAATCTGTAAAAACCTAAACAAATTGGGTACAAAAAATCATAACAATCTAAACGTTTTTGTTAACGCCAGCATGAGTTCTTAGTTTAGTTTAGCTAAGTTTAGTTTAGAATGGTGATGATAGTTTAGATACAATGGGAAAGGTCGAATTTGGTTTTGTAAATGGTAGCATGAGTGCTAATTTTCAATGGTCATTTTAATGTAGAGTTAGCTTTTATCAATGGCAGCCTGAGTTTGGTTTGTGTTAATCAATGCTAGAGTTTGGTTTTATAAATAACAGAGTGAGTTCGGTTTCATAAATGTCATGTTGAGTTTGGTTTGTGCTAGAGAATGCTAATTTGGTGCTAATTAATGAGAATGCTAGGGTTTGTTTTGGGCTAGGAATGTGTGGGAGCTGAAATCCACGAACTGGAAACGGGTTTAACTTAAGTGGGTTCATGATTCCCTGTCCGAACTCGTGAGTAATATAGCGAGAAACGAAAAGAAAATTGCTTTGCTTTATTAAGTCTGTTCTCAAGAAAATTCGATCCCCTCTACACTTTGTCCTAACCCTCTATTTATACAACGATGGCGAGTAATTACTATTTCCCCGGACTCCGCCCCGTGAATCACGCCTTCATTAAGACGTCCTTTGACCAGTAGATGGCCCGTTTTGATTCTTCTCTTTAGCCATTCAAATTCCTACTGGACTTCTCCCAATGGGCCAGGCGATTCCGGAAACGGGCCTTTGCTTGCGGGCCGTCCTCCGAAGTGGGCTGCCGAACCGGGTACTAATTCGGGTACCCACAGTAAGCCCCCCAAGTCTTGCGAAGTGGTTTAGTTCAGAAGACTTATATGCGGCACAATTAAAGAAACGGCGATTTCCGAGTTTGATATGATTGATTTGTTTTCCCCCGAGGTTTCCTTTTCGGATTCCCGTGCCCCGGTTTTGCCGCTTCAAAATCCCTAGGTTGTCGGGTATAAAGACCGCGACCTTATAGCTTCCCTAGGCAATCATCACACCACGGCCGCCGAGACAATATAAAGGTAACCTCCTTTTCCTTCGTTTTTTTTTTAGTTTTCTCTCTCGTCTTCGTCTTCCTCTAGTTTCCTTCTGCTTTCTCCGACGAAACCGAATAGCTTTCGAATCTTCTTGCTTTTCCTCTCGCTAGCCTCGCCATGACTTCGCCGAAGCAAGCTCCACAAGCCGGAGACACTTCCCTCTCCGGGCAATTCGGTCCTCACCCCCGATCAACTATCGCCGAGGAGGACCTTGTACACGTGAAGTTCCTCTGCGGCCTCACGTCGGAGACGGAGCTCATCGCTCCGGGAGACGACCTTTCACCGGAGGACCCTCCGCCCGGTTATTGCTGCGCCTACAAGATCTTTTTCTCGAAGTGCGGCCTCTACTTCCCTCTGCCGGAGCTTCTGGTGAAGGCGATGTTCGCCCTAGGCGTTGCCCTTCCCCAGCTATGCCCGAACTTTGTTCGGACCCTTCTCTGCCTACAGACCCTGGCGGAGGAGCACGGCTATCTCATCACCTTCCAGGACATACTCCATCTTTATACGATAAAGAGTGGCCGGACCAGGGGGACTTTCTATCTCAGCCCGTTGGCCGGACTTCGGGTTTTTGACAACTTTCCCGGGAAGGACGAGCAGTACCGGGGCGACTACTTCTTCTTCCCGATCAACCGGGATACTTTTGGCGACCTGCAGGAATTATTTGTCCCGCATTGGTCCCACAAACCTGGTAGAAGTGCGAGGAGATTCGAAAGCTTTCTGCATTTGAGCTCTCCCGTTTATTTTCATCAGTTCGGAGCACTAATTCTATCTTTTTTCCTTCTTTTTTTTTGCAGCCTCTCTTGACCGCGGGTTCCTGTCCGAAACCTTCGCGAATTACTTCGTCACGTTCTGTGGCGGCCAAACCGCGTGGGATTCTTTTACTTGCCCTAGAATTCGCGAGGCCGGAGCCCGCATTCGCACTAGGTTTCTCACCATCTCCTCCCCCCAAGCTGCACCTCCGAAGATGAACTATCGAGAGGAGCGAGCTTACAAAAAGAAGATGGAGCTGAAGGAGAAAGAGCTGAAGAAGAAAATGGTCGCTGCGCTATCGGGCACCAAAGCCCAAGTTCCCTCGAAAGAGAAGTCTTCCAGTTCAGCCGTTCCTCCAGAGGGCTCAGGTCGCCAAGTGATAACTTTGCCTGACAGCGACCTCAGTGCCGACTCCCCCGCCCCTCGCCCAATTCGTGAGGAGGGTCAGTCCAGTGGTACCAAGAAGAGGAAGGCAGCAGATCCTGCGCTTCCTATGCGTGCGAGCTCCCGCCTCCGACCTGAAGAGAAGGTTGCCGAAACTCCGGCTCCAAAGGGCTCTTCACCCGCGGGTCCGAGCTTCACCGTCCCGGAAACGACCCCGAGACGCGAACTTCCAGGTAAACCATTTACCAATAGCTCGCTCTTTCTATATACACGTTTTTCTAAACTGACGTAAAATGTTTTATTAGCTCCGCCGAAATCCTTGGCGGACATGATGAGGAGCTTCAGCCATCCCGGAGCTCGGGTTCCTGCCTTTAAGGACATGTCCTTGAGCAACCGGGAAGACTACTTCTGCTTTGCCGAGAAGGTTGGCGAGGTAAGATTGCTTTCCTTTACTTCGCAAGTTATCTCCCCCCCCCTACTTTATAAACACCTTCGTTCTTTCGGCAGATGCTCTTTGAATTCAACAGCTCAGTAGCCCACTACGAAGAGCAGCTCTTCGCCAGCCCCTCCGCCACAGAAATCGGGGCCCTTCAATCTCGAATTGCAGACTTAGAGAAGGAGGTGAAGAAATACAAGTCCATGGATGCTGCCAACCGAGCCGAGGTGGAGAGGGCGGCTAAGTTCAGCAAGAAGCTCAAGTCCGTCGAGCTCGACCTACAGATTGCTGAGTCTGACCTGGAAACTTGCCAAGACAAGTTAAAGCTGGCCGGGGAACTGTACCTGAAGGCGACCACCGCTGAGACGGATGCGAAGAAGGAACTCCAGGAGATCAAACTCAGAAACCAGCTCCTGGAAGCAGGGAACAGCTCGGAGATGGAAAGGGTTCGAAGGGAGGAGCGGAGGAAAACGCGAGCTGAGCTTCGGGAGACAATCGATAAGATCGGGACGCACCTCGAGGAGCATGACCGATTACTCCCCCACGCAATCCGAGCTGCAGAGATCACTGCCAACCGGATGCTAGTGGAAGAAATCGAGAAGGGCGAGATCGCCGACCAGAAAGAGGAGCTCGAGACATTGAAGGCTGATGAGAAGGCTGCTCACCTCGAGGCTGAAAAGGTAAAGGATTTGAAGTTTGACCCTTCATCACTCACTGCTCTTTTGGCAGATACTCCCCCCGAGGTCGGGCCTGACCCCACTTCTGCTCCCCTTATGATCGAGGAGCCTACTTCTGATCCTTCTGTTGTAACGAATCAGGAACTGGAGGCCATCAAGCCGGGTCTTAGTAAGGAGGTCAATGACTTTATGAATGTCGGGGGTGACGAAGCTTTGATGGATGAGGCGGCTGGCACTCCTCTGAGTCGTTCTGAAGCCCCCATTGCGGACCCCTAACCTGGCACTCCTCTGGTTTGTTCCAAAGCCCCTACTGCGGACTCCGAACTAAATTGATTTCTGCCGGGGTTGTTTTGGTCTTAGACCCCCCTCTATGTCTGTGACTTCTCTTTTTTTTTTGCGTTCTAGTTGCTCTCCGAACTCGATGGATCACTATGTCTTTGAGTGTTTTTGGCCACGGAGGCCGCACTCTTTTCCCTTTTTTGCTTTGAAAAGGAACTGCTTATTTTCACTTTTTGCTATGTTATTTTTGTTGACTTTTTGTGCCAGCTTGCTTAATATGAAATTTATATTATTACTTAGCTGAACTCGATAAACCGAGCTGCCTACTTACCCAATAAGGGATCAAGCACACCGTAGTTCGATTACAAGTGTTACTATTTTACTTTAAAAAGTATAGAATCGCTTCAGATGCAGGGCATTCCATGACCTGGGGATCTTTTTTCCGGACAGCTCCTCCAGGCGGTAAACCCCGTTACGTACTTCGGACGTGATTTTGTAAGGGCCTTCCCAGTTTACGCCAAGTTTTCCAGCGTTAACCTCTTTGGTATTTTCGTAAACCTTCCTTAGCACGAGGTCACCCACGTTGAGGTCGCGACCCCTCACTCTTGAATTATAATATTTGCGATCGCACTCTGATAATGCTGCAACCGAACTAACGCCCGATCACGCCTCTCCTCAATGAAATCGAGGGCATCCCGAAGAGACTCTTCGTTCTCTTCGGGCATTTTCGGGTTCATAGCTACCCGAACTCCCGGCACAGCGAGCTCTGCTGGGATCACCGCCTCCGTCCCATATACCAACGAAAAGGGAGTTTCGTGCGTCGCCCGCCGAGGCGTAGTTCGGATTGCCCATAGTACGCCTTGTAGTTCCTCAGCCCATCGGCCCTTGTACGAATCCAACCGTTTTTTTAAGTTAGCTAGTATTACTTTGTTCATAGCTTCAGCCTGGCCATTCCCTTGTGGGTAGCGGGGTGTGGATTTGCTCAACCGAATCTTCCAGTGAGCGCAGAAGGCTTCGAACTGTTTCGAGACGAACTGCGACCCATTGTCAGTTACTATTTCATACGGGAGTCTGTGGCGGCAGATCACGTCCTTCCATACGAATTGTTGGACCTGAGAGCTTGTCACCGCAGAATACGCAGATGCCTCCACCCATTTGGAAAAGTAATCAGTTGGGACCAGCAGGAATCTTACTCATCTCGTCGAGCTATGCAAAGGTCCTATTATGTCCATTGACCATCTCATGAATGGGTAGGGTGCCGAGATTGAAGACATGAGCTCCGAAGGCTGATGAATCGTGGGTGCGTGCTTCTGACATTTTTCACAATTCCTTACGAACTCTTCACAGTCCGCTTTCATTGTTGGCCAGAAAAAACCGTATCGCTTAACTTTGATTACTAGTGTCCGAGCTCCCGCAAGGTCCCCATTGGGCCCATCATGGATTGACCGCATCACTATCCCCGGCGACTCCCCCGCAATGCAAGTTAAGTAAGGACCCCCAGCGCTACGATGGAGTAAACCCTCGTTATGCAAGCAGAAACGGGCCGAGATAGTTCTAACCTTTCGAGCTTGCCATTTATCCGTAGGTAGCTCGCCCCTTCTTAGGTAAGATAGGATGGGGGTTCTCCAGTCTAACTCCGGATTTTCCTCCGGGAGATCCGAGAAACTTCCCGGCCCTTCCCCCCCGGGTTCTTCGCCACAAGGGAGCCGGGCTGTCGGAGTTCCAGCCAATGACTCAGTCGGTTCTTTGCTCGTGGGAGCAGGAAGATCCTCCGGTATTAGGGCATTCCTTCGAGGTCTAGCGACCTTGGAGGGTATGACGGGCATATTAGGCACTATTTCCCCTCTGTCGAGCCGTCGCTGCATCGACCTCGTCAAGACATTTAGCTCGCTCAGGCACACACTAGGGCGCTCCAGGACCTCTACCATTCTTCTCTTTAGCCATTCAAATTCCTACTGGACTTCTCCCAATGGGCTAGGCGATTCCGGAAACGGGCCTTTGCTTGCGGGCCGTCCTCCGAAGTGGGCTGCCGAACCGGGTACTAATTCGGGTACCCACAGAATGCTAGAGTTTGGTTTTCTCAATGGCAGCCTGAGTTTGGTTTAGCTGAGTTTAGTTAGACTTTCCTAACATAGTCTGATTTGGTTTATTGCAGAACATGGGGGATTCTTTCCTACATATATCAAACTCCATGGCCTTGTTTCATCATAGGAGAAGATAAACCATTTTCCAAACTATGACTGCATTAAGGAAATTAAAACCATACTTTTGGTTCAAGAGTATGAGAGGATAAATAAATTTCTTCCTAGGCCTAGTTTTGAAAGTTGTCAGGGAAGATAGTCCAATGCTTGCTGAGCAGGAAACACGAGTTTACACATATCAAAGAAAAATGAGATTTGGGTTCATTCTTGGGCACAACCTATGAGATTCTTTATTATTATGAGTGGACACACGTTAGAAGATGTATTAGATTGTGGGTTTCCAACTTAAATCCAATTGGCCACTAGTGGAGAGGTCCATATATTCCATATACCACTTAAAATCTTACTCAACTTCTAGTGTGGGATATTGTTATCCTTAACTCTCCCCCTCGAGATTATGGTTTTTAGTATATACAAAGTGAACGTGTTGAAATAACGAAGCCCAATAAAAGATATCATGTTGTACCCTTTCAAAAGCAATGTCATAGTGTTGATGCTTTATAATTTTATTCAAAATTTCGCAATTACCTTCAAAGCATATCGTCCTTATGCCTTTAATCCAACTTTGTTGGAAAACCGCCAAAAAAGCTTTCGCCTCTGCTTCTAAGGGGGATAATACTAGTCCTAGAACTAAACTTCCTCAACCTTTCGAGCCTCCATTCTTATCTCTAAGAATCCAACCAGCCTTAACTTGTTGAGTGTTATAATCAAAAGTTGCATCATAATTGCACTTTATTATATTAACCGACGGAATATGCGATATCTTATATTCCGCAATTTCCTAAACAATATAACGTGTCTTGTAATATCCTTATGGATAATTCACTGGCCAGAACCATTTGTCTTGTATTATCTGTTGGTACTGGGTTTCTACGCGGTCAAAGCCCAGTCAAGGCCCATATGATTGCGTTCGAGTAAATACGTTTGTGGGCTTTGATAAAGTGAAAGAAGGCCCGTTTACTGGATAAGCTCGAGCTGTTGAGAGGATCTCGGAGCATAAGCGGAGAAGGAGGCGCAGATCCGAGAGTACGTTACGAAGATTACGGATGCCCCGATCTATAAAAGAGATATGTTCGTTTCGAGTTAGGGCATTGATTGTTTGATTGAGAGAACCTTGTAATCGTTTTAAGAGTGATAATTATTCAATACTAAAAACTCCATTTCTATCTCGAGTTCGATATTCATTGTTCTAAATCAGAGAGCTTAGCCCCATTACTTTCTTTACTTAAACCAGTGGGTGAATATCAGCACCTACAATTTGGTGCCGTCTGTGGGGACGATTGACAAAACTAAGAACCAAGAGTTAACGAACCGCTCTTTGATGGAGAGAATCGAGAGGCAGGAACGCGAGCTTTCGTTCTGCATACCACCGAGTACCATCAGGTCCGTGCATAATCCAGCGCCCAACCCACCGGGACCAAATCGCTTCGACGATGGTTCGATCTTGCGTACTTGGCTCGATTTCTCAAACACTGACGTAGCCCCAACGCAAACATGGAACTCAGGGCTGCCCTTTTAAGCCTTCCCTACTGATCCGGGGGCCCCCGCGTCTCAAACAACAGATGGCTGTCATCCAACCCAAGTACCCTTTGGATCCAAGCCAAGCAATGACACCGCGGTGCCCCCCCCCCAACGAACGGGTAGCAGATGTAACCGACGACCTGGCCCCAGGATCGGTCCCCATCCCAATATAAAAAACGGTGAACTAGCACACCTTCGAGCACCGGACCCAAAAATCCCAGCTTGATTTCGTACGGTGCCCGGCACGATAAGCGCTAACACGCTGGCCGAATACAAGAACAAAACGAACGCCGAAATGGCGCAGATGCGTTCGCGAGTACATTTCGCAACAAGCGCGGCCCCATATATCGACAAAGTAATCGAGGAAACTAGGCAAACTCCGTTCACCAACAGAATTGCAAAAGTGGGACTCCGCGATGTGGAAAACCTACGACTCCCCGAATACAGCTCAGGGCCTTCCGACTCACCATAACAAGGGCCTTTCTAACCGACGACGAGGCAGAAGCGGGATACTGCCGGTATTTCGCCAAGAATTTGGTAGGCACAGCCCTGGAATGGTTCGCAAGCCTCGAAGCCAATTCCATCGACAGCATCGATCAGCTCGCAGCTTCTTTCCTCAAGCAGTACTCGATCTTTTTCCGGACCAAACGATAGAGTCGGACCAAGGGCTCCTCGTCCAGGCCAAGGACCAACCATTACGAGAAACCAAAGCAGAAATAGCTAATCTGAATGACTAGGTCGCCCGGGCCGCACTCCTTCATGGGTTGTGGTACACGTCGAAATTCATAGAGGAGTTAACCGTCCGACAGCCCGCGTCGTTGGACGATGCACTCTACAAATCAAACTACTTCGCTCAGGCCGAAGAAGAATTGGCTACAATGGCAGAGTTACATAAAGCAATCAAAACGCCCGCAGTGCCTTTCAAGAAAACCCCAGAAAAGCACGCCTATGCCGTCGAAGGTCCCGCCAAGAATCGTAATCAAAACCTCGACCCCGAAAAATACTGCAAATTCTACAAGGTGCAAGGACACTCCACCGAGGAATGCCGCAGTGTGGATCGCCTCCTCACCAAAAGGCACGAAGCTGGCGAGGTAGGTGAGAAAGAGGGCGAGTTGGCAAGAGAAGCGAACGAAAAAACGTCCAACAACAACAATACCAAACGGGATAGGAAAGACGACAGCGAGGAGTCGCCTCCCCCGGCCTCGAACAAGAGGATCAATTTAGTGTTTGCGAACCTTTGGCTATGCAAGAACGGCCAATCAGCGACCTCTACCCCACAACCAGCTCCCAAAAAACGTTCCCCGTCGCGTGCAAAAACTCTATGCCAAAACTCTATCAATTCCATCAAGGCTTACCAACAAAAAGTGGACACCTCCCACCGCGAACGGAAATCGCGAACATTAACCGTATCACCAAATAACTTTCAGGGACAGCGAAACAAACGACCTCGACAAACCGCACAACGACGCTCTAGTCGTGCGTCTCGATGTTGGGGTTGCAAATTGTCCCGAATCATGATAGAGAGGGGCAGTTCTGTCGACCAACTGTTTTATGACGCGTTCAAATAAATGGGTTACCAAGACTCCGAACTAAAGGGTGCACGCACCCCTCTAATAGGATTCGCTGGGGATACTGCCCTTGCAAAAGGAACGGTGAAACTCGTAATCGAAGCTCGTGGAGTGCGATGCTTAGTCGAATTTGTAGTCGTATATCGATCAACACCCTTTAACGCAATTTTAGGAAGGCCATGGTTGTACATAATGAAACGGTCCCTTCCACAAACCACCAATGCGTTAAATTTCCGGTATGAGGCGGAATCGCCACGGTCTACGGAAGTCAGAGAATGTCACGAAACTGTTACATAGGCAGATACGAGCTAATCAAAAACATCCGCCACATAGCAATTAATGATTTGCGACGAAGCCGAGACCCGCCGCATCTCGAGTTACTCCAACCCTACCGTACACGGTCCTCGAAAAACCTAAGGGGACCAAGTATCAATCAACGACCAGAACCCCGAAAGATGCATCGCACTTAACACAAGAAACGAACTCATCGCTTTCCTAAAAGAAAATATAACAAACTTTGCCTGGTCACCACTGACATGCACGGTATCGACATCAATGTCATATCACATAGCTTAAACGTAGACCGAACATTCTGACTAATCAAGCAGAAACACTGCAAATTGGGATCAGAGCGAGCTAAAGCAGTTAACGATGAGGTTGACAAACTATTAAAAATTGGGTCGATTCACGAGGTGCCATATGTCGAGTGGCTCGCGAACCCTGTCGTAGTAAAATAAAAAAATGGGAAGTGGAAAATATGCATAGATTTCAAAGATTTGAATTAGGCATGCCCCAAAGACAGCTTCCCACTCCCCCACTACCGTCGGGCACCAAGTCATGTCCTTCATGGACGCGTTCTTAGGGTACAATCAGATCTTGATGAACCCCGAATACCAAGAAAAAACATCCTTCATAACTGACCGAGGTACTTTCTGCTACAAAGTAATGCCCTTCGGGTTCAAAACCGCCAGGGAAACTTACCAACGGCTAGTTAACAAAATGTTCGCCGACCACCTCGGAAAACCATGGAGGTATACATCAACGACATGCTCGTCAAATCAATGATAGAGCGCGATCACGTGCTGCATCTCTAGGAATGTTTCAAAATACTAAACAAGTTCGGGATGAAATTAAACCCGACAAAATGCACCTCTGGGTGGCTTCCGGAGAATTCCTCAGATATCTCGTTACCGAACGCGGCATCGAAGCTAACCCGAAGCAAATCCAAACTTTCCTCGAAATTCCATCCCCGAGAACGAAGAGCGAGATACAACGCCTTACAGCACTTAATCGATTCATCGCCAGGTCAACGGATCGATGTCTCCCGTTTTATAACTTGCTAAAAAGCAACAGAAAATTCGAGTGGGAAACTAGATGCGAAGAAGCATTTCACGAACTTAAAAAGTATCTCACGAAACCTCTTATTCTATCCAAACCACTAGAAGGGGAACCCCTCTTTCTATACACCTCGATATCAGCTGTAGCATAAGCGGCGTGTTAGTACGAGATGACCAAGGAGAACATAAATCCATCTACAACGTCAGCAAGACGTTAGGGACGCCAAAACTCGACATCCCGCCATGGACAAACTAGCCCTAGCAGTTGTAATGTCAGCACGGAAACTTCGGTCATACTTCCAATCTTACACAGTCATCGTTGTGACATCTCAGCCAATATGTGCCATCCTGCACAACCCGAGCCAGTCAGGCCGGCTGGCCAAATGGGCTATCGAACTTAGCGAATATGATATCGAATATGATATCGAATATCGACCTCGGACTTTTGCGAAAGCGCAGGTCTTTGCCGATTTCGTCATCGAGCTAGGAACCAACAGCCAGCAAGAAGGATCCGAACACTTCAAATGGTCCTTGTTCGCGGACGGAGCATCCTCTAGACAAGGATCCGGGGTCGGCATTCGATTGATCTCGCCAACCAAGGAGGTGTTACACACAGTCGCCTTGGGTTCGCAGCCTCGAATAACGAAGCCAAATATAAAGCTCTTATCGCCAAATTACGGCTGGCCCTAGGTATCGGAGTGCGGGATTTAAACGCCTTTAGTGATTCACAGCTCGTAACGAGCCACTTTCAAAGCTCGTGACAAGCAGTTCGTATCGTTTGACCTGGTTAAAATATCGAGAAGTGAAAATTCCGCGGCGGATGCTCTAGCCGCGCTGGCATCTACCTCGGACCCGCACCTTAAGCGGATCATACCGGTGGAGGAAATCAAAGCCCCCAGCATCGATGTACTCCCCAAAGCCAAAAGCATAAACGAGATCTCGTCTGCCGAACCTACTCACCTCGACGAGGCAGAACCTGAAGCAGACACCCCCTCTGAGACAACCGTCGACAATGCGGTAGACTGGCAAGCCCCAATCATCGACTACATCACAAATGGGACGCTACCACAAGATCGCTGACAATTCCTAAGCTCAAAGCCCGTAGCGCTCGCATTTGTATCAAAGATGTATTACAGGTCCTTACCTCCGATGCGCCAACAACAAGCTAGCTCGAACACCCATGATGGAAGAACACGATGGGCAATGCGGAAACCACTCGGGGAGCCGTTCTCTAGCCTTCCGAATCAAGAAACAAGGATACTTATGGCCTACCATGATCGTAGACTGCGAAGCGTACGCCAAGAAATGCGATAAATGCCAAAGGCACGCGCCCATGATAAATCAACCAGCGGAGCTAATGAGCTCGGTATCATCCACATACCCCTTTATGAGGTGGTTTACGGACGTTATCGGACCACTCGCGCAATCAGGAGGGAGACGAGTAACCCACCTCCTCTTCGTGACCGACTATTTTACCAAATGGATCGAGGCCGAAGCATACTACGCGGTAACCGGGGAGCATGTCAAAGATTTCTTGTGGAAAAATATAGTATGTCAACACGGACTACCGTATGAGATAGTCACCGACAACGGGACGAACTTGACATTCTCAATAGTCCAGAAAATTTACAACGATTGGAACGGGTAGGAGTCCCGCAACCCCAAGATACCCTCAAGTAGCCCTGGGCATTCGGCTAAACCCGATTAAATTCGGTTTTTGACGCCGAAAGAGTGAAAGAAAGAAAACCGATTGGCAAAATTAATTTGATAATTCGGTTAGTGGTTTGGTTTGGTTCGGCAGGGCATAACCGATCAGTTTAAACCGAAGTATATATATGGTCATTAACCCTAATGTCCCTTGTGGCTGCTTCTCTAACTCTCTCTGCGACAAAACAACAGAGACAAATCCTTTGATAATCCAGAAAGACAAACCTTTGATAATTCAATCACTCAGAGGAGCCTTCAGCACTAAAGAGAGCTTGTGAATAACCATCTTCGTGTTCTCGAGCTCTCCGACCAGCGGAACATCCTTCATCCGTTGCTCGTAGAGAGCCTCGAGCCAGTTCTGTACAGCAACCGCCTACAAACCAACGAAAATGGGTGAATACCTACCAAAATTGATCCCGTAATTGCATAAGTATACAGAAACCATGACACGGATATCCTTCTTTCGCTTGAGCAGCCATCGCCTCGATATAGGTATTGCGCTATCCCAGGTCGCCGACGAGTGGTACTTGGCAGCCCGCGGTCTTCAGATGATGGAACATATTGGCCATTCCCATGTGGTCTTCTACCGCATGGGCAAACTTCCAGTGGAACGGGTGGCCGGAAGATCCGTTGGAAGCAGGGTCAGACTTGTCCCCCTCGCGAGTCTTGGTCCGAGGCGGATTAGCTCGACTTTCACGGCGAGAGCCACTTCGGCCATCACGGCCTTCTCCAGGATGCTCAGATTCGGTCCTAGCCCTCTTTGACTGAGGAGGAGCAGGATCAGATCCTTTCGATCAAGAGCTCATGAACATAACGACCTTCCCCGGGTCAGCTGCACCTGGTGTCACCACCGGAGGTTGGACGATATCTTCGCTCCTTGCCAGAGCTCGAGAAATCCAGCGAAGTGCAGAAGTCAAGGCTTAGTTTGCTCGTTGACATCTCTGGCACGAACTCGTGGAGAGGCGTTTGCTCGGTCTCTTTGTTAATGGAGTCCGGGAGAAACAACTTGTTCAAGAGGAGGTATGATCTCGATGTTCAAAGCGGCGAGAAAACGTTCTTCAGCGGGTCTGTCCGTTCTGAAGTCGCTCAACAAGGTCACGAATAGCTCCAGTCAGGAG
The DNA here is from genome assembly GCF_000375325.1 of Capsella rubella. Taxonomy (NCBI): domain Eukaryota; kingdom Viridiplantae; phylum Streptophyta; class Magnoliopsida; order Brassicales; family Brassicaceae; genus Capsella; species Capsella rubella. The sequence continues at coordinate 16,602,236 of NW_006238917.1, forward strand.
GCGGTCGCCGAAATCTGAAAACATTAGCAATAGAAGTGTTAATTAAGGTCTTTGACCAAAAATCAAAAACAATTGAAAACGTATATACGGGCAATATCAGGTCTCGATCTCTCTGACCAACACTTGTCGCCCATTGCGAGGGAAGTCTGTCGAAATCGAGATCACCCACAGAGGCCGCATTAATCTTGAAGTAGAAATACTTCTCTCGCCATCGGTCATCTTGACTAGGGATCCCTTGTAGGACCTCTCGTTCGGGTCGTCGAGAAAGGTAGTACGTTCCATGGAAACCAGCGTTGTGTTTAATGAGACATAACTGGACCAGCTCGTTAACCCCGAAAATCACGCGCTCTTCTCGAGCTCGCACATAGAGCCCTATTACATGTCGTACAAATTTAAGGCACATTTGTGGACACGTCATGCGGAAGCGGCTGAGAATTCGATAGATGATCTCGGGGATGGGGAAGACCAGACCGCATCGTTTTAAATAAGTGGTATACGCACAGCAGTATCCTGGGGGCACCGTTTCCGGAGTATACAGAGCGCCGGGAGACAAGATCATCTCGACGGAAGGGGGAATCCACCGTCGGATAGATTCGAGGTAATCATTTTGTTGCACGAAAGTCGAGATTCGAGTTGATCTCGAAAACGTAAGCGAGAAACCCAACCGTCTGAAGATTATCTGACCACGCGTCCCGTTAAAGCAAGAATTGACTTCAACTAGACTGGGGGCAATTGTTGGTACTGGGTTTCTACGCGGTCAAAGCCCAGTCAAGACCCATATGATTGCGTCCAAGGAAATACGTTTGTGGGCTTTGATAAAGTGAAAGAAGACCTGTTCATTGGATAAGCTCGAACTGTTGAGAGGATCTCGGAGCGGAAGCGGAGAAATAACGGGATACAAAAAGGGAACGGGTAATTTAGAAAATAAAAATTATTATCTTAACTAATTCTAATAATATACAAAAGGGAATTATGGGTAACGGCAAGCTGAAGACATAATATTTATTCATGTTGGTGGACCAAAATATTTCAATTTGTTTTAGGGCATGCATAGTGAACGCGTTTGACTCTCCTAATTTTTAATGTTTTAAAAGTTTTAATGTTTTTCAATGGTTTATGTGATGTGATAGTTCATAAATTTAATTAATTTCTAACTTATCACTCATTCGGTTTACACTCGATCCGGGTCTCTTATTATGTCGATCCAAATATTTTAAAACTTTATGATAAACTTAATTTTTGCAACCAACCCCGCACGTACGTGCGAGTCCATCCCTAGTACTATATTAAAAGGAGAGATTTTTTGTGAGTGTAGCCAAACACAATTAAAAAAATATATATCATTTTTTATGCAATGTCAAATCTATAGCCAAACACACCTATAAACTTTAATGTCCCATTTTTAAAATATAAAACGAATTATTTTTGCTAACTACCTTATTTTGCTAACTACCTTAAATAATATCACAATAATTACATTTGATCCTATATTTCTAAATATTACTGAATACATTCATTTCCACCTAATTAATAACGATTCAATATTACTCACCATAACTAATTTCTAATAAATTTTATATATATTTGTTTTTTTTAATTGTAATATATATATATATATATATATATATATATATATATATATATT
>NW_006238917.1:16612563-16613564 GCF_000375325.1 Capsella rubella
TATTATTATATTAATTAAAAAATTATCATTTATAGAAAACAAAGACTAAAATAATTAGTATCTATATTTACATTTATAAAAAAGAAATTAACTCTACAAAATCTCGGAAAAAGATTATATTAATTAACAACATATTCATAATTGGAACCAATTTTAACAACCCCGTTACAATCTCTATTTAATGAAAAAGTCCTAAAAAATATCCCATTAAATTTGAGAATATTCTGATTTTGTATCAACTTGCTCACCAACATATTATATACTAACAACTACTATAAATACCAACTAAACTCAACAAGAAACTCACCGCTCCAATCAAAGAAATCGACTAACATAGTACAAAGCATATATAATTTATTTTCTTTCACAGATTGCCCAAATAGATGGTTATAAAATTAAACATTTGCTTTAATTTGAATTGATATCAATTCTGTTGTTAACTTGCATATGTATTCTCTCTCCAAAAAATTCTATTGACTAAGAAAGCAATCAAGAAGAAGCCATTGGACAACACTTCTAAGCCACATGTCATTTGGTTTCTAACTCATTGGTTTCAAAGGTTTTTAAAACTATCAAAATATTTGTTTTCTAAGAAAAACCTCAATATATTTTTATATTGCTTTAAATTTGCAACGTATTAATCTATGCTTAAACCTTATGAATAATGAAAATCTACTTATAGATTCATAGTAACAAAAAATAAAATGTAAATATGTCGATTAGAAATGTTAAAAAACTTAAAAAAAAAAATGATTTGTCCATACGTCGAGAAGATGTGTTGCAAATAATTTGTTGTGAATCTCCAAATTCATTTTTGTTATGCGGAAGAAGTACAACATAAATCAGTAATTAGAGTCATTGTTAAATCTGCTATAACCAGTGTTTCCACGCCCGGACCGGACCCACCGGTCCGACCGGTTAACCCGCGACCCGGACATTTCTCCGGTTTGGGTTTATTGCTAAAATCCAGCAATCTCAAAATCGCAAAAACCCAAAAAAAC
>NW_006238917.1:16613664-16616520 GCF_000375325.1 Capsella rubella
TTAAATTATGATTTTGAAAATAATTATAAGTAAAATCTAAGATTTTAATTATTTTAAAACTCTTTTTAACCTTCTCAATCAACACACAATACATTATTTTCGTAGTTGATCATAACTTTTTTTTTTCTCTTTTTTTTTTTTTTTTTTGAGAATTCATGGTTATCTGATGTTAAATATATATTGCTAATTGTTCATGTTTTGATTTGTGATGTTTTATTAGTGTGTTTTGTTTTTTATACTTTTTCTAGATTTAAAATTTTAGTCTCTTTATTATTATTGTTATTAGACTTTATATTTTGTTAAATATGTTATGATCTTTCATAAAAGTATAAATATATAAATAAATTTTAATTAATTAACCCGTGGTCGAACCCGGTCAACCCGATGACCCGGTGACCCGGAAGCTAGTCCGGTTCACCATCCCGGGTCGGGTTTAAAAACATTGGCTATAGCAAAATCTTTAAATTGCAAATTATAAGGTTAAAAATATATTTGGTGGTTGAATCTTATTTTCTATCTTAAAGCTTGATAACAAGCTTCTAATTATGCTCAGATTCAAACAGGCTGAATTATGAGAAAGGGTTACTTTAAATCTGATACAGGTCAACAGAATCGTTGTAGTTGATCAATATACATATTCAGACGCTTTTCAAGTTATATCATTTGGAAGCTTAACTGAAATTATCAAAACTACACAAAAAAAAGCGTACGTGCGGGATTGTATTATGTGCATGTTGTATAGAATAGTAATCCAATATGCCATGAACTTCAAAATACCCATAGCTCAAAACAAACTAATAGAATCAAATGATTTTTTTTTTTGTCATTATAGAATCAAATGATTACGAAAAAGAATAAGCTTACTAATTGCAAAGATCCACAAGTAGTCTGAATGACCATTTTTTTAAATAGGTTACTCGCCTGAATTTCAAATTTATAGGTTTTTATTTTTTTCTCCATATGAAATTGATCTGACAAGGGAGGAATAGAGACTGCTGTCAAAAAAAAAATGGGGGAGAGATAGAGACGGTGACCTTGGGGGGAAGAAAAACGAAAAACTAAGTTTAGTATACACGACTACACGTTATTGGCCCTATATGCTTCTTAATGAGTTTTAGAAATTAGAAGAAAAAAAACCCAATACATTGTAGGTTTACAGGTAATTCTAAGATCCAACAAATGAAAAACAAAGTGACTGCAAATATCAGGAAATAAAATGTAGCATCATCAACTTTTATGTACTTTTAATAACAAATTTATAACTGAATATTAAAAACTAATTTCTCAGTAGTCTTGTATAACTTAGTTTCAAATTTTATATATACTTACATAAAGAACTTTTGACATATTCGACGATGTAAAATTACTCTATTTTTCCTATACCTGTCTAAAACAAAATTTCATATTTATCAAGTAAAATTAACAAACTTTTCAATTAACGGGAAATGCGCCCGGAAAACTACATTCGACATCTACTTAGAAAACGATAAGAAACTAAACATAAAACAACAAATAAATTACATGAATAATTTTTTTTAAAAAAAAAATAATAATCTCGCGGTACACCACGTGTTAAAATCTAGAAAAAAAAACCTTATTGTCATATATTTTTTCGTTACCGACACAACATAAACATCATCTTTTCATTTTAGAGACTTCGGAACAAAAAAAAAGTCAGGGTACACGTTATTGTTCAAACTTCAAACCCGTTAATAATCGGGTTAAGGTGTGTGATTATTAGAAGGCCTTGGCATAACATATATATCCGAAAATCCTATTTGAATATGGGTTTAGAACGTGTATTTTAATTTTTTTTGGATATTTTAAAATATACTTCAAGATTTTTTTGGGAATTAGATGTTTTGCATATATAATATGTATTAATTTAATAAAATAAACATTTAAACGAAGAAGATGGATTTCTGTCTAAACCTCTTACCAAGTCTCTTATAACAAATAATGGCAAACGATTATTTAAATGGAAACGGTTGTGGGACCAAAAAATTATGTCAATAGATGGGACAGAACAAGACGGGAAGAGACGGGACATATATACCCGTTCCAGCATATAAGTAAAATAACTCAAACTAAAACCGAATCCAAATACGATTGTAACACCCCTAATCAAACTGTGATAAATGTTTTGATTAGCTTATAAAATATACATGTAACTATCACTTATCATTTTTATACAAATTATTTTAAACTTCTTACAAATATAACCCCGCACGTACGTGCGAGTCCAAATCTAGTTAATTATAATAAAAAAGCATCAGCCGGCAATATTATTAGAATAAAAGGATTGGTATCGTTTAAGAAGGTGTTCATAAAATGTAACCTCAAAGACGAGACTTTAAACAAAAGATTCACACAGGCCATGTGCCATCCATATATGTAGTATTCTTATTCAAATTAGTACCGGTGCCAATCTTCTTCGTCTTCCCAACCTCCTCTAGACAGTTAGTCGTTCCCACTCCTCATCCTCCCAGTACTGGTCTTCTTCTTCTTCTTCTTCTTCTTCTTCAATGCTCCTCTTCTTCAATGTTATATAGCATCAATCAATGTCAGTGAATCAACCAAAATCAACATTACTACCTATTGTTTCTGAGAAATCAGATTCTTTCTTTCCCCAAGATTTGATATTCACACATTCGTTAAGAAAGTTGGTTCCAGTTTCACCAAAAATTCTTTCAAGTGTTGAAACTTACACTTGATTTCTTATTAGAGCATTCTGTAAGATTAGCCAACTTCTTGCTTATAGGCCTAGAGACCATGCTCAGTTCCTGTTTGACAGACCAAATGAAAACAAATTAGCCCGACAGACAGTGCATTTGACGTCGATTCAGATCCAGCCGC
>NW_006238917.1:16616620-16621913 GCF_000375325.1 Capsella rubella
AGGAAGATTCCTGAGGAAAAAATCGTGTGAAGCATTCCTGGCATTTTTTTTAAGGAGCAGTTGAGGTCACCAATGGCGGTGATGGTGAGAGGACCAGTGTGGCCTTCCTTCCTCAAGGCCAATTCTATCGATTTCGCGACCATAGAAGCATCATACCCATCGGGAACCGAACAAGTGTTGATGTCCCACCACACCATCGATTTTGGCTCCTGCTTCGCCTGATCGACCATCATCAGGTCTGACTTTGTTGAATCCATTGCTACATAAACAAAATCAAATCATACCCAAAAATGGAATTAACAAATCGCATCTTTATTTTTATAAACTGAACCTTTCTCAGAAGAATCACTGACCTCGTTTACTATCGAATCTGAAACGATCAAATTCTCGAGAGCTTTCCAATCTATACAAAAAAATCTCAAATGCTCCTCTTACAAAAAAATAATGTATTATCGAATTTGAAACTCCAAAGAGAACAAAGGGGAGAAAATGGATGGAGCAAAGGAAAACAGAAACCTGACCTAATTGTCTAAGACATGCAAATTAGATCAGTTTGAGAAAATCAAAGTATACAAAAGACATGCAAATTCTTGAAAAAGATAGATGGTATGATAAACGGTAATGAATTCTTACGAGAAGACATCCTTGATCACAACTAAATATGAAACAAAAACTGGGTGGTGTAGTTTGAAAACAACAAATTAAAAAACTACTAAAGGCATGAGACAATGAAGGAAGGACTGATTTACTCTTCATCGTTTTTCTCATCACTTGCTCTGTTCAATGCCTTAACTCTCTCGATCAACTTGTTCTTCCTCTCTTCGTAAGTCAATTTCTTCAAGTTGTGCCTGAGTTTATATCACAATAAATCAAGATGCCAGTGAGAAACTACGCCAAGACAACAAGCACATAATATTGAAAGCATGTAAGAAAATTGCTAATTTGGATCTACCTCTTGTGTTCCTTGGGAGCAGGTTTCTCACATTTCTTAGGGTTCGGGTCTGCTCGAATAGCTAAGTGAACCTTCTTGTACATCTCCTCAATGCTCTCAGGTTCAACTCCTTTCTTAATGTAAGCACTGAAGTGAGTTTGTAACTTCTCTGGCTCATCTTCCGCCAACATCTTCATGTAGTTTGAGACATGGCCACCAAAGATGTAGTTCCTGTGGATTTCGGCATTGAGTTGCTTGTTCTCTTTGTTGAAACCAGCAAATCTCTTGTCACTGTGAGGGATATCAAGACCTCCATCTAAAGCACCCTGTCGTTTCATGAAGCAAACCAAAAGAATTAACACAGAGTCATCATTTGCTAATGCAGCACAACAGATAAGAACACAGATAACCACATTAAAACAGATAACCATTTTAATACCTTGAGTGCACCAAACACACGGTTTCCGGTTGTGGTCCTGATAAGTCCAACATCAAGAAGAGCACGGAAAGGTCTTCTGGAATCAGTTGGTTCCACAGAAAAGTCCTCTCCAGTAGCCTGATTCATTAAATTGTGAAACAGTTAATAATCAAAAGATGAAAACTCTAAATGTTTCTCTAATTTCAAGATGAAATTAAAAGCGCAACATACCTCAAGGTTGCCCTCATACTCGTCATCCATTTCCAACATTTTCAGAACACGACGAGCCAAAAGAAGGCCAGTACAGTAGGCTAGCAACACAAAAACACCAAAGTGTTTAGAAAACCATACACAGAATCAAACATAGAATGATAACCGAAAGCATAAAACTAATTCATACCTGCAGCATAGTTGGTAAGACCAACAGTGAGTCCATACTGAGGCAGCTCATGTGCATAAGCAGAAGCTTTAACAATGTCACCAACTATGCTTGCAGACACAATTTGTGCCACAATGTCTTTGTTGGTAAACCGGACAACAAAACGGTACTTGGGAGTATTGTACTTGTTCTTGTCTTGGTTGATAAGACGGATCCTTGCCCTGTAATCAGTCTTGCCAGCTACAAAATCATGAAAACACAGCTTTCAGAACATGTTCAACAAAGACAAGCACTCAATATAACCATCGAAAACGAAAGTAAGATATCAATCAATACCTCTCCTTCTCCTGAACTTCACTTGATACCTCTTGAAGTAAGCATTCGACTTGTCAGACTTCACGAACACCTAACAACAGAAAAGGAACCCTAATTTATTAGACTACATCAAATAGAAATCTAAGTCTTAAAGATCCAACAATATGCTAACCAAAGGGTACGAAAGATCATTCATTTAAAACGCATCAGTGACCTCTATAACAGAGAGCAAAAAGCTAAAGTCTCAAACTTTAATACTTAACACAAGACGAAAACACAAAATTTGACTATTTCAATTCTCAAAACCAAAAACCCATGAAGAATATACATGAATACAACAACCACAGGCTCATGAATTCTTGTTTACCATAACTATCAAAAGAAATGTAGGAGATTTCTATACGAAATGAACCCAAAATCTGATCTTTTGAGGAGAAATCAAGAAGAAAACATGGCGGAGAGAGAGATCTTAGCTAAAGGCTTACCATTGTTTGCTGTGGAGATGAGTGACGAGAAGGGAAGAGGCGGAAGCGAGATCAAAACCCTAGACTCCTCTTTGGGCTCTTCCAATCAACGGCCAAGATTTAGTTGGGGTGAAAAAATATTTAACGGCCTCGATTGGTTATATTAAAAAGAACAGCCCAATGGGCTTTATATTTGGACTTTTTCTAATTCTTTCTCACCTAACACCTACTATATATACTTTTTAATTCTTTCGAGCGATGTAATGAGGTAAAAAGTAAAAAAACAGTTTTACACTTTCCAACTTCTGTTTCATTTCTAATGAATAAACCAAATACATGATCTCCAAATTATATAATTCTCAAAAATTAATTATATACTAGAGGATATCCCGTGCTATTGCACGGATGACATTTGTTCGAAAAGTTAATATATAAATTATAATTATATTTATTTTAAAAATATATATTTATTTTAGATTGTGTTTATTTTTTATATTGTAAGTGTTTGATAAATCAGATGTTTTCACTTTAGAACTGTACTGGCCGGTTTGACTGGTTAATCTGCGAAGCCGGAAACTGGATATTTTTCCGTTTTCAGTTAGTGCAAATAACCGGTAATCTTATGACTGAAAAAACCATAAACATTGTCGTTAACCCACGACCATATTAACCAATTAGACCGGCAAGATTTTAGAAGTCATAATATTTTTATTCTTTCTCAAACGATAATACATACGATTAAAATTGGTTAGCGTAAACTCTTGATGTATTATTCGTGTTCTTTTGGTTTTATTTTAATTTTAAAAATTTAAGCAATTTATTATATTGTTAGACTACATATTTTGTTTAACATGATATAGTTATTTTTTATTTTTCTATTTATAAAACTGCATAATCTATATAAAAATAAATAAAACTTTTAATCAATTGATTTTGGTTGAACCCGGTTAGCCTAGTGACCCGATGACCCGGTAGGTAATCCAGTTTAAAATCCTATTTGAGTTCGAAATATTACATATATGTTTCTGAATTTGACATGTATAATTTGTGTGTATGTTATTGTGTAACTGAATAAACCTTTTTTAAAAAACAAATATCTTTTAAAAAAATTAGTAGAGTATTATTTGATATTTCACCGAAAATATTTAAAACTAAATACTCTAAAGTTTTAATATTTATAATACTTTGAAATTTTAAAAAAAAAATAATATTATAATATTTTGAAACTTTTGAAAGTTTTAGTTTGCTCAAAATAAAGAACCGAATTAAACCAAATAAAATTTTTAAATTTTGGACAGTTGAGAAATCAAACTTCCGGTTTATTTGTAGGTTGAATATAACAGTCCTATTTATAATGAATATGAACCATTTTCTAAAATTTTCTAGCCGATGTGGGACGTTTTACATACCTCTTTTGTTTTATCTATTGAGATTTATATGTCCGTTTTAAATAATTCAAATTACAACATATGCGTAAAAAAATTTCTATTTTTATTTATTTATATTTTTAATGTAATAAAATAAATAAAATATAAACATGATCATAAAAATGTGAAAGGAAAATAATTATTATTTTTAATATATTATATTAAATTAGGTAGAAATATTTTAGGAAAATCCAAACAAAATATGGAAATGATATAATCTGAGAAATATCTGAATCATTATCGATACGCAAAAATCCAAAAATGATATATTCGATTAAGTGTATTTTATTTCAATTGAAAACTTTAGTGTAAATCTGATGGGTACTTCAGCTTTAATAGTATAGATTTAGAAGATAAAAATTTAATAATTAAGAATCATTAATTTTTGTAAAATATCATCAAAAAATATCAATATAGTAAAAACTTTATACATGTATGATGTATACATTGGTGTTGAGAACTTTAGAATGACAACATTTATCGTTCTGAAATTACACCAGAAGCTATCAGACGTGTCCCTGGTAATTTAGACGAATTCGTCAAGACATTTAGGAGTATTAGCAGTTGATGTTCATTTAATATATATATATATCTATACTATTAATTCGGAAGGACAACTTGAAGCCAAACACCCTCCAATTTTAAAAAAAAAACATTTCATGAAAATAAAACCAGTTGCCAAACAGAATTAATGACAGCAAAAAAAAAACAATAACAAAAACAATCTATATTTGTGTAAATCATAATAATCTTTTAGCATAAAAAGTGGACAACTAAATTCAAAACTAAATATATGTAAACAAATATATTTTGAATATACATAAACATATTTATTATTAATTTAATATGTTAATATAATTTCGAAATTAATAAATTATATAGAATGAAATCTAATAATAAAAAATCATCATATATCTAAAATAACAAAGATAACATTTTTTAGAAAAATAAAAAAGATAAAAAAATATGTTAGCATATGAAATAATCAACTAATCAAATTCTACATAGTATATATACATAACTGATCATATCATAAAATTTTTAAAAATTATATAATTTTTAAATATAAATAAAGTTTAACTAAATCAATAATTAAATATTTGTTTGCTAAAATCATGCGAATAAACATTCTAGATCACATAAATTTCTTATTTTCACATAAAAAATATTCATATTCAAAAATCAATCTAGCAATTATAACACAAATGATATCTACAAAATTTATCATTAATTCAATTAGTTAATGATTTTTATTTGGTCAAACCGTTAGTTAATGATTATTCTAAACTTCTTTTTTCTTATTAATTTCACACAATCTTAACAAAATAAATCTTCATCCATTGGCAATTTGCATATCAT
>NW_006238917.1:16622013-16623587 GCF_000375325.1 Capsella rubella
TAAAACTAAAACTAAATAATATATATATATATATATATATATATATATATATATATATTATTTCCAAAATACACTTATAAAAACATCGTCCCGCGGTAACCACGAGTTCAAACCTATTATTGTTTTAATTATTTTAGTCTGTTGTAGAGAAATGTTAATGGTTTTTATGTATGATCACATGTTGCTTATGTTTACTTAATTCTCAGCTCACTTTCTAGTTAATAATCGAATGTTTTTGTATAGTTTTTAAGGCTTCCTCAGTTGAGAGTTAACTTCAAAATTTTAAATCATGTTTCCTCTTGTTAACAGATTGAGCTGTCATACTTGCATGAAGAATGTGTTGGTATCAAAACGAATATGTTTCCTCTTGTTAAGAAATTGAGTTAATTAGTTCAAACCCCAACAATCAACTTCTATGGTGAGAGTAGCACCAATGTTTTGGTTGTTCGTACGTACAAATGTTTCATTCGACACTATGGATGACATAGTTGTCTCCCTTTACAGTTTAATTGGTTTTAGTGAGAAATTGGATTTAAAAAAGGTTTATTCTATTTGCCCAAAAAAAAAAAGTTTATTCTAGTCTGTTTTAAGGTTTATAAACTCTTTTAATCACTAAAATTGTAATACAATTGACAAAATTGATTTGGTTTATAAATTTTGTAGGGATCAGTATAGGTTTGAGCTTTTGAATATGACTATACATATTTGTTAAGAATTATAGAAAGACTAACCAAAAAAATAAAGTTATTTAAGCGAAATGGAAATGGCTTTAAGAGAAGACATCGTAGATAAAGTAATTGTATTGATCAACTCTATAATATTGGAGAAAGCTACAAAAACTAAAATTAGTGAGTTTGTTGAGGAGAAAATTAAGAACACAAGTTAACTACCATGCATGATAGGTGTTTAAAAAATATTTTATAATTATTTCCGATTGATGATATTTATAAATATATATTACAAAGACACATATATAGTTTTTTCATAAATTTGTATTTAGCTTTAACAGATAAACTTACTTTTCAACACCATCTGTAAGTGTTTAACCTTTGAGGATATCGAAATTATAGACAACAAATGTTTATTATAAAAGTAAACATTAAATATAAAAAATAATTAACGATTTATTTCAATATAATTAATCTATCTTATTATTTTTGCAACCATTTTTTTGACCATCTCTTTAAAAATTCGATTTCCATTAACTACCCTTACCACTAATTATTTTACAAAAACTCATTAAGGTTAATGCTGTAATATTAATTATCGGGTCGGTTTATGATTTCAATTTATGATCCAATTGCAAATGATGGATCTTCTCTTATTTACCATAAAACATCCGAATTTAATTGTTATTATTATTATTGTTAAGATAGATTAGTAAAGTATATAAATACGAATATATTTGGCATAAACAATTTCCTAAATCTTAGCTTAACAATAACTACTAAAAAAATTTATAATAATTTTCTAAGAATATCCAATTACATTCAATACATAACATTATAAGAATATTCTTGCTATTAATTCCGATTGTGTATAAAAAATCACCAAAAATTAATCCTTTAGAATAT
>NW_006238917.1:16623687-16627785 GCF_000375325.1 Capsella rubella
AATAATAAATGGATTATATTTTTAATGATTTCATCTAATTGAAAACAAATAAAATGTCAAATTGGTATGATATAAATGATATAATAAATAAATATCTACAAACATTATCTCACATATACGTAAAATTTTAAACTATCCTTGACAAATATGATATATAAGTTTTGGATAACCGGTTGAAATAAAAAAAATTGGTAGTTATATTTAATTCTTAAAATCTCAAAATATTGAACAAAATTCAACTTTGGGACGTAAAAATCTCTACTTTTGGACGATTATATGAAATTTTACATATATTAAAATTATATTTAGTTACATGTAAATGGTGTTATTTATTAAAAAATATATAAAATTATACGAATGGATACGAGACGAGAACATATAATTCGAAACAAACATTATATGAATTATTTCACATAAAAAATAAAACATGATTAGATATAATTGTTATGAGACACGGTCATAAAGTTAAATTCACTTTCAACTTTCAAATATAAAACTACGAGTACGATACGGGGACATGTAATTTAAATTGCTAAATTTAATTTCCACTTTCCTATTTATTTCAAATATTTAGACATGAAATGACATGTATAAGAAGATAACGTATACTTCGGATAACAAAACTACGATAAATCCATGTATTAAAAAAAATAAAAATACCTAAATCTTTAGAAAACAAAAAGGCTAAAACATGAATCTTTGAATTGAAGAAAGTAACGAGAAATAAAGATGAAACTGAAAGATCAATAAAATTAAAAATCGAACAAGGATTGTGTATGCTAGGATTTCAGATAGTGCATTGTGAATGAAAATGGTGGGAGCATGTGACTTAGATTGATAATTAGATTTTTATTAGTTTGATAAAAATAAATATTTAAACGAGGAATATGGGTATCCCGTCTAAATCTTTTACCAAGTTTCTTATAACAAACATTGGCAAATGATTATGTTTTAAAAAGAAACGATTATGGAACAGAAATTTTATGACAGATAGAAGACGGGACGGGACGGGGCGAGGTGGGACGGGGCGGGGTGGGACGGGACGGGTCAGGACGAGACGGAAAGAAACAGGACGGGTTTCTATTCTAAACTACACATAAAACAATTCAAACTAAAGCCAAACCCAAATCCGATTGAACATCTATAAGCAAACAGTTAGAAATGTTTTGATTAGTTTAAAAAATAAACACGTAATATCACTTATCATTTTCATTTAAATAATTTTAAAATTGTAATTTTAAAATTTTATCATGTAATACAATATCTGTATTTTACAACTGTATATCTATATATTGTTTATCAAATAAACTCATATAACAAAATTTTACCAAAATATCATCTACTTAAAAAATCGTAATTTTGTAAAAATAACTCCGCACGTACGTGCGGGTCCATCACTAGTATATATATAAACATGTAATTAACATCGATTAGGCCTTGGTTTAGCCTGGTATTAAATTCTTAATTCTATGACATTGCCACATTGGTGCTTCATCTCCAGTAATGAACTAACCAATGAAGCAACCCTTTCACCTAACCATATAGTATTTATCTCTGAATCTAGACCAATCTGCAAAGTGTGGCAAATATTATTGTGTAAAATTTTTATCTCCATTTTTCATTTCCTTGAGTTTAACATGCTACATACTTCCAAGGACTATACACATACACACTGGATTCGATAAACATTAGCACTAACCAAACAATACAATACACAAGTAAAGATGCCAAGATCTTTACAAGAACTCATAAACACTCAAATCATACATTAAACAGATGACCTTAATACATAGTCTCCCTCGATCGGTTTTTATTAAATCTGATCACCATTGAAACAAAGTCGAGATCTAGAACATACTCAAACACACAAGGTCATCATCACTTACGTAGAACATCTTTGAAATCATCTCTTCCTCCCTTATGTGGATTCTTCTTCTTTTCCATGATTTCTTTAAACGTCTCTATGAATGTCTTCATATACAATCTTTTCCATTCCTAATTCAATCCCAAAAACACACAAAACGAGTCAAAACCAAACGTTACCATTTCTCATTCATTGTATAAAAATGTTCACAAATAGTCAAACCTCGAAATCCCAATCTCCACCAATATCAGGATCAATCTTGTTGATCCATGGATATGTATCCACTGTCATCTTCTCTGAATTGTCCTACATATATATGCAAATGTTACAATTCATAAATCCTCATCAAGACACACTATGAATGTTTTAGAGATTCAAAATGATCAAATCTTTACCTTCCTTACAACTTCAACAGTCACTCTTTCATATTCGGTTCCTTCAACCCAATCAAGATTCTCAAGTTCACCATCCGTTAATCCCACTAGTACCTATAAAGAACTCACCAATAAATATCAAGATCAATACACAACAACAACACCCACAAGAATATTAAAGAATCTGAATTTTTGACAAAACCAAGAAATCAAACCTTTCCATGAACTTCTCCATTCTCACGAGGTACAATACATGGATACAATCTCCCTTTAAGCCTAAACCTCTGACTGTCAAAAACCCAACATGGCTGGCCATTAGATCTTAGATCGATACAGATAGATCAAGATCAAGATCAAGATCAAGATCTAGAGAAGAGAGGTGAACGTACTAGCCATGGAGTGTTGCAGAGACGATTTCAGGAGTACGATCAAGCATGACGTGGAGTACATCAGGTTCTTGAAAGCTACCATAGACGAAAACATTGTGAAGCTTAGGAGAATCTGAGCTACTCATTTTTCTTCTCTGTTTCTTTTTTTTTTTTTCTTTATTTTTGGTTTGAGGATAGTGTTGTTACTTCTCTATCAGAGCTTTTGACTTTATAATAAGAATATAATACACGTTTCGTAACCGATGAAACACGTGGAATGATTCTCGTACCACATATGATAAATTTTGTTGTCCAATAATTTGTATCTGCATTCGCACAAAATAATATAATTTGTTTTTTCCTTTAATTCCTCAAAATACTATATTTTCAAATTTTATTGTTAAAACACTAGTATTAGTTTAATGTTCCAACAATATGATTAAAATTTTGAGTTTCCAAAAATAGTATAAAATATACAAATTGATTTTTAAGAGTTTAGCATTTAGATTTTTGGATTTGAGTTAACTATTTTAGATTTAAACTATATACTGGTATAGTTTTGTTTTGTGATATTTTTTGCGAAGTTGTTAATGGTATTTCTATCTTTTGTTTTAAAAATAATTCTCAACTCTAACATGTCTGCTTTAACATATGTTATGATATATTAATACCTACCAGATTAAAAAATAATATGATAATTATTATGTGATTCAATTATTGTATATAAATATATATGTATATTTTAAAACTGGTGGTACATTCATTAATATTCTTACTCATTTAAATCATTTTTGATCAACATATTTATATTTTCATAAAATAAAAATAGGAAACAAAAGTACAATAAATAAAGAGACCAACACGACTAGAATACTTTTTTTATTTTATCAAAGAATACTTTTCAAACCCACTCAGCCAATTGACAATAGTTTTGATTCCAATTTTTTTAGTGGGGTTTTGAGTGAGGTTAAATAATTCGCTTGTTTTTAATTAAATATATTAAAATTTTGATATTAAAGTTGTTTTAAAATGGAAGATAAACACTATTATAGATTGTGAATAATTATTTTTTGAAATTAGTTTTTAAAATATTAAATTTCTAGAGATAAATGAAAGTTAATTTTGTCTTATTAGATTCAAAGCTATAAATATAGAATCTTGGTCACAACTTTAGAAGTTATAACTCAGATTTGTTAGGCTAAACATATACACATGATAGTTTTGATAATACATATATTTTTTGTATTGTTATAATGAATCGTGTTTAGTTGTTTACTGTAATGTGTTTTGGATTGTTTTTACATGTTGAAATGCTATTGATTTCAAGATGTATATTTCAAATGATTCTGATTTTACTACAAATCAATATTGTACCTAACATCAACTATTTAGAAAAAACTATATATGTACCTAACATCAACTATTTAGAAAAAACTATATATTCAATAAAACTAAACAAATATATATATATATATATATATATATATATATA
>NW_006238917.1:16627885-16670200 GCF_000375325.1 Capsella rubella
TAAAGTGATAAAATCTCGAATTTCAATAAAAATTTACCAAAACAAATCTTAAATCACCATGCGAATATTCTTTCATAATACCATCTTGCTGACCAAGGCAAATCTTACCTAATGACTGCTATAAATACCATCTAAACTTGCACTTGAACACACCATTCCAAAAATGAGAACGACAAACCAAGTACAAACCATTCTGAGAGATACTACTGCTTCATTTGCATTTCTATTTACTTTTGATTATTTATGTCAAAAAAGAAAAATTGTAATGATGTAGTAGAACTAATACGTGAGAATGATAATCATGTATTATAATTATTTGATAATTTGAGAAAAAGGTTTTTCTTTTGTCATAGTTAGATTCATATTTTATTGTTTTGTTTTTTAAATGATAAATTAAATAATATTGAGATATTAGCTTTTAAATTAAAATTAAAACTACTAGGATAAAAAAAAATTAATATGTTACTCAAAATAATTTTTATATTGCAAAATAACAAGTATTATGATTCAATCATAGATAGAAATATTTATGATATCGAAATAATATTCATAAACTAAAATTATAGATCTAAATGTTTCATCGTATTCTAATTCTGAATCTTATGCTTGATTGAATATGAGTCAAAAGATCTGCTTATTTTTAAAATGGTATACACTTATATGTCATTTTGTTTTTGGTATAGGTGTTTCTGGGTCGACATTGACCTTAATTTGGAATATGCATTAATCCATGTAGGATTTAACTGGAATTGTTAATCTCTTTTGTTGAAAGTTATAATAGAGTGCATTATTAATTTCAGACACGTGGTTCACTTGCGATCCACCATCACTAAAATTATTTTGATGAAAATTAAATGTTTAAAAAGCTCGCAGATCAAATGGTAGGACAGTTTATATTTGATATTTATATTATTTAGATTAATTAAATGGAATTGTTAGACTCCTTTGAAAAATATATAACTGCAATACAAAATTATTAAACTGCATATGTATTACGGATTAAATCTAAAAATACTAACGTTTAATAAATTATATAACTGTAATACTAAATAGAAAGCTTTAAAAAAAAACATAGAAATAAATTTTGCCCCGCTGTACCATTAATATTAGATATATTTATTTAAATTGATTAAATTATGATTACGTAAAAACAAAAATGGTTTCGTGTTAAATCCTATGATTAATAACTAAATTTTATATTTAAACACAAATAAATACAATTTAAAATTTAAAAATTTTAGTTAACAAAATTTTCCTGCGTATACAACGGGTTAAAATAATAAAGTTATTTTTGTTTGCAGAAAAAAAAAATTGTGTTTTTATATTCGTTTATAAATATAAAACTATTCGAGCTGTAAAAGATAAAGAATTTTATACATTAACTATATTACTTTGAAAATTCACAAAAATACTATTATTTATTACAAACAAAAGTTCAAGTATATTAAACTGTGACAACCTATATAACAATTGAAGAAAACACGGTGAATTCACTGAATGATAATAATTATAAATGTATTTTATACATATAAGTATTTTATCAAATCTGATTTTAATTATACTAAAATGTAGATATAAGTATAGCTTTTCAAATTCAATTCACATAAATTCAATAATAAATATTATTAATTATTATAAACAGACCAAATATATAACACACTAAGATCCATATAAAAATCTTATTTTAATATAGTGTATCACAAAATGAAAAAATAAAATTAAAATAAAATGGACCCATGGTAATGAGTGTGGATTAAAAGATTTTCAAATCTTCTATATTTCGGACAAAATCTTTTGTTCAACAAGAAAGAAAAATTTGATGACCCAGTCGTTTCAGATCGACAACGTCGATTAAGATCGTGTAATTCTTGAAATGTTAATTTTGTGTATGTTCGTTTTGCTGTTAGATACAATAAAACAAAGACACATTAGGTGGAAGGCAGTTAAGTTTGCTAAGCAAAATTTTGAGCTACAACTACACACTTCTACTAAGCCCATTAGGAAAGTGTAAATTCAAATCATTTTTTACACACTATAAATTAATCTACAAATATTATTAGTCACTATAACTCCAAACTATCATTAAACCATCCTCTATTAATTTCATATACTATTTTCAAAAAACCATGTAAGATAGTCGTACATTTACATATACTATCATACAACATAATACTTAGAATATACCAAAAATATATAATAAACCTTTAAAATAAATAAAAATATATATTAGTATACCTACCCCCATCAAACTTGAAATATCTGGGTTAATGAAAACAAACTAATTATCCCTGCACGGCTATATTCCCAATGTCGACTATCAAATCACTAAAGTTTTAAATAATGAAAAATTATCAATACAACCAGATAAACCTACCAAAAAAATATGTTTTTGTTTAACAAAAGGAACCAAGAAATTCCCCCACAATCTAAAGCAGGTACATATCTAGCATATTCTTTGATATATATAAACCACGAAAGATACATTGTTCATGTTGACAATCAAAAGACTATACCAAAAGAACTTTGTATATAACTGTATGCATATACAAACTATAACGGTTAAGGTTTTACATAACAGAATATGCATGAAATACTAGCTCCGTGGTGTACTACGGGGTAAAATCTAGTATTTTATATTTCACTAACTAATGTTGCGTGGGATTTTTCCTAGTATATACATATAAGAGATTTGTGTTCTATAGCTTTATAGTTATCGAATATATCAAAGTTAGTATTCACTTTCTTAGTGTAGGTATGAATTTTGGGTTGTCGGACTCATCGTGGGAGCAATCATCGGTGGATTTTTTCTTACATCCTTCTTCGTACTTCTGTTGTTGGAACAGACATAAATGTACAACAAAAACAACAACACAAAGTCGTATCAACAAAAACTCAAATTGTTTTTTTCTTGTAAACTATATATGTTTCATCAATAGTTCATTAAATAAACCAAACATTTCAGAGGTTTACCAAATAATAATGTTTCGATTAAAACGGTTACAACAAAGCATTTAACTACAACAAATCAGCAAATCACCCTTATATTTTAGTAACTCAAATTAGATAAGAAAATTGTGAAGATTTATAACCAATAGACGTGATCGTTGAAGATTTTTGCTTAATTTTTTAATTATATAAAGTAAAACTTGTAATGGTTCATCAAATATATCAAAAGTTGTAATAGTTTATTAAATATGCTGAAATTTGTAATAATTCGTCAAATAGAGTAAAACTGCGACTTAACAATAATAAAAACCTTAAAAATTACAATAATTAGTCAAATGAACCAAATGTTTCAATGTTTTAGTTAAATGTTTGCAACAAATCTTTTAAATTTATTTTTAGTAATCTCAACTAAAAATATTGTGAAGATGTATAACCAAAATATGCAAGCATTAAGATATTTATCCACTATCATATTGCTTGAAGATGTCTTTCATATAATTTGAACTTTGTAGTAATAATAGCAAAACATCCAAATTATGTGGTATACAACTCATATATACTGATTTAAGTATAAAAGCATTACTACAATATTACCAAATATTTAAGTACAAAGTTGTTAACTCAAAAAATTCACTATATAATCCATCCAAATTCGAGAAAAAAATTGTTGGAATCTTCGTTAGAAAATTATATTTAAAATTAACTAAATGTATGATATTAGTATAGGCATACCAAAAACTTTAGTTAGATAAAGAATTTTGGATTTTTTTCAAACTTAAAATGATGTATGTTAATAAATAGTTTAGTGAGTATAGAATAACGTTAAATTTTTAAGTTCATATTACTTTGATTCATCATAAACAAAAAAAAATATATATGTCTTCAAAAGGGTATATGAACATTTGAATAACAACAATTATTTTGTAAAAGACAACACTATAATAACAACATATGACATATGACATTACCATAAACAGAGATCTAGAAACAAAGGTGCTATATATATATATATATATATATATATAACATACTCAAAAAAACACACAAATCCAAATCGATCAAGACGATGGAGTAGTCTCATCCGATAGCTCTTCACGTAAGACATGGCTGAAATCATCTCTTCCTTTACCATTAGGATTCTTCTTCCATTCCATTATTTTCTTAAACGACTCTATAAATTTATTCATATGCAATCGTTTCCATTCCTAAAATATATTCCAATGTACCATTTCTCAATGAGGATCTTAAGTAACAAAATAAAACAAAAAATGGGTAAAATCATCAAACCTCGAAATCCCATTCTCCACACATATCACGATCATCCTTGTTGATCCACATATACGTTTTCACTGGCATCTTCTCTAAATTGTCCTTCAAAATGCATAACAAAAACATCATAATTTCATAATCTTTAAATTATTGTGTTTTATTTTCTTGAAACAATGAAAACACAACATTTTGTAATAGTCTTTAATTAAAACTTACATTTCGTACAGCTCCAACTGTGACTCTCTCATACTCATTGCCCTCAACAGCATCTAAATTCTCAAGTTCATCACTTGTTAATCCCATTAGTACCTACACACAACCAAAAAACCCACTATGACCAAAACACCTTAAATTTTCCCAAAATACGTTTCATAGACACAAACCAAAACCTTTCCATGAACTTCTCCTTTCTCAGATGGAACAATACATGGATACAAACGTCCTTTAAGCCTAAACCTCTCGCTGAACAAACAAAAAAACTTCCATCAAATCTATATATAAAGAGATGAGATTATTCAATGAAGAAAGGTAACGTACAAGCCAGGGAGTGTTGCGGAGACGATCTCAGGAGTACGTTGAAGCATGACGTTGATGACATCTGGCTCTTGAAAGCTACCATAGACGAAGACATTGTGATGCTGAGAACCAGAGCTATTCATCTTTTGTTATTTATGTGTTATTTAAGTATTACATGTTCATTTCTCTAATCAGAGTTTTGACTTTATATAACAACTTAAAAAAAAAAATGAAAATCTAAACACGGTCGATGATGATACCTATGGAACGAACAGTTGGCGGATCCAGCGTAAGAAAGACGTGGCACTGATTCTCTTACGACAGCGTTAGACTTTGACGAGTAGTGACACCAGTTAGTGTATTAAAAGTACTTCGTGTTCCGTTTTGTTTTCTTCTAATTTGTCGGCAATTATTTTGATACATATCTAATTGTAAGTTGTTTTTATTTTTTCACAATAACGATATAGTTATCTTATCTAATCAAAATTGTCTATATAGTTCAATAAGAATCTATTATACATACATAATTAGTGATCGTTAATTTTGACAAAAAAAAACAAAGTGTTATAGTTATCGTAATTACGTAATTCGTCTACCCTAAAGAATATTTGTTTTTGTTTTTTCCTAAAAATCACATATATTAACAGCTCAAAACTATAGTTTATACAGATTGAAAAGTTGAAGAATTTTGTACATTCCTGGCTGACTACAACAATGTAATGTAGAAATTATTGACTGCCAAAGGAATTCACCAACCGACCCGGCAGAAGCACAATAAATTTCAACCTTCTTTGTAATATAGAATTAAAAATGTGTCTCACTGATTTTTTTTCTAACAAAAACCATGGAGGCGAGAATTATATTAATTTTCATGTGTTATAAATATGAAATGAATCATAAAGAAAGAGAAAAAAAAGAGCCGATTTGAACATTACTCTTGACCGGTTTTGGAATCCTCAAAATTCAAAACTAATGTGTAGCAAGTAGCAAATTATGTAGCAGTAGGACACACAACATGGTTACATGGCAGAATCACGTACATACATGCATGCGTTCAAAACTAATAGAATCACGTACATACATGCATGCGTTCAAAACTAAGATTCGGTAGATATAGCGTTTGACGCGATGAATGCGTTGGGAACGGTAGCGTTTGCGTTTGCAGGACATAGTGTGGTTCTTGAAATCCAAGCAACCATTCCTTCAACACCTGAGGTCCCTTCCATGATTAATAACTTTTGCCGTTGGGAAGAAATCCATCTTTGGCCATTTCAGCAAGCACATCAAGAACTACATCCATATTCCCTTCTCTATGATTAATCTCCACAAGCACTTTGGCTTGCTCTGCTTCGCTCAATTCACAGCTTCTTAATACATTCTCAATCACACTATTCAATTCATCAACCTTCCCTTCCTTGTGCAATGCCTTAACCAGAGCAATCACTGTCACAGTATGGAGAAGGAATCCGGATTTTACCATCTCTTTGTATAGACTATATGCTTTGCGGGTATCTCCGCCTCTGCAATGGCCATGGATCATAACGTTGTATGCTGTTCCATCGGGTTTGTGGTTTTTCTCTAGCATGGATTCGAAAACTCGATCTGCTTCAGACATCATTCCTTTCATACAGAATCCTTTAATTAGAGATACTACGCTTTTGAACTCGATGTTACTGCAGTTTTCTATTAGTGTGTGATATGTGACATCGCTAGGGACTGAGTCTTCGTAGAACAGCTTGAGCAAAAGTCTTTTTGCTTCTCTTGTTCGGGATTGCTTGTTAAGCCCGTTAATAAGCACGCTGTAAGTGACGACATCAGGCAATACACCTTTCTCGACCATTTCATTGTGCAAGTGGAGCGCTTTTTCCAGATCGCCTTCCATACAGTAAGCATTGATCAAGGCTGTGTAAGTAAATTCATCTGGTGGAAGGCCAACTCTTAGCATTTCATTGTAAAGATCATAAGCTTCCTTTGTCCTTCTCTGTTCACAAAACCCTTGGATTAGAGATGAGTAGGTGACTGTATCAGGTTTAATACCTTTTTCAACCATTTCCCTCTTGACTCTAAGCGCCTCATCAACATCGTCACTTCTACAAAACCCAGATAATACTGTGCTATAACTCACTACATCCGGAGACAAACCTTTCTCCTTCATATCTTCGAGGACTGCTATTGCATCTTCCATTTTCCCAGCGACACTATGCCCATTTATCAGAGCATTATAAGTCACAACCGAAGGAGAAAACCCATTATCAGTCATCTCTTTCAAAACCCGATAGGCTTCATTCATATACCCCTTTTGGGAAAACCCATCAACCAGCGTCGTGTATGTCCGCTCATTCGGACAAAGCCCTCTAACACGCATCTGATCAAGAAACTCAGTAGCCCGGTTCATATTCCCAGCCTTACACATACTATGTATCAGTGAAGTATAAGTGATAACACTAGGTGACAACCCATGTCTCAGCATCTCTGCATGCATCACAAGAGCTTGATGAAAGTTACCTTCTTTACAATAACCTTTAATAAGCGTATTATAAGTGACTTCATCAAGCGAATATCCTTTCTCATTCATCTCCCTAAGTACAAAACTTGTCTCCTTCATCCTCCCTTCTCTACATAACCCGTTAATAACGACATTGTAAGAAATCAAATTCGGCTCTAAACCCTTCAACGCCATTGATCTCAAAAGCTCAAACCCATCATCAATCTTACGCAACTTACAATACCCATCAATCAAAGTGTTGTAAGTAACAACATTAGGTAAATAACCTTTCTTCTCCATTCGATCGAAAAACCGCAGAGCAGCATCTAAATTCCCAGCAAAGCAAAACCCTCTAATCAAGATATTGTAAGTAAACACATTAGGAGAGACTTGGCTATCCAACATTTCCTTGAACACATCCTCAGCAAAGCTAATGTTTCTCTTAGATCTAATCGTAGCATCTAACACCGCATTGTAAGACAAAACTCCAGGCATAAAGCCATGAGCTTGAGCAAGACGAACAATACTCAGAGCCTTATCAATCAAACTCAAACGAGAGTAAGACTTCACTACCAAATCGAAAACAGAGGAAGTCGAATTGCACAAATCGTAAGACTCCTTTAGCGATCTGAAGACGAGGGAAGCATCTTCGTCGTCTAGGGTCTTGGCCGCGACATCTTCCGCGAGGGTTTGAGCTGTTTTGTAAAGTTTGAATTTGGTGAGGATGTGGAGAGTGATGCATTTGCAACGGAGAGTGAAGAATCGATGTGGGTTTGCCCAATTTAGGAACTTTAGGACTAATTCTTGATCGTTCTGAGATTTGAGGAGAAGATTCGAAGCTGCTTCTGGCGTGAAATTTGCAGAGAGGTGATGAAGCTGGTAAGGATGACGTCTGAGAAAGGTTACAGCTTTATCGGCAAGAAGTGAATCTGAAGAAGAAGCGAAGCTAGAGAACGATCGTCGAATTAGGGTTTTAGAGAGAAACATTGACGGATTTGAATTTAGGGGGTTTAGCCTTTTCGGAGGAGAAAAGCTCGCTCGAAGAAGACGATGCACAATTGATCGCAGCCATCCATTTGTGTTCTTATAAGATGTCATCTCAGCCGTCCATTGTGTTCTATCAAGATGTCATCTCAGCCGTCAATTTACTTCTGATAAAGATTTCATCTCAGCCGTCAATTGACTTCTTATAAAGATGTCATCTCAGCCGTCAATTGAGTTCTTATAAATATGTCATCTCAGCCGTCCATTGAGTTCTTATAAATATGTCATCTCAGCCGTCCATTAAGTTCTGGAATCTTGTAATTATTTTAGCTTATTACATTTGTTTAATACAAATGAGGATTAAATTTTGATAATAATATTCTATATAAAATATAATAATTTTCTAAAATATGAAAATAAATTTTCTTAAAATATGAAAATAAATTTTTACATTAAATAGGAATTCCTGTATTTTAGATATACAAATAGTCTAGATATAGATAAAAAAATCCATTTACAAATAGTCAAATGCACCGGTCATGAGCTAACAAATTGTACAATTGTCTTTTAGACATAAAAACAATTTCGAATTAAGTGGGATGACTGAAATGGAAATCATATTAAGAAAAAAATATCTTTTGTCAAATTTTCCTTCCTAAACCTACCAATTAAGGAATTAGTCAAAAAAATTGTAAATTTATCATCATCCAAAATATTAAATAAAAACCAAATATGTGGTCAAAGTTATCCAAGCATTTGTTTCGTGGTTATCTAAAAGTAAAAATGTAATATTATATATAACAGTAGTTTGTCATCTACTAATTCACAGTATTAGCGACGCAACATTTTTCTAGTTATTCTAAGAGTTAAATCAGGATTCGAGCGTCGTTCCAATGGCATCTGCTTTGTCATCTTTCAAAGTACACACCAACTCTTATCTTTTTTGCTTACTCTTATAACTAAGTATGTAGTTCAATCTTTGTCTTCACCATCAATCATCAATCTTTGTCTAACAAACATCAAAAGAGTTCTTAAAACATATGTGTGTGTGTATTATTTTTTAATTCTCTCTTCTTAGTTTTGGAGGAGACTCGTTTTAAATAAGATATTCACTTGTAACGTTTATTGCAGAGACCAGTTAATGGGGTTGGAGCAAACAATGCATTATCATTGAGAGAGACGCAACAAGAGGAGAGAAAGAGTCCATATCTTGGTGGTAGAGGACACTGGACACAGTCACAAGATCTCAAACTCATAGAGCTCGTGGAGGCTTATGGTCTTGACAATTGGGATCTCATTGGAGAGAAGATGCAAGCAAGAACAGGTAAGAGTTGCAGATTTAGGTGGTTGAACCAGCTCGATCCAACAATTAACAAGGCACCTTTCACTGTGGAGGAAGAAAAGATAATGGTATCAGCTCACAATTTCTATGGCAACAAATGGTCGAAGATTGCTAAACACCTTAAAGGAAGAACAGACATTGATGTGAAGAATCATTGGAACGTTCATATGAACAGAACCGCATGGAGAAGCCAAACTAAAACTAAGAAAAGATGTTTCACTGCCGCTCTCAATCCATATGGCTACCATGTTCCTGGTATGTGTCTTCTTTAAACTAAACAATCTCATTTCAGATCTCCATTAGATTTAGAACAGCACACAGTAAAAAGGGTTCAATTCTTGAACTTTCTTGATATTGTGTGGTTTACAGGTAATCCGAGTTATGAAGGTATCGGGATCAAGAAGAACTGCAGCCGCAATATGCGAAATGAGGAAACGACTAACCTCTATGCTCATCCTCGCATGCCAGTGCAACTCTCAGGACATCACCATCACTTCCCTATCTTTCCTGCAAGTGATTCCTTGGCACTATCCACACAGCTCTCCATCTCCCAACCATCATCATCACCAGAAGCAGCAGATGTAAAGATCAGAAAAACCCCGAAATTTATCGATTTTCTCGGGGTAGGAGATTCTTGAAGAAACGACTTAAGAACTTTGTAATCATGTAACCTTTAATCCCTATGATGAGAAACGACTTAAGAACTTTGTATTCATGTAACATAGCAAGGTTGCAATTTATACAAACAGAGAAAAGCAAGAGTTTGTATTTCTGTTGTAATTCTCACATCCTAACATTTGTTTCACTTTAAATTTCCCAGCCTTACACATACTATGTATTAGTGAAGTATAAGTGATAACACTAGGTGACAACCCATGTCTCAACATCTCTGCATGCATCACAAGAGCTTGATGAAAGTTACCTTCTTTACAATGACCTTTCTCATTCATCTCCGTAAGTACAAAACTTGTCTCCTTCATCCTCCCTTCTCTACATAACCCGTTAATAACGACACTGTAAGAAATCAAATTCGGCTCTAAGCCCTTCAACAACATTGATCTCAAAAGCTCAAACCCATCATCAATCTTACGCAACTTACAATACCCACCAATCAAAGTGTTGTAAGTAACAACATTAGGTAAACAACCTTTCTTCTCCATTCGATCGAAAAACCGCAGAGCAGCATCTAAATTCCCAGCAAAGCAAAACCCTCTAATCAAGATATTGTAAGTAAACACACTAGGAGAGACTTGGCTATCCAACATTTCCTTGAACACATCCTCAGCAAAGCTAATGTTTCTCTTAGATCTAATCGTAGCATCAAAAACCGCATTGTAAGACAAACTCCAGGCATAAATCCATGAGCTTGAGCAAGACGAACAATACTTAGAGCCTTATCAATCAAACTCAAACGAGAGTAAGACTTCACTACCAAATCGAAAACAGAGGAAGTCGAATTGCACAAATCGTAAGTTTCCTTTAGCGATCTGAAGACGAGGGAAGCATCTTCGTCGTCTAGGGTCTTGGCCGCGACATCTTCCGCGAGGGTTTGAGCTGTTTTGTAGAGTTTGAATTTGGTGAGGATGTGGAGAGTGATGCATTTGCAACGGAGAGTGAAGAATCGATATGGGTTCGCCCAATTTAGGAACTTTAGGACTAATTCTTAATCGTTCTGAGATTTGAGGAGAAGACTCGAAGCTGCTTCTGGAGTGAAATTTGCAGAGAGGTGATGAAGCTGGTAAGGGTGACGTCTGAGAAAGTTTAAAGCTTTATCGGCAAGAAGTGAATCTGAAGAAGAAGCGAAGCTAGAGAACGATCGTCGAATTAGTGTTTTAGAGAGAATCATTGACGGATTTGAATTTAGGGGTTTAGCCTTTTAGGGAGGGGTTTAGGAGGAGAAAGGCTCGGAGAAGACGACGAACAATTGATAGCAGCCGTCCATCGTGTTCTTACAAGATCTCATCTCAGCCGTCAATTGAGTTGTTATAAAGATGTCATCTCAGCCGTCCATTGCGTTCTTATCAAGATGTCATCGCAGCCGTCAATTTAGTTGTTATAAAGATGTCATCTCAGCCGTCAATTGAGTTCTAGAATCTTGTAATTGTTTTAGTTTATTACATACATTTGGTTAATTCAAATGAGGATTAATTTTGAGAAAAAAATTCTTATAAAAATATAAATTTTAAAATATGAAAAATAAAATTCTACTTTTAATATGAATTCCTATGTTTTAGATATACATATAGTATATATATATACTAGTTTACTACCCGTCCGATGGACGGGTTATCTTTATTTAAAATTAAATTAAAATTAAAATTTATTATAACTTACAAGAAAATAATTTCCAAATTTTTTTTGAAAAAATAAGAGAAATTAATTTCATTTGGAAAGAGATTTTATTTGGTTTGAAGTATCAAACAAACGTATATATATATATCTCTCTCTAAAAATTCGTTATTAAACATTAATTATAAAAATCTAGTAATGTCAAATTGACAATCACCAAAACATTTGGGAGCTATTCACCATTAATCATAATATTGCTAAAATATTTAAAAAAAATCTTAATTTAGCAATTATCCTCTAAAACATGATTATACCATTTTGTAAAAAAATTTATTTCTTAACTTTCAATTTTTTTAAAAAATCATTCTCAGACTATGAAAATTAATTAATTATTATTTAATATGATGGTAAAGTTCTTTCACATTAACATCAATCTAAATAATGATGTTAAATACAAATATAGTCATTTGTAAATAAATTCATATAAACAACGCAAATAAACATAAAGATTCTAAAATAAATTATAGCATCGTTGAGGAAAACATTAAAAAATCTTTCAAATACGAATTATAAAAAACTACATATTTTCTTTAAAAATATTTTAAAATTACTATATTACGATTTATATTGAACTTTGTCAGCTTTAATTTAAGATAAAAAATATTATTTTCGAAAATCTTTTATTCACCCTTATGTTTTAGACAATGAAATTGCTCAATGGCATAATACATTTATAAATAAATTAAAAACTAAACAAATTTAACATATTATAAATAAAAATCATGAATAAAATTATGTATTTAGTTAAACTCAAAATCTAATTTATTTGTAAACTGTAAATCCTAAATCTCCTTTATGAACCCAAACTGATAAAAACCTTGTTTAATTGTAAAACCTAAATCTCACTCCTCTTTAATAAACTAAAACCGATAAATAATCTCGTTTAATTATAAAATTTAAACTATAATGCAGATTTATAAACTCAACATATAACCCTTATAATTGTAAAACCTAGAACTGGCAAAACCAAAAATTATGTTAATAGTTGAAAGAGAATTTTTGAGAAATATCACTTCTGGTGTACCCTTTTTTAAAAATACACCAATTTTCTATCATTTTTAAAAAAATATACCTTTTCAAATCTGGAAAATTGTAAACTTTTATATAGTTTATAAGATACATCTAGATTATCATTACTATTGGGAGACTCAATACAAATATTTATAAAGTTTTAAAAAGGTTCTAAACGGCATTTATAAGACTTTTATAAGGTTTTTATAAGGTTTACAGAGTTTTTATATGTTTTTAAAATAGTTTTTAAAAGGTTTTTAAAAGGTATTTATATGGTATTTAAATTTACACACATAGAAAGATAATTTGTGTCTAAATATATAAGCTTACACATTTTTTTTTATAAATATCAATTTTTTTACTTTTTAATTATCAAAAATACCCTTTTTCCATACCACTTTTTAAAAATATCCCTATTCCAAACTTCATAAAAAACCACTTTAAATGTTGAAATTTATCCAAATATGTGTGTAAACTTATAAATATACACACAAATTACCTTTATATATGTTTATATTTTTATATATATTTCATAAATAGCGTAAAATAAATTATAAATACCTTTTAAAAACCACTTAAAAACCTTATAAAACTTGTAAAAACTATTTAAAACCTTTTAAAACAGTATAAAATATTTGTATAAAATTTCCAAATAGTAGTTATTATAAAGAAGTACCTTATAAACCATATAATACTTTAGAATTTTTCATATTTAAACATGGATATTTTTGAAAATGGATAGATAAAGGAGATATTTTTGAAAAGGGGTACACCAAAAGGGGTACACCAAAAGGGGTATTTCTCAAAAATTCTCTTTAATTTTTTATAATTACTTTTTTTACTGTTGTTTAAAAATTCTATTTGTATCTTAATATTAACAAAATTAGATAAAACATGTTGCGACATCTTATGTTTTTGCTTGACACTTATCATGGTCACGTGAGTTAGTAAATTTAAAAACTAAGTTTCGACATATAATCTCGTTTAATTGTTAAAATTAAACCATAATTTTAATTTATAAAGATAAACCATAATTCTTATTTATCATTTATATACCCAAACCAACAAATAACCTGATTTAATTGTAAAATTAAAGTTTAAACCTTAATCCTCTTCTGTAAACAAAAACCACCATATATTCTTGTTAATTATATATTTTAAATCCCTATCTTATTAATAAACCAAATTGACATAACTGAAATTAGATTATTTGTTTAATTTTATTAATAATTTTTAATATATAATTCTTTATAATATTTAGTTTATATATTTCATTTTTCGATAGGATTAATAATATTTCTATTTTATCCAAATATTAACTAAATTAGTTACGACACGTGTCAACATCTTATCGTTTATAATTGACACGTGTCATGATCTTCTTTATAATATTTATTTTATATATTTCATTTTTCGATAGGGTTAATAATATTTCTATTTTATCCAAATATTAACTAAATTAGTTACGACACGTGTCAACATCTTATCGTTTATAATTGACACGTGTCACGATCTTGTTAATGGCTGACTTTGAAAACCAAGGTTTATATAATAAGATATATTGTCATATAGTATATATATATATATATATATATATATTTTGTCATATAGATAAATTTTTTTTTATAAATACACCATAGTCATGAGCTATTAAATTTTTCAATTTTCTTTTAAGAATTAAAAAAATAAGAATTAATTGAGATAACTCAAATTGAAACCGTATTTAGAATGTAATAATTTTCAAAAACATTTCCTACGTAAACCTACCAATAAAAGAATTAGTCAAAATATGTGAATTTATTATCATCCAAAAGTTATTATACACCAAAAATGTAGTCAAAAGTATCAAAGCATTTGTTTTGTGGTTATCTAAAAGTAAAAATGCTATATTATATATATAGTAGTAGTAGTTCTTCATCGACTAATTCACAGTATTGGTGAGCTCCATTTTTCTAATTAACTAAGAATTAAACTGAGATTCGAGTGTCATTCCAATGGAGTCTACTTTGTCAGCTTTCAAGGTACAAACAAAAAATATCTTTTTGGCTTACTCTAGTTCAATCTTTGTCTTCACCATCAACCATCAATCTTTGTCTTCACCATCAATCATCAATCTTTGTTTAACAAACATCTTTTGAATTGATATTATAAACAAGTCAAAAGACTGAAACTGTTCTTAACATATGTGTGTGTGTATTTTTTTTTCAATTCTCTCTTATTAGTTTTGGAGGAGACTCGTTTTAAATAAGATACACTTATGATGTTTATTACAGAGACCAGTTAATGGGGTTGGAGCAAACAATGCATTACCATTGAGAGAGACACAACAAGAGGAGAGAAAGAGTCCATATCGTGGTAGTAAAGGACACTGGACACAGTCACAAGATCTCAAACTCATAGAGCTCGTGGAGGCTTACGGTCTTGAGAATTGGGATCTCATTGCAGAGAAGATGGAAGCAAGAACAGGTAAGAGTTGCAGATTTAGGTGGTTTAACCAGCTCGATCCAACGATTGACAAGACACCTTTCACTGTGGAGGAAGAAAAAATAATGGTATCAGCTCACAATTTCTATGGCAACAAATGGTCGAAGATTGCTAAACACCTAAAAGGAAGAACAGACATTGATGTGAAGAATCATTGGAACGCTCATATGAACAGAACCGCATGGAGGCCAAAAACAAAACCTAACAGAAGATTATTCACTACCTCCCTGAATCCATATGGCTACTCTGTTCCTGGTTTGTGTCTTCTTTAAACTAAAACAATCTCATAGATTCCGTTTCAACTCTCTAATAGATTTAGAACACCAAACAGGACAAAAGGGTTCAATTCTTGAGTTTTCTTGATATTGTGTGGTTTACAGGTAATGTGAGTTATGAAGGTATCGGGATCAAGAACTGTAGCAGTAATATGCGAAATGAGGAAACGACTAACCTCTATCCTCATCCTCGCATGCCAGTGCAACTCTCTGGTCATCACCATCACTTCCCTATCTTCCCGGCAAGTGGTTCCTTGGCACTATCCACAGAGCTCTCCATCTCCCAACCATCATCATCACCAGAAGCAGCAGATGTAATGATCAGAAAAACCCCGGAATTTATCGATTTTCTCGGGGTAGGAGATTCTTGAAGAATTTGTATTCATGTAACCTTTAATCCCTATGATGAGAAACGACTTAAGAACTTTGTATTCATGTAACATAACAAGGTTGCATTTTTTACAAACAGAGAAAAGCAAGAGTTTGTATTTCTGTTGTAATTCTCACATCCTAACCTTTGTTTCACTTTCAATTTCCAGCCTTACACATACTATTTCCCAGCCTTTCGGTATCCAGGTTCATATTCCCAGCCTTACTCATACTATGTATTAGTGAAGTATAAGTAAGTGATAACACTAGGTGACAACCCATGTCTCAACATCTCTGCATGCATCACAAGAGCTTGATGAAAGTTACCTTCTTTACAATGACCTTTAATAAGCGTATTTCAAGTGACTTCATCAAGCGAATATCCTTTCTCATTCATCTCCGTAAGTACAAAACTTGTCTCCTTCATCCTCCCTTCTCTACATAACCCGTTAATAACGACATTGTAAGAAATCAAATTCGGCTCTAAACGCCATTGATCTCAAAAGCTCAAACCCATCATCAATCTTACGCAACTTACAATACCCATCAATCAAAGTGTTGTAAGTAACAACATTAGGTAAACAACCTCTCTTCTCTATTCGATCGAAAAACCGCAGAGCAGCATCTAAATTCCCAGCAAAGCAAAACCCTCTAATCAAGATATTGTAAGTAAACACATTAGGAGAGACTTGGCTATCCAACATTTCCTTGAACACATCCTCAGCAAAGCTAATGTTTCTCTTAGATCAAATCTTAGCATCTAACACCGCATTGTAAGACAAAACTCCAGGCATAAAGCCATGAGCTTGAGCAAGACGAACAATACTCAGAGCCTTTTTAATCAAACTCAAACGAGAGTAAGATTGTACTACCAAATCGAAAACAGAGGAAGTGGAATTGCACAAATCGTAAGACTCCTTTAGCGATCTGAAGACGAGGGAAGCATCTTCGTCGTCTAGGGTCTTGGCCGCGACATCTTCCGTGAGGGATTGAGCTGTTTTGTAGAGTTTGAATTTGGTGAGGATGTGGAGAATGATGCATTTGCAACGGAGAGTGATAATCGATGTGGTTTTGCCCAATTTAGGAACTTTAGAACCAATTCTTGATCGTTCTGAGATTTGAAGAGAAGATTCGAAGCTGTTTCTGCAGTGAAATTTGCAGAGGTGAGGGTGATGTCTGAGAAAGGTTAAAGCTTTATCGCCAAGAAGTGAATCTGAAGAAGAAGCGAAGGGTGATGTCTGAGAACGATCGTCCGATTACGGTTTTAGAGAGAAACATTGACGGATTTGAATTTAGGGGTTTAGCCTTTTAGGGAGGGGTTTAGGAGGAGAAAGGCTCGAAGAAGACGACGAACAATTGATTGCAGCCGTCCATCGTGTTTTTACAAGATCTCATCTCAGCCGTCAATTGAGTTGTTATAAAGATGTCATCTCAGCTGTCCATTGTGTTCTTATCAAGATGTCATCGCAGCCGTCAATTGAGTTGTTATAAAGATGTCATCTCAGCCGTCCATTGTGTTCATATCAAGATCTCATCTCAGTCGTCAATTGAGTTGTTATAAAGATGTCATCTCAGCCGTCCATTGCGTTCTAGAATCTTGTAATTGTTTTAGTTTATTGCATTTGGTTAATTCAAATGAGGATTAAATTTTGAGAAAAAAATTGTAAATTAAAATAATATATTTCTTAAATATGAAAAATTAAATGCTACTTACTTTTAATAGGAATTCCTGTGTTTTAGATATACAAATTGTATATATATATATATAGATAAATATCTTAGATATACACCACAGTCATTAACTAATAAATTGCTCAATTGTCTTTTAAGCATAAAAACAATTTAGAATTAAGTGAGACAACTCAAATTGAAACCATATTTAGAAGATAATAATCTTCACCAATGTTTCTTTGTAAACATACCAACAAAGGAATTAGTCAAAAAGAAAGTGAATTTATCATCATCCAAAAATTAGTATAAACCAAAAATGTAGTATTGAAAGCATTTGTTTTGTAGTTATCTAAAAAGTAAAAATGATGTACTATATATAATAGTAGTAGTTCTTCATCTACTTATTCGGCGGTCCTCCATTTTTCTAATTAACTGAAAATCAAACCGGGATTCAAGTGTCATTCCAATGGAGTCTGCTTTGACAGTTTTCGAGGTAGAAACCAAATCATATCTTTTTGCTTAATCTAGTAAAACTAAATATGTAGTTCAATACTTCACCATCAATCTTTGTCTTCACCATCAACCTTTGTCTAACACACATCTTTTAAATGGATTTTATA
This sequence comes from Capsella rubella, assembly GCF_000375325.1. Taxonomy (NCBI): domain Eukaryota; kingdom Viridiplantae; phylum Streptophyta; class Magnoliopsida; order Brassicales; family Brassicaceae; genus Capsella; species Capsella rubella. The sequence goes on from NW_006238917.1 coordinate 16,646,207, forward strand.
AACAAGTCAAAGAACATATGTGTGAGAGTGTGTGTTTTTTTTTTCTTTATAATTCTCTCTTCTTAGGTTGCATATTATGGATCTGTTTCTGTATATATGTAACATAGTTTTGGAGGAGACTCGTTTTAAATAAGATATACACTTGTGACGTTGATTGCAGAGACCAGTTAATGGGGTTGGAGCAAACAATGCATTACCATCGACAGAGACGCAACAAGAGAAGAGAAAGATGTCATCTCGTGGTGGTTTAAGACACTGGACAGAGTCAGAGGATCTCAAACTCACAGAGCTCGTGGCGGCTCACGGTTTTGACAATTGGGATCTCATTGGAGAGAAGATGCAAACAAGATCAGGTAAGAGTTGCAGAGTAAGGTGGTTTAACCAGCTCGATCCAACGATCAACAGGGCACCTTTCACTGAGGAGGAAGAAAGGATAATTGTATCATCTCACAATTACTATGGCAACCAATGGGTTAAGATTGCTAGGCACCTCAAAGGAAGAACAGAGAATGATGTGAGGCATCACTGGAACTATCATTTGAACAGACCCGCACGGGGGAGCCATATTAAACCTAAGACAAGATACTTCACTCCCCCCATGAATCCACATGGCTACCCTGGTTTGTGTCCTCTTTAAACTCTCCATTAGATTTACAACACCACACATGACAACAGTTTTCAATTCTTGAACTTTCTTGATATTGTTGTGGTTTACAGGTTATGAAGGTATCAGGATCAGGAAGAACTGTAGCAGTAACGAGGAAAGGACTAACCTTTATGCTCATCCTCGCATGCCAGTGCAGCTCTCAGGTCAAAGGAATAACCTCTGTGCTCATCCTCGCATGCCAGTGCAGCTCTCAGGTCAAAGGACTAACCTCTGTGCTCATCCTAGCATGCCAGTGCAGCTCTCAGGTCATCACCATCAGTTCCCTATCTTCCCTGCAGGTGGTTCCTTGGCTCCATCACCATCCACACAGCTCTTCGCACCATCACCATCACCAGAAGCAGCAAATGCAATGATGAGAAGAACCCCAAAGTTTATAGATTTTCTCGGGGTAGGAGACTCTTGAAGAAACAATTTAAGAACTTTGTAATCATGTAACCTTTAATCCCTATGATGAGAACTCTCTGTTAAGCATCAACATAAAAAGGTTGCATTTTTTTGTTTGTATTCCGGTTTCGGAAGGTTAAATTAAAGTCTCAGTGACTAAATAAAGTTTTTGATTTTCTATTTTTCGAACTTCCAGTTAAACAGAAAGAGCACATTTATCACAAGAGCTTCTATATGAAACTGAAATCCTAAATACAAAGCTAAAGAATCTAAGAGTCTAAGATTTTCTACCAATTCTTGATCGTTCTTAGATTTGAGGAGAAGATTCGAAGCTGCTTCTGGAGTGAAATTTACAGAGAGGTGATGAAGCTGGTCTGAGAAAGGTTAAAGCTTTATCGGTAAGAAGTGAATCTGAAGAAGAAGCGAAGCTAGAGAACGATCGTAAAATTAGGGTTTTAGAGAGAAACATTGACGGATTTGAATTTGGGGTTTAGGAAGAGAAAGGCTCGAAGAAGACGATGTACAATTGATCGTAGCCGTCCAACGTGTTTATACAAGGTTTCATCTCAGCCGTCCATTGAGTTCTAATTAAGATGTCATCTCAGCCGTCCATTGAGTTTCTAGAATCTTGTAATTGTTTTTGCTTATTACATTTGGTTAATACAAATGAGAATTTAATTATTAAATTTTGATAAATAAATTCTAAATAAAATAAAAATTTTCTAAAATATGAAAAATAAAATTCTACTTTAGATAGGAATTCCTGTGTTTTAGATATACACCACATTCATGAGCTAATAAAATTTTCAATTGTCTTTTAAGCATAAAAACAATTTAAAATTAAGTGAGATAAATCAAATTGAAACTATAGATAGAATGCAATATCTTTTAACAAATAGTCCTTTGTAAACATACCAATAAAGGAATTAGTCAAAAAAAAATATGAATTTATTATCATCCAACAATTAATGTAAACCAAAAATGTAGTCAAAAGTATCAAAGCATTTGTTTTGTGGTTATCTAAAAGTAAAAATGATATACTATATATAATAGTAGTAGTTCTTCATCTACTTATTCACAGTATTGACGGCCCTCCATTTTTCTAATTAACTGAGAATCAAACCGAGATTCGAGTGTCATTCGAATGGAGTCTGCTTTGACAGTTTTCGAGGTAGAAACCAAATCATATCTGTTTGCTTAATCTAGTAAAACTAAATATGTAGTTAAATAGACTAAAGCTGTTCTTTAACATATGTGTGTGTAGTGTATTATCTTTAATTCTCTCTTCTTAGTTTTGGTGGAGACTCGTTCTAAATAAGATATTCCCTTGTGACGTTTATTGCAGAGACCAGTTAATGGGGTTGGAGCAAACAATGCAGTACCATTGAGAGAGACGCAGCAAGAGGAGATAAAGATGTCAGCTCCTGGAAGTAGAGGACACTGGACAGAGTCACAAGATCTCAAACTCAAAGAGCTCGTGGAAGCTCACGGTCTTGAGAATTGGGATCTCATTGCAAAGGAGATGCAAACAAGAACACCTAAGAGTTGCAGAGTAAGGTGGTTTAACCAGGTTGATCCAACGCTAAACAGGGCACCTTTCACTTTGGAGGAAGAAGATATAATAATATCAACTCACAGTTACTATGGCAACCAATGGGCAAAGATTGCAAAGCACCTCAAAGGAAGGTCAGAAAACGATGTGAAGAAGCATTGGAACCATTATGTGAACAGACCTGCATGGAGAAGCCATACTAAAACTAAGAAAAGTTTTTTCACTGCCACCCTCAATCCATATGGCTACCATGTTCCTGGTTTGTGTCTTCTTTAAACTAAACAATCTCATTTCAGATCTCCATTACATTTAGAACATCACAAGGGTTCAATTCTTGAACTTTCTTGATATTGTTGTGGTTTACAGGTAATCCGAGTTATGAAGGTATGCGATATGAGGAAACGACTAACCTCTCAGCTCATCACCAACAGTTCCCTATCTTCCCTGCAGGTGGCTCCTTGGCACCACTATCCACACAGCTCTCAATCTCCCAACCATCACCAGCACCAGAAGCAGAAGATGTAATGATCCGAAAAACCCCGAAGTTTATCGATTTTCTCGGGGTAGGAGAGTCTTCAAGAAACAACTTGTAATCATGTAACCTTTAATCCCTATGATGAGAACTCAAACATCAACATACCAAGGTTGCATTTTTTTTTTTGTATTCCGGTTTCGGAAGGTTAAAATAAAGTGTTTGATTTTCTATTTTTCGAACTTGCAGTTAAACACAAAGAGCACATTAATCACAAGAATTCTCTGAACTCCTATACAAATCTAAAGAATCTAAGAGTCTAAATTTTTCTGGCACAATCCAACATGTCCCCTAATGGTAAGGACTTAAACAGATTGAGCAATACTCTTAATCCAACTAGTGTTTGCCAATGTTTCTTTGAGCTCATCCATTATGAGGAGTCTAGTGGTTTCTAAATGCTCTCTACGGGACTATTCGATCTCATCCAAGTTGTGTATATCTATTACGTAACATATATATAGCTGTCAAAATAGATTATCCATGTTCTAACATTGTCCATTTTGATTATGTAACATAACATATACATAATATAATGAAATGTGACATGTGTATATGTAACATAATATGTGCATCTTACAAATAAACGTTATAACATAATATGATATACAGTCCAAATATTGTAATATAACATATATGTTCCAATGTAAGTTACATTTAGTTGAAAAAATATTCTGACAATGAAATTCTAAATCCAAAATAATATTTTCGAAACTATGCCATAATATAATACTTTACATAGGAGTGTATATATATATATATGTGTATATGTATAGAAAAAATCCAATTACGAACACACCATTGCCGTGTTCTAATAAATTGTATAGCTTTTTTCAAAGCATAAAAACAAATAGAGTTAAGTTTTGTAACTGTAATTAAAACCATTATTTAGAAAAAAATCTTATTCCCAAATTTTCCTTTAGAAACCCACCAATGAAAAGCACCAGTCAAATCTTTTTAAATTTATCAATTATTATTTGGGTAGAGTGTTAGAAAAAAACCAAAAATGTATTAAAGCATTTGTTTTGGTGTTATCTAAAAGTAAAAAAATGTTACATATATATATATATATATATTAGTAGTAGTAGTTCTTCATCTACTATCTCATTTGCAGCACCACATTTTTCTAATTAACTAAATCAAACCGGGTTTCGAGTGTCATTACAATGGAGTCTGCTTTGTTAGCTTTCAAGGTACAAACCAAATCATATCTTTTTGCTTAATCTTGTAACTAAGTATGTAGTTCAATACTTTCATCATCAATCTTTCTCATCACTCTTCACCATCAATCATCAATCTTTGTCTTACACACATATTTTAGATTGTGTTTATAACCAAGTCAGAAGGCTGAAACTGTTCTTTAACATATGTGTGTGTGCGTGTGTGGTTTACTGGCTTTTTTATATATATTTATTTCTCTCTCTTTAAGTTTTCATGTAGAAATCAAACTATGTACTATGTAACACAGTTTTGGAGTAGACTCGTTTTGATAAAAGACCCTTGTGACGTTCATTGCAGAGACCATTGAATGGGGTTGGAGCAAACAATGCATCACCATTGAGAGAGATGCATCAAGAGAGCACGGTGCAAAAGAAGGTGATTCGTAGAAAAGACCGGTGGACAGATTCAGAGGAACTCAAACTCAAAGACCTCGTAGGGCTTTACGGTCTAGACAAGTGGAAAATCATTGCAGAGAAGATGCAAACAAGAACAAGTAAAAGTAACAGTTTTTGTTTTTTTTTCGTACTTCACATGAAACTTGAATCTTTTTTTTTTTTCTTGTTTTCGTGTGTGTTTGAAGGTAATAGTTGCAGAATGAGGTGGTACAACGAGCTCAATCCAAAGACTAACCAGGCAGATTTTACTGAGGATGAAGATGAAGTGATCCTTGTAGCTCAAAGATTATTTGGTAACAAATGGTCAAAGATAGCTAAGCTTCTCGAAGGAAGAACAAACAATGATGTGAAGAATCGTTGGAGAGTACTTGTCACGAACCGAAGCTTCACGAGGCAATTACAATCGAAGTTAAGCAATCTCGCTGCCCTCGTGAGACAACATCCGCACAAACTTCTTGCTGGTTTGTGTCTCCCTATAAACTAAACCTCATATTTCAAATCTTCAATAGATTTAGAGCACCACACAGCCAAAAGGGTTCACTCTGAGTTTTTGATGTTTTTTTATGAAGCTATGGACGAGTTTCACAACTACCGCAGTAATATGCTAAATGAGGAAACTACTAACCTCCATGCTCAGTATCTCCAAGAAGAGAACAATTCTTCACGCATGCCAGAGCAACACTCAGGTCATCATCATCACTTCTCTACCATCTTCCCTGCAGATCCCTTGGCACTATTCACGCCTCATGTTTCCATCCCTCAACCACCACCACCACCACCATCAGCACCATTCTCACTACCATCACCAGGAGCAGCAGATGCAATGACCAGAAAAACCCCAAAATTTTTCGATTTTCTCGGGGTCGGAGATTCTTGAAGAGATTACTTAAGAACTTTGTAACTGTAACCTTTAATCCCTATGATGAGAACTCTGTGAAACATCAACAAGGTTGCATTTTTACAAACAGTGAAAAGCAAGAGTTTGTATTCCGGTTTCGTAAGGTTAAGATAAAGTCTGAGAGTGACTAAATAAAGTGTTTGTTTTTCTATTTTTCGAACTTCCAGTTAAACACAAAGAGTACATCTATCACAAGAATTTCTAAGCTCCTATGTAAAACTGAAATCCTAAATACAAAGGAATCTAAGAGTCTAAGATTCTGGAAATCCAACATTTCCACAAAAGGCAAAAACTTAAACAGCTTGAGCAATACTCTTAATCCGACTAGTGTTTGCCAATGATTCTTTGAGCTCATCCATTGTGAGGAGTCTAGTGGATTCTAAATGCTCTCTACGGGAATCATCAATCTCATCCAAGCTCAGTTCCTTCAACAAAAACTGTGTTCCCACTGCATTTATAGTTTTCTCTATAAACACAGATCGTTCAATATAATCCTTCATTCTACAAACGAAATCTGTGTGATCTCTTTCCTGCAATACTCAAATGCAGCTAGACATCAAAAAACTGCGAGACTGATAACTAAACTATACCAAATCAATGAAGACATCTAGACTGAATAGAAATCTTACCAGACGGTACTGAGGCACTCTTGAAGGCAGCTTAAGATAAGCCATGTTATTCTCATTATAGTCCCATAAAAACGATGTATGGTGAATCCATCTATTCCTCGTTATCGATTGAGCATTTCCACCAAACTTACGATCACCGAAAACATAATCTGAAACCCCGAAAAACAAACAATCAAAACGTAAACTTTCAATGTGCCAACAGATGAAAACACACAACAACATCATCAGTGTTCCAACAAAGCAAACAAACCGTTCTCACGCAGCTGAAACCCGCTGATCCCGTTGAACACATGGCTATACAAGGAACCACTCCAAGCCATAACAGAGCGTGGATAAGGCTGAACATTAGGAACATCATCTCTATTGCAAATCAAACTCACAAAAACAGTACTTTCATCAACAATCACAGTTCCTCCACCAGTAAATCTCTTAATAACAGGAATCCCATCTTTCACAACAGGTTCAAGCTCAACAAGTTCACAAGGCTTCCTAATGTAAAACAAAAAAAAAAACTTCACATTCTCAAAACAAAAGATCACATTTTTATAACCCAGAAAGAAAAAAAGAAGCTTTCTTTACCCTGACATCCCCATGACAATTGTAGGAACATTGGTTCCGTCGTTGATGATACACCAATTCTCAAAAGAAGATCTAAGTAGCCTTTCTTCTAAAACCAATTGCTGCAAAATCGGTGTTCCTCTAAGCTTAACGATATTCATCAATGGAAGCCCTAGATCTTTGAATCCATTCACAATCATCTTTAAAACCCTAAAGTTGTCGACTTTTTCCACCAGAATCACTGAGAAAACAATCCAATTTGCTCAGACGTTGGTGGATCGTTAGAAACATCTCAGAGAAACTTCGATGATTCGATTCGGCTTAAATGAGGAATTAGACCCTCATCTTCATATAAAACACAGAAAACCCCCTAACCTTTTTTGGTGCACATTAAACCCTTCCAATTTAAACATAATTATTCAATTAAGACACAGCCAAATAAAATGTAAAATTAGTCAAAAATTCAATATATTTATTATTTTTACAAATATAATATTCAAAATTTTCTGCTTTTTGGCTTAATGAAAACATAACCAAATAAAATAAAGAATTATTCAACACTGAAAGAAATGTTAGCTCTATGTATTACTCTAATTAACGGTATTTCGCCAAAAGTAAACGGTAATTCAAAAAAATGGATATAGTCATATAAAATTGTATCTAGTAATAAATATTTATGGTTAACCTAAACACAAACTCCTCAAAATATGTTGACCCAAAAAAAAAAAATCTCAAAGAACATGATTGGTGGTTGTTGTAGGATAAGATTTTCTGCCCTAAACACATAAATCCATTATAAATTCACAACAACCCTAAGCAATCTCACATAAAAAACTATCATCTCTCTCTAGACATCTCTCTGAATCTCTCTCTAGACATCTCTCTAGATCTCTCTATCTCTCTCTAGAGCAGCTTTCACCATCTCCTGGAAAAACCTCAAAACACCCGGAAGTGGTCTTTCTCGATTTGTCGCTAGAGCTTGTGTCTGGCCGTGTAAACCCATCACACACAATTCCATTTTGTAGAAAAAATATGTCTCACCAACTTTAACTCCAGGGATTGAATCAACAATATACTTACACTTATAGGCACGTTCGTTGTTGGTACAATCTTGGATTGGGTGTGTGGTTACACATTATCTATCCTATGGAGATGTGTGTGCTGAGATTACACGACCACACACTAGCTTAAAAATTATATGTCATCATGCATCTAATTGTTATTTTTCATTAATATAGATTGAATATATGTATGATGCTTAATTATTTGCAAGTCTTTTACATGTAAGTGAGTAAAATTAAACACACATCAAAAACTGTATCTTGGTTTTCAAAAAACTAATCCGTAATAGAACTTCGTTAAACAATTATGGTTTTGACTCGTAAATCACAAGACCAAACACATGTCTATCCGGATGTGATCTCATATTTGTGGATCACAATATTTTAGTTAGACACATCTATTTGGATCTCATACTCAACGAATCACACGTCATATAACATATAATATCACAACCCTAGCTCAGTGTCCATCGATCATGGCGGCCATATATAAAACCTCAATGCTTTTTCACCAGTTGATAGTAAATTGATGGATTAAAAAACCATTAAGGCAAAGAATATTTAGACAGCGAAAGAAACATAGAGAACCAAAGTAATACTAAATATCTTTATACAAGAAACCAAAATTTTATAATTATAAATAAAAACTGTTAATCATAAATTAATAGTCGGTCATGTAAGTTGGTTAAGTCTAGCTGTGTTGTTTAAGGTTGATACAAGTCACTCCTTCGACGGTCCTCACTTCTGATCGGTGGTTGTTTCTTTCTAACTTAAATTTATACTATTAAAGGAGTAAATTAAAAAGAATATAATAATAACTATGATGTATATAGTTATCACATATATTTTATGTCTATCTCTTTAGTTACATATATATTTTGTAAAAGCGATGGCAGACTTGGCACAAGAATTGCGTTGGTTGAAGATATTGCTTGCTTGCTGCATCTGGTTTTCAACATGATTAACCAATGACAATGTGTTGCGACAGTAAAGCTGCAATTTTGCGAACAAACTAAATATATCAAAAATGATTGTCATTTTGTTCGTGACGACATTATGGCAGGCACGATTGCAACACGACATGTCTCCTCTGCTGACCAACTAGCAGATATTCTCACCAAGGCTTTGGCCGGCAAGGAGTTCAACTATTTTCTTCTCAAATTGCCATACAAAACTTATATGCTCCAACTTGAAGGGGTAATAGGATATGTATATATAGTTATCACATATATTTTATGTTTATCTCTTTAGTTACATATATATTTTGTAAACATGTATAAATACTTTGGCCTAGAGGTGTTCATCAATAAGATCGACAAATATTAAAACCTTAAGTCTAGTTTGTTATATAACATTGTGTTTTATAAAAAAATATATGTCATTGTTACTGGTTTTAAAGAAAAAGAATTATGTTATTGTTTTAAAGAAACTTACTAATTTTTCTTTTCAATACTAAATAATTTTATTGATTATGAATTTATTGTATCGTGATAAACTGATCCTTTGACCAAACAGGAAGATCCCTCACCACTTTATTCAGAACTGAAAACGCTAATATGGACTATGAAGAATATTCCAAGAAAGATTGACTGTCATATATATATTGGTTGTATAAGAAGTTCCAATATTATATTTTCTGTAGCTACAAACTAGTAATGGAAATAAATCAAATTGTTGACTGCTTTTTAGAATTTATCTTTAATGTAATAAAAATAATCTTGGTCTGAAAGTAGATAATTTAGTATCCAAAGTATAGCTAATTTTATGATTAATGTTTTGGTCAAATAAAGTATAAAATTAGTCAAGGAATTCAAGTATATTCTGAGAATTCTCAATCTAGTCAAACATTTTTAAATTATAGTTGACTATGCAATGTATAAAAAGGTATTAATTTTATTTGTATTAATGGTTTGGATGATATTTTCTATATCTATACAAATTTAAGAAAGAATATAAAATCTTCTTGTAGAAATAAATTTAATAATTTTTTTAGAAATACATAAAATAGAAAATATGTAATAATTATAATGTGTATATATATATGTCCACCTTTTAGAAATTATCTTTAATATATTAATAAAAATAATATAAAAATAATTATTTTTTAGCTAAATCAAAATAAAATTTCCTAAAATTACTAACTAGACAATGTATAGAGTTTTATATTTTAAAGACTCAAACTTCCTACACTAACGGTATTTCGCGGGAAATTAACGGTAATTCAAAGAATTATTATAAAGTAATAAAAACTTTAAGAAAATCTAAACACAAAAACTTAAAAATATATGATGATTGGTGGTAGTTGTGGATAAGATTTTCTAATTTATCATTTCACAATACAAATTCAGTATAAATACATTGAGCCACATTATCAAAAAACTATCATCTATCTCTCTTTCTCTCTAGAGCTGTGAGCTTTTTCACCATAGATTATGGTTCAAAGTTTTTTTAAATATCTTTTAGGATATAATTATTGTTTTTGTCTTACCTTCTTCGAGTAGGATTTGAAGATGAAAAAGTGACGGAAGAGAAAGACAAGAAATGTAAAGTTAAAAATAATTCAACACTGAAAATAATTCAACACTGATGAATGTGATGATAGGAAAGAGTGTTGGTCTACACTAATTTCCAGTCAAGTTTTCAGATTGCTCAACTGACGAGACATACAAGAGTATTATGTCTTGATCCATTTGAGCAATTTGAAAGTTTGATTGGAAATTAGTTTCGACCAAACACTCTTTCTTCTCTAATCATTCACATTCATCTGTAACAACGTTCAATATGAAATTGCCTTTTAAACAATACATTTTTTTTGTCTTTCTACACAATCGCAGTCACTTACGTCTTTGTATCCTTCTTGGAAATGTTATTACAAATTGTCCCGATTGTTATGTGTTTCACCATTGTCATCCTCATAATCTAAAAACTACAATGGTGGAGCAATAAATCATAGTTAATTAATTAAGAAATGAATCTTTGAAGCAATACATAATAACGTTTTTTTTCCTTTCACTATGATTTTCTTTTATAGCTAATCTATGAGATGTTTGGTTGAAGAGAGAAGGGTGATGTTGTATCGAAAAGATCTAACGTACAAATGACATTTGCCATGTACAAATATCTGATGTACAAATGATCTGATGATGATGTGGATTGTTATTTTTTTTATAAATTATACTCCCACTACCCGCGTGTATATATGGTATATCAATTTGGTGATTGTTTAGTTTGTTTTATCGAAAAGCAGGTATACTATATGTTATTATAAATGAATCGATGATAAAATGATTCCAAGACAAGAGTGAGCGTCGAGTTCATCTTTACGATATGTAATTGTAATGAAATATTTATAATTTTAGTTAAATTTATATATTTTGTTGTTTTAAAAAAAAATTATAACTCCGGTGGATAGAGATATCATGTGAAGCATTTAGCACGAATCAATATTTCCCGTGGAGCTTACTCTACGCTCCCACGAACTACTCAAGGAGTTTTAAGAGAGCTTGCCCTGATGCTTATAACCACACTTATGGCGATGAAACGAGCAACTTCACATGTGGCGGTGAATTGATATTTATTATTTCTATATAAAATTGTTTGATTTTGTATTTTAATTAAAGGTTGAAATATTTTTTTTCGTTAAAATCAATATTTTGAGAATTAATTACAATTTTTTAAGTAATATAGCTATTATGATGTCTTGAAGTTAACCCCAAAGTTTTCAAGTCGGTAAAAAAATGGCAAAATGTCATAAAAATCCCAAACTTTCAAATTTGGGACGATTTAATCCCAAACTTTAAATAAGTAATTTTAATCACAAAGTTTTGTTTACTTTTCCGTAAAATAGCTAAGTTTTGTTGACTTAGCCGGTTTAAACATGACGTTTAGTTTCTCTTAAAATTGCAAAGACGGGGTTAACTATCCGTGAGTTGCTTCCGTTTAAAACCACAAAACGACGTCGTTTAACAAAAACTGAATACGCTAAATCCCAAAATCGATTCATAATTCACAAATCTAACTGCATAACCCTAGAAAATCCAAAAATTCTATTTACTTCTTGCTGAATTGTTGCCATAGCGCGGACCCATGGAGAAAGAAAACGACTTCCAACGTCGTTTTGTCATCAAAGAAACATGGTCATTTAGGCTAAAGATAAGCAGCTCACAGATAGTTAACCACATCTTCAAGTTTTTAACAAAAATGCAATGTCATGCTTAAATAAGTGAAGTCAACAAAACATAGCTATTTTACGGAAAAATCAACAAAACTTTGTGATTAAAATGACTTCTTTAAAGTTCAGGACTAAATCGTCTCAAATTTGAAAGTTCAGGATTTTTATGACATTTTTCCCGTAAAAAAATTGATATAAACTATAATTAATAAGACTACAATTTGATGATATATAACTACACCATACCAATTGGTTTTAATTATTAATTATATATAGAAGATTTTGTAAAGATTGAAAATTATGGTTCTACTAGCTATCATATATCTCAATTAGGCATGTCAATTAGGGTTAAAGCCCGCGGGCTAGTCCGGCCCGGTCTTGAAAAACATTGGGGGTAGGGCTTAAATATATATGTCCAGAAAAAAACCGGGCCTTTTGATCTAAGCCCATTCGGGGTAAAGGGTTTTCTGGGCTTAACCCGGTCGGGCTCGGCCTGGCCAGAAAAGCACTAAAATAAGTATATTTTTGACTTTTTTAATATTTTAGTTTTTTTTTTTCAATTTATTTTAGTTTGAATAGAAGATTTGATTAATGAATTAATTTTCATATTTACTTACTTAATACTTTTAAAATCTTTATCTATGATATTTTTTATTATTAATATATGTCAACAACTAAACAAAGCTAAAATTAAATATAAATAAATAAATATATATATATATATATATATATATATATATATAAGTATCTTGATTTTGAAATCATCGAAGTATATTAAATTTTGACTCTATCATCTACTTTAAAGTTTAGTTCCATGTTTTATTGGGTTAAAGTGTAAATAATATATTTAGTTTTCATTTTTTTCTCTTAAATTAAGTTAGTTTTAATGAATATTGATAAGTTATTTAAATTTTGATACATTATTTTTTATAATATATTTTTAAATATTCTTTTTTTTAAACTATTATGAACTTAGAAGTTGATTTTTTTATCGGTAAATAAAGCCCAAAAAAGCTCGAAAAGCCCTGTAGCCCTGTTAGGGCCGGGCCGGGCTTTGAAATATAGGTCCAGATATTTTCCGGGCCGGGCCGGGCCAGGCTAAAATATATGAGGGCTTTACGGGTTTTGGGCCGGGCCGGGCCGGGCTAGCCCGATTGACATGCCTAATCTCAATCTAGTAAAAATTTTAATTGTTGTTGACTATGAAATATATAAAAGGTATATACTGGTTGTATTAGAAGTTCCAATGTTATATTTTTCTTTATCTACAAACTAGTAATGGAAATATATAAATCAATTGTTGACTGCTTTTAGATTTTATCTGTAATGTAATATAAATAATCAATTGAAATAAATCTAATGTTAACTGCTTTTATATTTTATCTTTAATGTATATATATATATATATGAACAATAATCTTGGTTTGAAAGTAGATAATTTAGTATTCAAAGTATAGCTAATTTTATGATTAATGTTTTGGTCAAATAAAGTATAATTTAGTCAAGAAAAATCAAGTATATTCTGAGAATTCTCAATCTAGTCAAACATTTTTAAATTATAGTTGACTATGCAATGTATAAAAGGTATTGATTTTATTTGTATTAATGGTTTGGATGATATTTTCTATATCTTTACAAATTTAAGAAAGAATATAAAATCTTCTTGTAGAAATAAATTTAATAATTTTTATAGAAATACAGAAAATAGAAAATATGTAATAATTATATTATATATATATATATGTCCACCTTTTATAAACTATCTTTAATATATTAATAACAATTATATAACTATAATTATGTTATAGCTAGATCAAAATAAAATTTTCTAAAATTACTAACTAGGAAATGTATTGAGACGTATTATTGAGATGTATATTCTAAAAATTCAAACTTCCTACACTAACGGTGTTTCGCGGGAAATTAACGGTAATTCAAATAAATATAAAGTAATAAAAGCTTTAAGAGAAATCTAAACACAAAAACTTAAAAATACATGATGATTGGTGGTAGTTGTGGATAATATTTTCTACTTTATCATTTCACATACAAATTCAGTATAAATACATTGAGCCACATTATCAAAAACACTATCATCTATCTCTCTTTCTCTCTAGAGCATGAGCTTTCACCATAGAAAATTAATTGTTTCAGAGTTTTCTTTTAATATCTTTTAGGATCTATTTATTGTTTTTTTCTTAACTTCTCTAAGTAGGATCTGAAGAGACGGAAGAGAAAGACAAGAAAATGTAAAGTTAAAAATGATTCAACACTGAAAATTGTTGTGGATGAATGTGATGATAGGAAAGAGTGTTGGTCTACACTAATATCCATTCAAGTTTTCAGATTGCTCAACTGACGAAACATACAAGTCGATACAAAGAGTATTATGTCTTGGTCCGTTTAAGCAATTTGACGGCTTGATTGGAAATTAGTTTCGACCAAACACTCATTCTTCTCTAATCTCTCACATTCATCTGTAACAACATTCAGTATGAAATCGCCTTTTAAACATACAATTTTTTTGTCTTTCTACACAAACGCAATCACTTTCATCTTCATATCCTTCTTGGAAATGTTATTACAAATAGTCTTGATTGTTATGTGTTTTACCATTGTCATCATCATAAAAAAAAAAATACAAAAAGAAAGGCTACAGTCTACACTATAGCATATTTAAAATAAATAAATAAAAAACTGTTGCGAGATAGGTCAAAGTCAAAGACACGAGTGAACCTTATTCATAGTCTCTCTGGTTACTTCGTGAAAGCAAAAGGAACAATTTTGAAGCCATGTCCGCTTTGTCTGTGATCGAACAACGACTGTTAAAGTGGAACAAAGTCGCATCTTTATTACCCAAACCAAACAAACCTCTTATCCCCATTGATCGTCTTAACGAGCTTTTGAAAGCCTGTGCTAATTCAAGCTGTCTAAGAACCGGCGAATCGATCCACGCTCATCTGATTGTTACGAACCAATTATCTAGAGTTAAGGACGTGTTTCAGATCAATTCTCTGATCAATCTCTACGTGAAATGCGGAGAAACTGTTCGTGCACGCAAGTTGTTCGATATAATGCCTGAGAGGAATGTTGTTTCTTGGTGTGCGATGATGAAAGGTTATCAGAATTCTGGGTCTGATTTTGAAGTTTTGAAGCTGTTTAAAAGTATGAATTTTTCTGGTGAATCGAGACCTAATGAGTTTGTAGCCTCTGTGGTTTTTAAGTCTTGTTCAACCTCTGGGAGGGTTGAAGAAGGTAAGCAGTTTCATGGATGTTTTCTTAAATGTGGTTTGATGTCTCATGAGTTTGTACGGAATACTCTTGTCTACATGTATTCATTGGGTTCGGATTCACGAGAGGCTATCCGAATTTTGGATGATCTTCCTTATTGTGATCTCCCTGTGTTTAGTTCGGCTCTTAGTGGTTATTTAGAGTGCCGTGCTTTTAAAAAAGGGGTTGATGTTTTGAGAAGGATGGCTTACGAAGATTTGGTTTGGGACAACATCACGTATTTGTCTTCTTTACGGCTTTGCTCCAATCTCAGAGATTTGGATTTGGGTCTGCAGATTCATAGCCGAATGATACGGTTTGGTTTCAACTGTGAAGTTGAGGCAACTGGTGCACTCATTAATATGTATGGAAAATGTGGTAAAGTCATCTATGCTCAGAGAGTTTATGATGATACACATGCTCAAAACATTGTCTTGAATACGACGATCATGGATGCTTACTTCCAGGATAAGTCTTTCGAGGAGGCTCTGAATCTGTTTGCAAAGATGGGAACTAAAGATGTTCCCCCTAATGAGTTCACTTTTGCCATTTTGTTGAATTCAATTGCCGAGCTATCGCTTCTAAAACAAGGTGATCTTATTCATGGGCTTGTTCTGAAATCTGGTTATAGGAACCATGTAATGGTTGGCAATGCACTGGTTAACATGTACGCCAAAAGTGGCAGCATTGAGGATGCAAGGAAAACATTCTCAGGCATGGCTTTTAGGGATATAATTACTTGGAACACATTGATATGTGGATTCTCACATCATGGATTGGGGAAGGAAGCACTTGAAGCCTTTGATAGAATGATGTATGCAGGAGAGATTCCCAACCGCATCACTTTTATCGGCATTTTGCAGGCTTGTTGCCATATTGGTTTTGTGGAGCGAGGGCTTTATTACTTTGACCAGTTAATGAAGCAATTTGATGTTCAGCCTGATATACAGCACTATACATGCATTGTTGGACTTTTGAGCAAGGCTGGATTGTTTGAGAAGGCTGAAAATTTCATGAGAACAGCTCCAATTGAATGGGACGTTGTTGCGTGGAGAACTTTGTTAAATGCTTGTTATGTTCGTCGGAATTACACTTTAGGAAAGCAGGTAGCAGAATATGCCATGGAGAAGTATCCAAAAGATTCAGGAATTTACATATTGTTATCCAATATCCATGCCAGGTCAAGGGAGTGGGAAGGCGTGGCAGAAGTGCGTTCTTTGATGAATAAAAGGGGTGTTAAGAAGGAGCCTGGAGTAAGCTGGATAGGGATACGTAATCAAACCCATGTGTTTCTTGCAGAGGAAAGCCGACACCCGGAGATTATGCTGATTTATGCAAAGGTGAAGGAAGTTTTGTCAAAGATTAGGCCATTAGGGTATTCGCCTGATGTTGCTGGAGATTTCCATGATGTGGATGAAGAAGAGAGAGAAGATAACCTCTCTTATCATAGTGAGAAGCTAGCTGTGGCATATGGTCTGATGAAAACGCCAGAGAACTCGCCATTGTACGTGACTAAAAACGTGAGGATATGTGATGATTGTCACTTTGCAATTAAGCTTATCTCGAAAGTCTCAAAACGATACATAGTTATCAGAGATTCCAATCGGTTCCATCATTTCCGAGATGGTAAGTGTTCTTGCTGTGATTACTGGTGAAGGTATCAATCGAAAGCTGATTAGTGTGATGGAGACCTCTTGCGCCTCTATTGCAACCTCGATTATCATAAGTAGTAATAAAAAAAGTTGCTATTCATTTTTTCAAGATCTCTAGTCATCAGTATCTAGGTGTAAATAGTGTCTAACAGTTCATTTTTCGTTAGGCTTAGCTTCTACGTTTTGGCAGATTATTCATATCTGAGAATTATTTCCAATCTCATTGATTTTTACGCTCTATTGGAGCTTTTGATACGAAAAGTTTAGATATTTATACAAGGTACTGTGACAACAATATAAACAGACACAATCTCACAGCGAGAAGAAAAGAAGTGCATAAATTGATAGACTGTTACTTCAGGAAATACGACTTCAGCAGAGGTTGTTCTCCATGAACTTCACAAATCCATAGAAATCGATTCTTCCGTCTTTACTTCCATCGAATGATCTGATTATTCTCCTGCAATTCTCAAGGTTAGTTCCTTGCTTTAAGCCAAGGACTGTCGAAACTCTTTGCAAATCGATTGGATCGAGAAACCCATCTCTGTTTTCATCAAAGACATCAAAAGCTTGCTTCACTTCATCCAAGCTTGGCTCTTTCTCTTCAAACAGATTGGAAAGCTCCTCGGAACTGTATCGTTTTTGAAGCCCCTCGCTTCCTGAGTCGGTGAGAAGTCCTAAGCTCTTCATCACCATCACTACATCTTCTCTGAAAAGACCGCCATCATCGTCATGATAATCTTCGCGTTTGATCGAAGTTTGGAACTCGAGATCTTTGCTCTTCTTCTCGGAAACACATTGCTGCTGGTGTTGAAGAAGAGGCCAGAACCTGGAGAAAAAAGTCTGAGCAAAAGAAACCCATCTGAAAAACCCGATGAGGAAGAAGTTGATCAGAGCAAACAAAGGGAAAGAAAAAGAAGATGACTGTTCGCATTTAGATAAAGAACTCTTCTTCTCCATGGTTATAAAGCTATAAAACTGGTTCTCAGTCATAACTTGATGTTAATGCTATATCTTGAAAGAAAGACTAAACTAGGCAAATGAAAGAATCACAAAGAATGTTATTGGAGGAGATGTGTGAGATATGAGTTTGATTCATGTCTATGTATATATAGATGAGGAATAAGTCAATGTGGACATAAGTTCTGGTGAAGAGGCAAAAGAGAGGAAGTTGCAGTTGGAAGAAGAGACCAAGAAACAAAGAAAGGGAAAGGGGAAACTTACAAAAAGACTTTAGTCGTGTAAAGATATGAATAAATTAACAAAGAGGAAATTTCTTATGCACCATTTTGATGGGAAGCTTGGTCAGGTCACTATTAAATTGTAGTATACACCTGTTTATTAGTTGTATTTAGGATTAAGGTTTTTGATTAGTGACTCCTCCTTAGTTTATGTTAAGAAAACTAAAAGAAATTGCACAAATTATGATATGGATTATATTTTTAGAGGTTTTATTTGAGTTTATATATGTAACCAAATCGACATATATTTTTGGTTCATGGTTTGAAATTGTCATTGTCGTGTGGTTCAGTTCATTCTTTTACAAGTCTTGGCTAATTTCTAAAAAAAAATATTCCAAAGGTGAATATTTTACTTTTATTCGGAATATTCACATTATGAAATTTTTTGTGGAAGTTTTGTCAAGACTAGTGAGGCATAGAGTTAGACTAAGAAAAAACATAAAAGCAAATGAAAATTATTATATAGGTAATTAATTTCCACAGTTAAGTAATCGTTTTCTTGCCATTATATGTGACTTTTTTGACCAAAACGTTGGAGTAATCAATTAAAAGTGATGACTTAATTCATACTCCTACTTATTATAAAGGAGATCAAAGTATATAAAATCCAAAAAAATAGACTTAAAAAATATATAATATTTAAATTTAAAATTCAGGATATTCAAATTATTTTTGTCTTAAAATATTTTTAAATATCAAATTAAAAAAAAATATATGGTATTTTATATTTTTAACTTCAATTTTATTTTACTGGTATCAATTATTTTTGGCAGATCCGGATCTATATAATTGTTTTACAGATCCGAATTCGAATTTGGATATCTCAAAATTCTAACGTATCCATCTAGTGATTGCAGATTTGAATAAGACAAACACATATTAATGTGACAATTGCAACTAATTTCCTAAAGTAAATTTCCTGGAAGTGAGCAAAGTAGGTAGTGGCTTTCTTTTTCATTTGGTGTTTTTCACAAATCTTTTTTTAATATTAATATATGCATATTTTTCTTATTTTTTATAAAATCAAAACGTTGTTTTCATTGGTTGTTTTGGTCAATATTATAATTCTAATATACAGCTGACTCTGTCAATCCATTCACATTCAGTGTGGGCTTTTAAAAATTCCTAAATTATACAAATATCGAACTAAGTAGTTGGCAGCTTGCAATATCTTCTTCTCTTCAAGTATCTAAAACTCCCATTTATGCATCAACCAAATTGCAACCATTAGCTTGCAATGAGGAGGATGTTGAATCATTTTCTCGTTATTCGTGATCGGGGATCGCGGCTTTGCTTATATGGAGACTTCGTTATATCTTTTTTAGATGATGATTTGGGTTGGTCATAAGGATGATGACTACACATCTACTAGAGCAAACCTGTTGATATGCGATGGTTGAACCTGACATCGCGGTCATCATCTAAGAAGCTAAAGCCAGATTTCTTGGTGTCACTAATTCTTAAGCATGATCCTGAGAAACATTCATCATATAGCATTGTTTCTAATTGTCTGTGAACATACAAACAAAGTCAAGACCGTGATTTGTAGCTTACCAAACAAAGAATCGGAAAATAAGTAAATTTCTTGCAAGATTTATTTAACTACAGATTTTGGGGTTTTCCATATATGATACAACAAACTTTTTTCACTCTGCAACCCAAAAAAGGGAACACTACTTCTCCCTCAGCTATGTCAACCACTATATATATACACATACACTGTGTATATATATTTATATATAGAGCTATATGTACAAATGGACTCACCTGTTTTCTTGGAACACAAGATTGAACCCCAAAACAATCAAATCAGCTTTCATAGGTTTTGTTTTCTCTTCTTTATGAGGTCTCATGGAAGTTTGTTGACCTAGAAAGAGCAGCAGGATTCGCCTGCAACTCCGGTCTTCTTCCCGGAAGACTGCTTTTTTCTTTGGTTGATGATCTGAAAGCTCCGAAAGTGTCTGCGTTTTCATCTTTCTTGATCCCTAGTGTTTCCCATATTGAACTCTTAGCAGCTTCCTCTGGATCGTCGACTCTCAGTGTCTTGGGAACCCACAAGCATCTCTCGGGTTTGCTTTTCTCTCTACCAAGTGACTCGGTTTCTTCAAAAGCGGTTCCTGGTTCAGCTGCACTCTCGTCACGTGAATGTTTACCTAGTGTTGGAGAATTTGGACCGGAACTAGATGGTGAATTGGGTTGCGGCATCCAGGTGAAGTTGTTCCATGCCCCTGGTGAAACTCCCGGGCAGCTCCAGTAAGCAGGTGGAGGGTAGAACGGTAGAACAGTCCATGAAACCCCGTTCCACGCATAAGGCCAAGTTGGTGGTCCAGGAAAGCATGGAACTTTTGGCAATGGGCTGATGACTGTTCCAGCCTCTTCATTCGACGGGTTTAAAGGAACAGTAATCTTCAAACCTTCATTCGGTTCTTGTAATACAGTTTGTGTTTTCAGCATTGACTTCTCAGCAAGATTCAATCCAGAAGCCATAGATTCACAGAGAACTGAATCAGAGCCAAAAGTGAGGAGGTTCGCACCATTAGGATGTTGAAGATCACTTCTCACCGCCTTCTGCATACCTTCCCCAGATGTTATGCTCACATGACGGTTATAATGAGAAGCCGGACTCTTGTTCTTGCGTCTCCCCGCACCAACGGGAACATTCCTCATCGTTCCACCAGCAGTCCAATATCTCTGGCATTTCTTGCAGAAATGGCGAGGTTGGTTAACATTGTAGTTATTGTAGTAACAGAACTTGGTTTCCATACTGTTACACCGCGGACACGGCAGAATCTTATCAGGTTTCTTTAACTTGGCCTCTTGAGAGCAAGCAGTACCACCCGACGACTCTTCATTCGTCTTCTTCGCAGCCTTTGTTGTTTCCGTTTTGTCAGTTATACCCGATGTCGTAGTAACATCATTAGATTCCTGCTTCAATGACCCTTCCTTACACTCATTATCTTTTTCTTCCTGAGAATAACATAAAAAACAAACTGATTCACAATGATATCCATAAGAACAAGACAAAGATCATTGTTCTGTATCCTAATCAAACAAATAGAAGCTTAAAGCTAGACGCAGCAGAGAAGCATCAAAGTATGTAGTTATACAATGAAACTAAACTACTAATTTAGTTGGTTTAGATTGAAATAAACCCTCAAAGTTCTTCAGCAATTCAATATATATGGAGAATTTAATTGGACCAAACAGACAAAACCAAATGGAAGGAACAGATTGAGATCTCGAAACACTTAATAAAAGAAAGAAAGAAAAAAACTCATTTGAGAATCCAAGATTTACAATTTGTTACCCAATCCCCAAAAAGAGGTGAATACAACAAGACCTAGTTCAACATAAACATACAAAAACAACACCTTTCCCAAAAAAAACACAAACTACAGATTAGGACCAATCTAAGATCAACCCATCAATCATTACCAAATAACAAATCATGTGTAATCATCAAAAACCAACAAAGGAAACGATTTCACAAATCAATAAAAATCTTACCTTTTTATCACTCTCGCTCTCTCCCCCTCCACCCATATCTTCATCATCATCATCTTCATCAGCACCGGTACACGAATCTGATAACCGGAGAGGATTCTGATCTTGATCCTCGGTTGTTAATAAAACACCGGTAAAGCTAGAAGAACAAGAAGAATCAACAACAACACCACCAAGCTCAGGTAAAGGAATCGTCTTTCCAAACAACTTAATCGCCGGATCAGCCATATTGAATGATTCCTTTTTCACTTCTTCTTCTTCTTCTTCTCCAGCGAGAAAAAAGCGGAAACTTTTTGAGAAGACAGAGAAAGAAAAGTTACAATTTTTATTTTGTGAAAAGAGAGAAGAGAGAGAGAAACGACTGTCTTGTGTTTCGGTGGTTGTCTGAAGTTTTTTTTGTTTGGTCTGAGGGATTTGTTTATTTGGCTTTGCGAAAGAGGAAAGAGAAGAAAAAGATTACACTTTTTTATTTTTTATTTTGTGTGATCTTTCGAATTGTGCAAGCTTTTGATTCGCCCAGAGTGCCACGTCATCACACGTGAGGCTTCTCAGCCACAAGTTTTTTGTTTTTTTATTTTAAATTTTTTGTGGACTTTTGTTTTCTCTTTTTCTCTTTTTCGTCTCGTTTTGGCTTTCTTTTTATTTTCCTTTTCAAGCTGGTCAGCACCCTTTTTATTTTTATTTTACTTTTTTCTGTATTTCATACTATTTTCTGTATTTCAAATGTCTTGTTAAATAATACTTTGGTTAACTAAAACGACCATTTCAAAAATGAATTTTTTTGAAATATTTAGTAGTAGTAGGAAATAATATAATATTTGTAAATATTTATTGATATCTAAAGTTATCACCGTAATTATTTTATAAAAGTAGATTCAAATATATTGTTGTTAAAAACAAAAAAAAAATTGTTGTTTATTGAGATGGAAAAGAATATGTAAAAGAATCAATTGTGTTTTTTTTAATAGCAATAAAACAGAGCATTAAGAATTTCAAAGTGGATTTAAGTATGATCATTATCTATTTTGCATTAAAAGTTGTATACAAGGTTTTTTTCCAAAGAATCCAATGAAATAATTTGATTACAAATCCGATCATCGATGTTTTGGAAAAGTTGAGATATCTTTACGTAACAGGTGCCATCAATACAAGAGTTTTGCTTTCGTAAAATAAAATAGATCGTCACCTAAATTCAAAAAACTAACAAGATAGCTCACTCTAATGTTAACATCTCCTTCTCAAACGTTCGAAACTTTCTCTCAGATTAGTAAATCAAATCTATGGTAAATTAAATATTAAAACTAATCTGGAACTTTTTTAACTATTTTAAAATTTGTTAAGCTCTTTTATTTGTTTTGTAGCGGTTAGATCAAGTTTCTCAAAATGCTCAAAAAATTCACAATTATTTTACTTTCATTTTTTGACATAATATTTGTAAATATCATAACAAACTTTATACCTTCAATCAAAAATCATCTAAAGTGTTATTAGAACTCAAAATCATTATAAATTTGTGTAAATACACCCTCTTATGGGTTTTTTACCGTCATTTTTACCAAGAATTTCCTAACACTTATTATTTAAACATGTTCAAAGCGACAAAGTATTTAGTGGAACTTCAGTTTCTTTTTTCCTGTCTTGTCATAAACAAAAAAAAAATTTGTAACAAATCAGAGAGATACGTGTGGCTGTAATAAGTCGATGTTAGAAGTTGTGGTTATTAAAGAACGCCAAGTCTATTTGGAAAAAGTGCAAATCGCATATGTGGATAAGTTTTATGAAACGCCAACTCGATTTGTCTTTGCAAAATAAAAGTGCAATTATGTGGATAAGTATCTCTATCTATCCATCTACCTTTATTTCAGATCCCAAATATATATAATATAAAGTTTTTTTCTTTGCATTTTTCATTTTAATATATTATCCCACTTGTAGGCACGACTGAGGAAAAGATTCTTGAGAAAACATATTAAATCATTTTCCAACTGTTGTTCCCTCGAGCCAAAGAAAACGTTTTTTTTTTTTTGCCTATTTTTTTTGCAGAACAATTTTGTCTTTTTAATTGTATAATAATTATAACTTATAGGAATTTTTGTTTAACATTCTCGAACTAGAATTTGAATGAATTGTATTGTCGAAACTGGCTAGGTTCATGAAGACACTTGGTGATCAAAGAAAACGTTTTGAGCTTCACTTAAAACATGTTAAAAAAGTTCTTCAATAATATTACTTGATCAATCTATTTGTACAAATTTAATTTTC
>NW_006238917.1:16670300-16700435 GCF_000375325.1 Capsella rubella
TTATTTGTAACTAAATTTAATTTCTATATATATATATATATATATATATATATATATTTTATACGAAAAAATGACATTTGTGTGTATGTCATAGTTTTTTCTATGCTCATATTTGTGGTTCAAGATAGGTTTGGGCCTTGAAGATCATCACAAGATTCACAACAGCTCTACATATATAACTCCTAGGGTTAGATTATTCGAAACAACTCAATCTTGAAGTAGTATAGTAAAGAACCCTAACCATTGAGATATATCTATAGTTTGATATAAAAACATGAAACAAGTCTAGATCAATTCAACACAAACATTTTATTTCACAACATATATAATACATGAAAATAATACAATAAAGGAGTTTAAATAGGATAATCTAAATTACAAGAACGTTACAAAATAGATATACTAAAACACACTGAACAACAACAACAACAACAAAAAGGTGAAAATGAATTAACCAGTCATGCAACCAACACCATAACGAGTGGTCGGGAAAACAAGAAACAAAGCACTACAAACAATTCCGACCATTATAGGGAAACTCTCCATAACTTGATCCATCTCTTTCTCTTTCCCTGGAAACAAACATCCCGTAACTCTTCTGTCCGAAAACGCTATCGCCATAAACACCAACACACTCATCACCGCATGAACAAAGTCGTTAACCTTCAACTTATACCTATCATCACTCACGGGAATCTCAGCCTCCGCGATCACATCCCCTCCTCCGAACTCCGGAGGCGGCGGTTTCATGAACACGGCGAGCCCACGTGGAGTAACGAACCCGTAGTAGATTTTCCCGTCGGAGGCTTTGAAACTGTCGGTGAAATGGAAGAAGAAGCAAGACATGGCGCAAAGAAGCAAGAGGAGATGGATCATGAGCGTGTTGATCCCGTTACAGTCTCCGTCACGGTAGATAGACGGGAGAACCATCTCGAACATCAAGAGTGTTCCTGTCGGAAGGAAGTTGACGAGCATTGATGTTTTCGAAACCGTCTTTTGAACTCCTTGTGCCACCATGCGGCGTTTACGACCTCTTCCTCCTCCGGCTGCGGCTCCTGCAGGGAGTGTGGGAAGAGAAGAGATTGAGACGGGTTTTGGTGAACGTGACGGTGGTGGTGATGGTGATGGTTTTGCCGACGGGGTCGTCGCCGTCGTGTAGACTCTGATCCCTACACTTTCTTCTTTTCTCTCCATTTTTTCTTGTGTGTGATTAAACTAAAGTTTTGCTTTCTTCGTCTCTTGCGTGAAATGGTTTGACGGAGGATGAGAGTTTTGTATTTATTTTGAAAATCACGTGACGGTTATTGACGGTTATAGAGTTTCATCGGTCGACGGTTTTCGTGGATTTGGAATTTTTTTTACTTTCTCTCGGATTTAGGAAAAAAAAACACGTAGAAATTAGTGTTAATGGGCCTTAAAATCCATCAATTGGCCCAAGCCTTCTTCTTTGAATGATATTATAATTTTTTTTTACAAACAACGTCTACTTTGATAAAAGATGTTGGAAAAATGTCATATAGTTTTCATATACGTATTATAATTTGATAGGTGTAACTAAGAATTTTTTTTGGCTTTCAGAGGAGATTTGGAGCTATGTGACGACTTTTAAATTTACACATTTTCCTAATGTTAAAAATTGAGACAAAACACTTTAGAATTGCTAAATGATATTACTAAGCAAATTCTCCCTTAGTAGGTACGTGAGAGCTTTTCTAATGGAATGATTTTATGAACGAGCTCCAATATTAGGGTTTGAAGAAGCAATAAATGGAACTTACCTAACAAGTTAGATATTGTCACTCACACAATTAACAAATTCACCGGACAGTCATTTCTCATATTTACTACAATGTTTGGTGATCGATAGAGATGTGTATAGTTTCTACTTTATACCCTAGATCACATATAGATGCACAAGAAGTACAATATCTTTGTACTAGTTACTTTGTACTGGGTTAAAATGTAAGTTATTAAATTGGATATGTATGATATCGACTTCACATAACTCAAATACTTATTCAAGTACACACTTCGAAGTACTTGCTTCTTTTGTACCATAGTCAGTACTCTACTTTATACTCTCACAGTTTGTACTATTTCATGTAGTAGACAAATGTACTATTTAACCTTTTCATGCATTTCCCCACTGGTTAAATGTGTGTATTAATATACTTTGTAAGAAAAATGTAACTCGAATTATTAACTTTGTGGTTTTCTTTGTGTCTCTGTTTGATATCTGTTCTACAACAATGATGTTTTATATAAGAAAACACAATATAGAAGAAACCATTAGATAAAGACATACATTATATAATACAAATTACAATGGAGGTGTACAGATCCATGCATAACATAGCATTCATCATGCCCTTCTTGGGGGAAATAAGATAGTATAAGCTTATAAATATAATTCAAGACTATGATGTATGAACTGTTGTTATAATTGTACAAAGCTATTGGAAGACGAGCCTATGCTTGCAGCGAAACTAAAACATTAATGAGCAATTGGAACTGATAGTTTTAAATCTCATTAAGTACGAAACACCTTCAAATATATGTTTTACTTCAAGCAAAGCAAGACAATGTCTCTTACAAACTTGAAAGATCTTTTCATAATTTTCTCCAAATGTCTTTTTTTCTTTCTCTTCTAATCGTCCAAACGACTCATATATTTCTCTATATATATTCTCATTCCTTTGCTTGAACTAGTTCTCTCCAAAAATCTTGGAATAACAACTACACTCACAAACGAGAGAAGTTTACTCCACCTTCTTTTAATTTGCTCTCATATTTGTTTTTTTTTTTTTTGGTTATTTACGTTAATTACTATACGTTCGTTGTCCCAAATGTTTACTAAGGTCCGAGAAAAATCTAGATCGGCTGGTCTCATCTAAGGCCTTGAATGTGAGAAAAAAGCCATTGTTGTTCAGCCAAGGATGACTTGCCGGCAGCTTAATATTTTGGTGGTGAGGTGTGTGACGACAAAGCGAGCCCGGCCGGCAAGTTATCTCTGGCTACACAACTGCTTCTTTCTCTCATTCTAGGCTTATACGATGACACATCAACATTATATCCCATTGATCTCATGAGATATTCTTATGTGGTGGTGCTTAATTTTGGTTACAACAAATACGATTTTTCAGTCTATTAAAACTATTAAATTTTGAAATCATATGAAACTTATATTAATTTATATATTAAGTTTAATATGAAACAGTAATTCGGTGAACCTTTCATTTTTTTATTTTTTTTTCAATAGTTATGATCATCGCAAAACTAACTTTATTTCTTCTAAAGGTAAATGTTATACTTGCCTGTTTTTTTTTTAGTTTGGTTTTACAGGTAAATGTTTTGTTCTAACTCGATCTTTTGTTTTTGTGCTTTACCGACAGCTAAGAGTACAAAAAGTCAATAATCAACATCGGCTCAACAACATGTAGGAAAGTACTGTTATGTCGGTTAATATTTTTTTTTTGTTAATTAAAGGATCTATTATGTCGGTTAATATATTATCATAGATTTGTTCTTGTACTCACATTGATCTGGCCGGTGCAACATCTCATCAGCTCTTTCGATACTACATTAGTTTAACCATTTACTATAATCTTCGTACAAAGGTCGAATCTTTTATTCAATCAAGAAGCAAATGCGATGGTTCTACCAAATCACCACGCCACAAATACAATGTGTATATATATGTGTTCCAACTACTGTTAAAAAAAATTAACCGATATATCATAAATTTGTTGAAACTTGAAAGTAATAGATTTAAAAAATATATATATGACCAAGTGATGCAATATCATATATTTGTTAAAAGTATATTAAAAAGAGCAATTGATGACAAAAAAAAAAAAAAAAAAAAGAGCAATTTTTTCGAATATTTTCACGTTCGGAAGACAATAGATTTTAGATATGTATAGCCAAATTTGTGTGGATCACAATCAAGAAGAGTCCATAACCACACAAAATATATAAAGCGAAACAAATGAAACAAAAAATGAGATCTAACTCAGTATTGATCAGTTAGCACTTAGAAGGATATGAAACCTTCGCTAACGAGCAACCCTAAGAAGAGAACAAAGAGACCAACACCAAGTGATTGAGACGATGAAACAAACGTCTGTGAATAAGCTCCAAGAGTCAATGTTGCTCCAACGAGTCCTATCACAAGAGATTGCATGTTCTTTCTACTAATCACTTGACTCTTCTTGCTTATTATCTTCTCCACTTCATCTCTCTTCCCCACTTCTTCTTTTTCTGTCTTTCTTCTCTGTCTCACCATTTTTTTCGATTGTGTGAAATGATTTTGTGGTTTTATTGTAAGTGATTTGGTGATTTATAGTATCTCTTTAGGGTGGAGACAGTGTGGTTTGTTGAAGTTGAGTTTGTGGTCGTCTTTTAGTCGACATAAAGTCAACTAATGCGACACCAAGTTGATTTGTGATTCAATTTGGTAACGTTCTATTTATATAAAGACATGTTACTATCGATGTTCGATGGTCGTTGTTGTTATTTATAAAAGTCGTATTAAGATTTGCCACGTTTTTTAGGATAAGATAACATTCTAACTGTTTTGAGTTTGGGCTTAGTACTGCGTAAATTAGTACTAAAGTTTCAGCTTATCATTGGGTTTGTGATTGTGCTTAGAATGGGCTTTTTATTCAGGTTAAGGGTTGGTAAGTAAGGAGAGAAGAGGGCAACAAGAAGAGTGGGGAACTAGAAAAAATTCAATTTTGTTTTTAAGGAGATGTTCTAATTTAAAGGGACAAATGTTTTATAATCTTTTTTTTTTCCTTTTCAAATATGATTTCAAGCCAATTTTTAGTTTTCATTTTTCTTCAACTCTTTAATGATAAATTTATATCAATGCGGTATAAAATTCATCATTTCAAGAGCCGGCCCAAATACCAAGCCCATGAAGTATATGCTTGCGGCCCTTCCTTTTATATAGCATTTTCGGCCCTATTTTTTCAAAAAGTCTCTTTAGTGTATTGGTATAAACCTTTCTTCGAGGGTTAGAGTTCACAAGTTTGACGCTTATATGCAGCCATTATTTTTAATTTGCTTGTAGCCTTGCATAGCATAGAGACGGCTTTCAATAATTACCAATATCATCAAAACAATACCATTAACGTTTATCAAAAGCGTTATAGTCAGTTTTTATACAATTTTTTATCGATATTTTATGCAGTTTAAAAATATTTCTTTATCTTATAATGTTTTTGTTAAGATAAATATACATTTTGTGTCATCAATTATACCCAATGAATTGGTTAAAACTGTATTTTAGTATGATCTTGAAAACCTAAATTGTATGCCTTATTTTAGTTTCAAATTTATTTTCAAACTAGGTCTAGTGTTTTGAGGTTTCCACGATCACGTGGCTTAACATTTGAGTATAAGATTCGATTTTCGAGTTCTCAATTAAGTATAACACAATTCAAACCAAGCTAACTGCGCAAATTTTTTAATTCTTTCATATATATAGTTGTTTACTAATTAAAATGAGAAAATTAATCACGTCGGAATTATCAGTAATTTAGTATATATGTACGACAAATCAAGCTTTACGGCTAAGTCTTGACCTTTTATATCCTCTCTCGAATGTAATTTAGTATATCTTAAAACTTGGATCGCCTAACTTTTTTTTCTTTGAACATTTGGATCGCCTAACCTAACAATACATAATTTACATTATCTTCTTAGTTACAAAACAACACATACCAATGAACTCTCAACGCGTGTCTTGTTCCCTTTCACAAACCCATGTTTCGTCCAAGGAAGCATTGGTCAAACTCCAAACTCCAAATCCCACTTTAAGTAATCAACTTAATTAGTTTCTTTTCAACAATTAAGATGATAATTAAGATTAATAGAGTTTT
The DNA here is from genome assembly GCF_000375325.1 of Capsella rubella. Lineage (NCBI taxonomy): Eukaryota > Viridiplantae > Streptophyta > Magnoliopsida > Brassicales > Brassicaceae > Capsella > Capsella rubella. Next base: position 16,676,186 of record NW_006238917.1, read on the forward strand.
AGAATATGCTTTTTAACTTCACCATTGATCTTCAAGAACGTGTCCATTGAGGAATCGAGGTACGTGGGACGTGTCCATGATGAAGGTTGGCATTGCCAATACGATTCAAACTCTTGCCGTTTCAAAGAACAGACCGACACGTGTGTTCTTTGGGCTCACCATAAAACTAAGATATTTATAGAAGGTATTAAAAAAATATTCCTGAAAAGGAAAGGACTGTTTAATCAAAAAAGAAAGGATTAGCTTTTATAGAATGATTGATTTGATTTTCATTAGTAGCCAAAGATTACAAAATATCTAAATGCTTTTTATTAATCTTGGTCACATGATTTAAGATGGGTACTTGTAGTGGTATATATCCTCATAAACTCAGTCTTACAAGTCACATGATTAATACACTAATACACATTTCAATGAATTCATGATTGTTATTTTTGATACTTTTTCACCAAAAGTTATATTCTTTTCTTTTTAATAAAGGATTTATTCCTTTTTTTTTTCATAGTTCATATATATTTGTGTTATGATCTCTAACAAGTGTCGACATTAGTTTCAAAACAAAACTATTTGGTATTGGAAGAGTAGCAAAGCTAACCAATATTTTTCAAACATTATGTTAGAATCAGGCCTGGTTAGAATAGAAGATTATATAGCTATCAGTGTTGATAGATAGAAATTCTTTAAGGAAAAGAAAGTGCCAAAAACACAAAACCAACGAAGCCTATTTATAAGAATCAAGACTAAGTCCTTTTTTAGTTAAAATTGACCAAGTCTTTTTCCTACGAGAAATGACCAAAAATCAGAAACAAAACCGAATTAGGATTCTACTTGTGTTGATAAATATAACAAAACTCATTAGCCATTCCACCCAGCGCCGGCTTAAGGAATTTAGGAGTCCTTGGGCAAAAAAATATATTTTTATGTTCAAAAAAACAAAAAAAAATTATAACCCTATATATTATAAATATATAAATTATAATTTTGAAAATATATAAACATATTACAAAATTATAAACTTTTTTTGGCAATGTGTAAATTATAGGTCTTTTTTTTGTTATATTAGCTTGTATAAATTTTTTTTTTTGTTACATCAGTATATAATAAAATCAAATTATTGAGCCATTTTTGCTAAAAACACAAGTTTATGGGCCCTTTTCTAATATTATAACAGTTTTATGGGCCCTTTTTTGTAATATGAAAATTTTAATTTTTTTTTTGCATATATATAACTAATAAATTTTTTTTTAAGTTTTGTAAAAAAAAAAACTGTAGGCCCCTTTCTATGGTGGGACCCCTGGGATGTGCACTGCTGGCCCTCCCTGTTGAGCCGGCACTGATTCCACCTTAGCATTTCGAAGATACATCTTTTATTCGATAGATATAGATAATATCTTCATCCCATTTATAAACGAATAAGTGCTTGATGATATTGATGAAAACATTTTGGCGTGATTGCAGACAAATTCAACACGAGAATAATGAGAATCCCAAAAAGATTTTGCTGGTTGGCAGCACATAACAGACTAGCTACACTCGATAAAATGCAATGACATGCAAGCACAAATTGTGTGTTCTACGGTGAAAAAAATTAAAGAAAAGATCATTTGTTCTTTACCACAAGTTGTGATTGCCGACAAATTTAACACGAGAATAATGAGAATTCTAAGCTTTGGTGTTTTCACCTCCAAACTACAAATGTTATTTCCTTAAGCTTGATTTGCCACTTATGAATATGGATGATACACATAATTCATGTCTAGATTAGTATGCAGCATCTTCTATAAAAGTTTGAAAACATATATGTCAATTACATTAAGTATCATCCGTTTTATGATTATGCATTCCAACTAAAGAACTGTACAAATGACTAAACCAAACAAATAAGGCATGATGACATGCATCAAAACGCGGAAAGTACAACTAACATTATATTTGTTAAATTTGTCATGATTGAAATGCTATCTATATCATAAGATAGCATTCATAGAAATGCTATCTATATCATAAAATAGCATTTATCGCGTGCTACAAATATCAATTTTCCCTGTAGTGAAGTTAACACTAGTTGTACTTGTTAATCGAAAAGAACATTAAAATTTGATAAGTATTGAAAAGAAAATTTCAGTCTGAATGATTGATACAAGTTTCACCCAAAAATAAAATTGTTTTGGGCAAACGAGATCGACTATAATGAAATAGTTATCTCTAGTTCATAATTAAGTACATGTCCAATAGATCTTACCCTATTTTGATGTACAATTACAAACATATTTCTCTAGTCGACTGTGTAGACATATAGAACGAGTCATATATTTTGTTATAGCTAAGCTAACCAAGATTTTCAAATGTGACTAAGATGAAGCAAATATATTTCTATCGTGAATCTGTCCAAGTAACGTGATTTGCCTACGAAGGCGTCATGGATTCGTTTACGATTTGCATCAGCTATGGTCTTACTAAGATTTATCTTATATGTCACGATCAAGAAAATATATAATGATAAGTAACTAGCTACCTTTTTTAAGTCTATATCCATCTAGCCTCTTCTTATATTCTGTACTATAAAAATTTATTCTTCTCTTTTTCTTGCCAACTTGTCAAACATATATATCTTTTCTCAATTTGAGTCTAAATTAACATTGCAATAAACGATCCATAAACCAAACAAAATGATGAGAAAACTAAGCTATAGGAAAAAGAATATAGTGCACATGTTTGTAACCTCGTATGAACAAAACACGTGATTCGATCATCAAAAAAAGAACACATAGCTTCACATATAATAAGGCAAAGGTTGTTCACAAATGTCTTCAAAGTCTTTAACAGAATTTCATCATCACCATCCTCATCATTCATCATCATCATTACCCCATACCTTCACATGAAAATCGTTTTTTTTTACCCAATTTTTCTTCAATAAAACTTTATAATATATAGTTTTAGATATTAAAAATATTATAATTTCTTATAACGGTTAGACATTGGAATAAGACAAATGGAACACTTGCTTTAATTTTATTATTAAAAAAAAAAAACAATATACTTTCCAAGGTTCATGCATGCATACTTTAATTTCTTTCTCACGAGATGGATAACATTTGTTATATCCTAACCATGTGTGAACTCTTTTTTTTTTCTTTCTTTCTTTCTCTTATAGTTATCCTAAAGATACAACACCAATAATAGTGACCCGTAACGTAAGAATAGTAAATGTTAAAAAAAAAAAGTCTTTCTTCTCGTAACTTTACATACTTGCTAGTACCAAAATATTCAATAATCATCATAGTTTACTAAAAAAAGAAAAAACTCTAAGCTAGTTTGATAATGAAGGTTTTTAAAAGAATGGACAAAAACATCACGATTTTAATGGTGATGATAAGATTGTTCTTATCACATTAGCTTAAGAAAAAATAGGGACAGGGAGTTAGAGGTGAAGTGTTCCTGGTCAAATTGAAACTTGGAAATTTTAAAGTTCTTGAAATAGAAAGGTTTATTTTATATTGAAAACGATATTTTGTTTTTGATAATTACACATCTCTTCTTCTTAAGTTGCCTAACAATCTACGCATCTTCTTCTTTTCTCTATCCTATTAAGAAAACTAAATATAGTATTTTTCCTGATTTTTAATTCTATTATATAAAAAAAAAAAAAAAAATTATAAGTAAGATATATATTTTTCTTTATAGTAGGTGAAATTCTTGAATTTTTAGATAGAAAAATAATTGTTCCAATAGAAAAAATTGACCAATTATTGGTCAATATTAAAAAAATTAATTATATATATTTTTGTGTTCTTATACTTTCTCAAATGAAAACTAGTATATAGAGAGGAGCTTCTTTGCTCAAACCCTTTCCTCTTCTCTTACAAAACCTCAACTTTGTCTTCTCTCTTTATCTCCAAACCAAAAAAAAAAAAGATCAAAACTTGTCTTGTTTCTTGGAAACCCTAGCTAGGAAAAAAATGGACTACGAAGCATCAAGAATCTGCGAAATGGTGGTAGAAGATGAAGAACAGATTGATCTACCACCAGGATTCAGATTTCACCCTACTGATGAAGAACTCATAACTCATTACCTTAAACCAAAGGTCTTCAACACTTTCTTCTCTTCTACTGCCATTGGTGAAGTTGATCTCAACAAGATCGAGCCTTGGGACTTACCCTGTAAGTTTATTCTTTCACTTTCTTGATCTCTTAAAGAACCTTTGAACTACATAGTTTCTAATTCATATGAATGGTTTTGGTGGAACAGGGAAGGCTAAGATGGGAGAGAAAGAATGGTATTTCTTCTGTGTAAGAGACCGGAAATACCCAACCGGTTTAAGGACTAACCGGGCAACAGAAGCCGGTTATTGGAAAGCCACAGGTAAAGACAAAGAGATCTTCAAAGCTAAATCACTTGTTGGTATGAAGAAAACTTTGGTTTTCTATAAAGGAAGAGCTCCTAAAGGAGTTAAAACCAATTGGGTTATGCATGAGTATCGTTTAGAAGGCAAATACTCTATACAAAACCTTCCCGACACAGCTAAGGTAATAACAAAAACTTTTGTGTATACTTCTGTTTTGTTTTTGTGGACTTAAGAAACTAAAAATCTTTGTTTGTGAATGTAGAACGAATGGGTGATATGTCGTGTATTCCAAAAACGAGCCGATGGTACAAAGGTTCCAATGTCGATGCTTGAAACTCGCGTTAACCGAATCGAACCAACCGGTTTACCTTTGTTGATGGACTGTTCTCAACAAGACTCTTTCCCTGGTTCGTCGTCAACTCACGTGACCTGCTTCTCCTCCGACCAAGAAACCGAAGACAAGAGACTTGTCGAAGGGTCTACTACAAAAGACGGTTTTGGTTCTCTGTTTTACTCCGATCCTCTGTTTCTACAAGACAATTATTCACTAATGAAGATGTTGCTTGACGGTCAAGAAACTCAGTTTCCCGGTGGTCATAACCCGTCCGGTTTGGTCGGACCGGAGGAATTGGATTGCGTTTGGAATCTCTGATCAGTTGTAGTCAGTCATGCGTTCGTGTGTGTGAATTGAAATATTCTTAGTTACATTTTTTTGTAAAAAAATGGAGAAAAAAAATGTTAGAAAGTCAAATTTATTTTATTTTACTATGTAGCTCTTAATATATTCAATAGAATTTTTAATTTAGTAATAGCGAATTTTAATACAAACAAATAATTTTTATTATTGAAACTCAAGAAGCTAAATATATATTATGACATTATTAAAAATAATAATTTTTTAAAAATTGAAAATAAGAGTAGTTAGAAGCCAAATTTGTTTACTGTTCTTGTGAATGACGAAATTATAAAATGACATGTGTTAGGCCACCAACCAAAGAGTTGATACTATGACTTTATGAGTATATTAACAAAGTTTTGATAGATATTTTATATTTTTATGTCAAACTTAATGTGTTTAGGTGATCATCTTGTTGTTTTCATATACTACCTAAATTTTTATTTCTCTATACTTCGTTTAGCAAAAAATTATAATCTTCCCAAATTGAAACATGAACATGTGTGATATAAAGAAGTAAAAAATTGTAAAATCTACTACAAAGTGTTTAAGTATTTCAATTCAATTAGTTCGGTATTATTAAATATTAATCAGGAAATCGAAATTCTAATAAGAGATTATTATAAACCGAACCGGACCGGTTAAAATTTAACGGAACCAAAGGAAAATAAAGAGTAAGGGTGTTTTCGTCATTTTAGACAGTGCAAACCCTTTCTTCAGACTTCTTCTCCTGTAACTCTTCTTCGTCTTCACTTCCCAAATCTCACCGGAGAAGAAGCTTCCGTCGACCGGTAAAAGTTATAACCTTTATTCTCAGTATATGTGCGTCGTTTTATATCTCATATATTATTCTTTCCACAAGTCATTTGAAATGATCAGATTTTGGTAGATACATCTTCAAATCTATGTATTTCGTGTGAATCTACAAGTTACGATTTGTGCTTTTGTTATCTGAATATTAAATCTTTCTTATAGATTTCACGACCATTCTCTGAATTTTCATGGAATCTGAACTGGGAATTTGTAAAAATTGGGTTTTTATTTAATGATTTTGGTTGATTTAGGTTAAGGGTTTTAGAAAGCTAAAGAAGATGTTGAAGTTTCTATCAAAAGTAAAAATTGAGTTCAACACATTGGATCCAAGACTTGCGTCTTGTGTTGAGTTCTTGGCTCAATGCAATGCAAGGAAAGCCAAAGAGTCGAATCCGAATTGTCAGGTTTTGGTGAAACGTAGAACAGATGAGCAGCCGCCACAGATCACTGTCACGTTTGTCAATGGTGTTGAGGAAGCTTTTGATGCAGCAGCAACCTCGGCTCAGTCAATTCGAAAGATGATTCTTGATAAAGGTCAGTATCTTGAGACAGAACAGATGTTTCGTGAAGCTGGAGAACAGTGGCCTGTGATTATCCCTGATGAAGAGATTCTCCAAGAGGCTCCTGGTGTTAAGGTCTGTCTCACTGTCTCATTCAAGCTGATAATGAATGGTCACATTTCAAGCATCTTCTCTGTGTACGAGTATTTGCAAGTTTATAACTGACCTTTGTATGTTGTTTTGTGTTGTGTTGCAGCCAAGAAAAGCAGAAGACAAGAAGTAATGCTGCATCATTGATAAATCTTGCTGTAATCTCGTTGAATTGACAAATCTGCAACTCTATATGTATCTCAAGCTTCGCGTTTTTGGTTTCGGGTTTGGACAAATAGATTTGTATTGTTTACTTGTTTATGTGAAACCAGAAATGGATGAACTTTGATCAGGAACTATGGCTAAGACATTACTGTGGAAGCTCTGAGAATAAAAACAATTATTATGGGCAAATATCAAATCAACATGCCAGTAACCGGTTTGTGTTTGTGTTTTATTGACAAAAGCCAGTTTTGAGTTTTGGCAACGATAGTATACATAACTTACACATTGAATCCACAAGCACATAACACCAAGACTTTCTTGCTTATATTGTATATTGTACAGACAAAAATCTCCATTGAGAAACGTATGGGAGTGTATTATGCTTCACATTTTACCTCTCTTCCTTTCTAGGAGCATTAGGATTGCCCATCATGTCCATCATCATTTTCTCAGGTGAGTCTTCCCAATTCGTAAACGTCTTCAAGTCGATCTGCAGATAAAACAACCATGTCAAATTCTCGAAACCTTTGTGCATTGCATAATATAGTAGATGTCATGCACTTTTTGTGTTTCTCTTTTTTTACCTTTCGACGTTGGTTGGTGAAAAGTTCTTCTCTTTTCTGGTATGTCTGTTGAATTTCCCTAGCCTTGTTTCCACCTAACCCCCATGCTTCAATATCTAATACCAAAGCCTCTACTGGTAAATAGCCCTGCAGAAATCATATTTAGCAAGAGATGTGTTATTGAGATCCAAGAGCACAAAATTTGACAAGCATAAACACTTGTGTACTCTTTTTGTTCCTTTACGGTGTTGTTATTTGTTTTCTCTGGAATCTAGATGCTTCAGAGTTACCTGGTTTGGGAAAAGAGAGCCTGACTGGTAAGTTTTATCAACTGCATGATGACGGACTGTGATCTTAGCAAAGTCTTCATCAATGAAAATTCTCTCGTTTCCAAGTGTTCCACCGAATCCTATTCCAACAGGCTTGGGGTGTGCGTCGTAAACTCCACCAGCGGGATGCAGATGGCTATATGCAAAGTTTTTCTCCTTCCCTGAAGATTAACACAATAGTATGAAAGACTGAACTAATGGAAAAGCAAGTGTGCAGAAGAATATATCGATTAGTGTGAAGTACCAGACGATGAGAATGCGTGGAAGACTGGACTTATGGAGAACAAGTTCCCTGAGCTTCCATAAAATGCATCTCTGTTTTCAAAACCTTGCTGCAAAATTGCACCAATGACCCATTTCCTCTCGCTAGAATTACCCTCATATTCGACTTTACAGCTTGCAGAAATTATCACTAGTATTGGAGCATGATACCCTTCAACATTGGACCACAATCGGTTCATGCCTTTCCCGTGATGGTATGAGCTGAAAGAGAGACAAACATAAGTTAGATACGCTGTAAACACAGGATGTTAAAGAAACAAACAGATGTACACATTAATGGCAATTTTAAATCAAATTCAAAACACATGAAAGATAAACAAGTTGCTCAGAAGTAAGGCAGTGAGATACCGGTATAGAAGATTTTCATTGGTTTCATTGCTATTGCAGGGAAAGCATGAGCTCAATATCTCCTCGCTTATTGTACTTTTGCTCGTCAAAGAAATTGCCCATGCCCTTCCACATGTAAGAAGGGTGTTTTCGCTTGTCTTAGACGCAGAATCATCTACAGCAGTGGACTTTGAAGGTCCAGATCCATCCTGCAATCCATAATTTAAAACTCCATATGTCATCACGGCTGTCTTATATAACTTCAATACCAATTTCTACGTAACCACACAAACAATAGTACTAAGAAAGACTCTTTAAGGAAACAGCTTCTTGGTAAATGCAGAGCAGCAAAGTAAAAGAGAGTACCTCTACATTTTGAAGTCTCGAATTACAAAAGTGAGTAAGGCACTCAGTGAGGCTCGGAACTGTTGTCAAGGCCCACGTAAGGAATTTACCGATAGGAAGTTCGAGTTCTAATACAGAAACATCAGTCTCCCAAACATTAAAACTGTTTCCAGATTCAGATTCAATGCAAGACACTACTGCTGATAGAATCAGATGACTTATATCCGGAAGAAACAATGACCCTTTCATTTCAGCGGCTTTATTAGTTCGACCATCCCACGACATTGTCCAACACAACCAAAGAAACATAAGCAACTCTGTAGTCGAAATCGACCCATTAATCTTACAATCAGATTCCTCAGATTCAAACTCCAGCTTTGGAGAAAAGCCTGCATTTTTAGCTATCACATAGTAAACTCTCAACAAAGTATTGAACGACATCGAAGCAGACATCCTTCCACAACATTTGACATAACCACTAGCAAACTCAACCCAACTCAATCCTTCTTTGTCAGGAAGGAAGAACAAATCCACTAAAGATGATCCTAAAAACTCCAACAATCTGGGAAATGAGTCTGGAACTGTTTGCCCTCCTTCAGAAGTAATCTTATCATAGCTCAACCCAAAACTTTCCTACAAGAAGAGAATCAAAATTGCTCAAAGATCCAATCTTTAGAACCCTAAGTTAAGACCATTCATGATTCAATAGCAAACCCAGATTTTACAGATATCGAATTATAATAATACCTTGAAAGATTGAAAAGGAACTGTATTGGTTTGAGAATCGACGAGCTTGGAGAAAGATCGTTGAAGCAGAGGAAGAGCTCCGGTGGAAGCGGCAAGGCTTTCGATTTCTCGTTTCTCAGATGATTCTTTGTTGTCCGTCGACGATGAAGCACCCATAGTGACAAAGAAGATGATCGGAGAAGATGCAAAAATCCGAAATTGGAAAGACCACAAAAAGATGAGATTTTTAGAAATTGGAGTCCATGATTGATCAATAAGGGAAAAAAGGGACGTTTTTGAACAGTTCCATAGAGATATTTCACAATTCGCCACGTATGTTGGAGTCAACTGTACGATTGATCCGGTTCCGGTTTATTTAAACCGAATTCTAAATTATAGAACTAAATTGAGAATACATTTTCACTTCCAGACCGGAGCGGCCTGTCCGACTGGTTAACCCACAACTCGGACATTTCTCTGTTAACCCATTACCCTGTGACCCGGTGAACTAGTAAACTAAAATCAGAAAAATCCAGAAATTTTTTGCCATTAATCTGTGACCCGGTGAACCGGCCAAGTTACATTTCACAAAAAATACTTGATTTTAGAAGTGAAGTATAAAGTTTTTATTATTTTTGAAATTATAATTTTCTATTCCTTATTAAATGGCACACCAACACAATTAAAATTATGCCGTGAATCAAAATTTGGTTTTAAATTTGTTATCACTTTATTATTATTGTTAATTTTTATATTTTAAAAAGTTTATATAATTATTTTTATTTATAGATTTATAAAACTGTATAATCTATATATACACATTTATAAATTAAGGCGTTGAAGAAAACACATTTATAAATTTTAATGAATTGATCCGTGGTCGAACCCGGTTAACCGGTTTGCAATCCGTGTTGGTTTAAAAACATTGATTGAGATATAGGTCGGTCTAGATAATTGAAATATACCCAATAGGTCGGTCTAGATAATTGAAATATACCCTCAATAGGTCGGTTAAGATAATTGCTCCCCAAGATATCTATAATATATTTACCATAGGTTAAAGCTCAAAATCGATTAAACCTAAAAATAAGCCATCCGCCGCTTGGTTCCGTGGAGCAAAAGTTGAGAAATTTTAGTGATGACAAGTAATAACAGTGGTCGAGAAGAAAGAGGGAATAGCATGAACGATGTGAACGAGTTTTGGGCTCGAGTTAGGGAAGCTGGAGGGTTCGACATCGAACACTTGATAGACACGAAACCAGAGTCTTGTTTGGTCGGCTTTCGAGAGTTTGATAAAAAATATGATTGCAACCCCCATATTGTCCTTTTCGCTAAGATGGGGATACATAAGTACAACATGATACAAGGGACGAACTTGCAGCTCAGTAGCGTAGAGAAATACAATTATCGACCTAGCAGAGTATATACATCATACTATATAACCTTGGTTGCAAAGCATCCAGATGCATCATGGGACTCTCGTCTGACTTTTCAGACTAGGGTCGTTGACGAAGGCTTTGACATCAAGAAACTGTATTGTGGTATTGCTGCTCCTAAACCCGCAACACAAGGTATGTAAACTAGATCATCTTAATTAGTTATGTACTAGCTCATCTTTATGATTTGTGTATTGTGACTACTAGGTAATCTCCTGCAAGGACAAAATTTGGAACCTGAAGCGGTAGATGAGTTTTACAAAGGTAGATTGCCCGAGTGGCCGGTGTCGGAGAAAGTTTTCAATGAGAAGAAACGATTTTACTTGGTAAAGAAAGCAGAGCTGCGGGAACATGACTGGATTCGTCTATACATGGAACTCGCATTCCTCCTATCGCGTTCGAGGCGGCCTAAGAATCCCAAGTTGTCGAAACTGGTGATTGTGATGGTAGCAGTAGAGACCAAGGAGGATAATGTGGAGCCTTCGAGTGAGAGACTCAAGGCTAATAATGCAAATTTCTACATTAAGTACAAATACCATTCAAGTAAGGCTTGGCCTCCTAAGGTTCGTTCAGCTGACCGCATTGCAATAGTAAGAAGAATCTTTGATAAGAATACAGGACACCTCACTCTCCAGTTTGATTGTCAGTATGCAAACACGGTTCTGCAAAAGGGCTCAGGCACTAGGGATCCATAGGTGTGGCCTTTTGGCTCCAGTCTTGTCCTCTTCTATTTAATCGAGTCCTTTAACATGTAATGGTTATAATGGTTTATTTCGGTTTAAGTTAAGGAAAAATTTTGATAATATTTTTGGGTAATTTTCGAAACTTCAATTTTACTCACATGGATCATTGGATAATATGAGAATGGAGATAAGGCCCAGTGGGCCGACTGGAAATATCTGGATCCGTTCAATTATTCTTATCCAAATACCAGATTACCTAAACTCAAATCCTATGATCCAAACCGATCTAAAACACCCCAAAATTCTTTATTTAATCCGGTTCCGCTTTGTTTAAACCAACCTACCCACCCTTCTTCATCTAGCCTTGCTGAACCGGACTAGGTTTTCTCAAGCCACTCCTCTTTCAACATCGGCTTTTTCACCGGATCTCTCTCGCCGGATCTCTCCCCGGAATAGGTTTGTTTAAATTCCTTCTCAAGCTCCCTCTCTGTATCTCTCTCTCTCCGTCTCTTTAAGTCTTTGTATATTACAAATGATAAAGGAAATAGTCATCGCAGAACAGAGTTTTGATTCATCCGTCTCTGAGTATTGTTTCGATTCTATGAACTTTGCAATAAGAAGCTGGATTGGTTCTTGGGTTTACTCCAAAAATGGTTACTTTGAAGTACAAAGCTGTAGATATTATTGAATTGAGGATTGATAGGTTTAAGAAACTTGTAGTGAAGCTACTATGATTCCTGTAATGGTTGATTTTGTTTATGTGTAGGATTAGGATATACAACTTCTTTAGTGAAACAATGACAACTATTCATGGCACTGATGTGAGTATCTTCCCCCTTCTAAACTCATGTGTTTACTTGAAATGCATTTCTGTGGCTTTGATTTTGGTTCTCTTATGTTTGTATCAACTAAAGAATCTTGTGTGGAGCGATGAGCAAACCCGTTTCTATCTCCAACTAAGAGTCGATGAGAAGCTTAAAGGAAATATTAAAAAACAGAATGTGAGTGAAGCTGGGAGACAATCAATCATAGATAAGTTTTATGAGGTGTATGGGGAAAGACATCCTTGGAAAAAGTTTGGGATCAAGTTTACTACTTGCAAGAAGCAGTACGAGTCTGTCAGGAAGCTTATTGACGATAGAACGGGACTTGGTTATCATTCAAATGGGAGTATAAACATGTCTGAGGACTGGTGGAATGAGCGGTGTAAGGTAGGATTCTTTTTGTGGGTTTTCAAAAACTTGTCTTTAATTAAGAACTTCTTCTATGGTTTTCTGAGTTTTGTTTTGTTTGTTCTTGTTTTGCTTTTAGGAATGGTCTGGAGCAAGGAAATTGAAAGATAAACCAGTGCCAAATGTGGATTTGATGGAGAAAGTCTTTGGTACAGTTGATATCAGTGGAGCTGAGGGTTTGATAGCTCAACAAGGTGAAGAGCATTTAGACTCAATGCATTTGTATCAAGATGATGATGTTGATGGTGATCCTGATGATGACGATGTTGAATCAAGGCAAATCTCTCCTACTGAGAGCAATATTGGTAATGGACCTACATCTTCAAGTAAATCAAGGGCTGGTAGAAAAAGATCAAGGTCTGTACAATCAGGAGAAGTTGTAGTAGCAGAAGCTTTTAGGGATAGTGCTCGGTCACGGGATAAGATTCTTTCCTACAAAAACAAACTAATAGAGAACCACCCTGAGTTTAGTTGTAGTCAGCTTCGAGCTATGCAGGCTTTGCACTCATTGCCTGCTATAAGAATGTGGTCTCCTTTATATAAAGCATCAATTCAACATCTCAAGCAAGATCTTGCCAATCGTGAGACGTTTTTATGTTATGAAGATGATGAGAACAAAATTCTCTACTTGGAGTTTGAAACTGGTGAAAGCAGAGATGCATGACTTGACAAGTGTTGCGTCTTTCAATGTCTATGAGTGGTACACTCTTCTGTACACTGGCTTCAAAAAATCGAATAGTAAATCACAACGATGGTAATTTCTACTATGCGAGATAGAACACTAGTAAATATTCATAATCTTAGCATTAGTTTAAAATATGATAGAATCAATATTTGAATTGTTCCAAGTCTTTGTTGCATAATGGATTTGTTATATATAAGAAAACATCTCGTTTGACAACAAAAACAAATATTTAAAGAAACATGAAAGCTGTCATAAGAGGTTTCTGGATTTATAGAAAACTCTCTAATTTGTTTATGTCACTTTTCTGTTACAAAGTTTCTTCAAAATTTGATTGCAGAAAAGAAATTTCATACGGACCAACAAAGATGGTTCTGTTTCAAATTAGCACCACAACGATGGTTCGTCACCAGCATTATATTATTGGGAGCCCTTGAGTTTGGAATTTTATACCGACCCTGATCAAACTTTTTGTAAAAAAAACAATTCTCATTTTTATATCGTCTTTTCATTGAAAAAACTATATAATATATTGTAACATATAATGAAACCGACCCAAATTTACAAAACCGAACTGAAAAATTCGATATCATACTTCCATTTCTCGAACTTTTTTTTCTTTTTAATAATCAAAGAGATTGTGGGCCAAAGCCCATACATCCCTCAGCTCCGAAACTAAAACATGTTTTATGGTTTCGTCCCAAGCGCTACTCGAACCTCTAAGCTTCTGTCAGAGATCTTTACCATTTCTCGATTTTTAGAAATTCGATCTAACGAAACCGAGCAAATCAAATGTTTTATATATCTTATGTATATATTCAAAAACAAAAATGGATTAACAAAACCCACTACACTGTTATACTGTTTGTTTGTTTGTTAAAGACTTTACTATATGTTCCGGTCAATACATTGATCTCACACGATGTATATAGATAGGGATCAATGGACTATTGTTGAATACTGGATGTTCATGTTTTTGGATATATTAACACTTTATTCGTTTAACCAGTCCAAATCTGATGCACTAGTACGAGTTTTCTTAATAAAGAATTAGAGTTGAATCAAAGTATAACTCCTAGTCTCCTAGAAAAAGGAATATTCTATAGTTACATTCATTAATAAATGATTACACAAATCAATAAGAATCAAATTGACAGAAACATACAAAAGGAATAAAAACAAACCCTATGCAATCGTCAACGCGCGATGAGCCAGCTACTGAGTCATGACCAATTACAAAACGCGTTTTATCAGTTTTGATTTATCTAATCACCTCAACACTGTAGCCGATTTCGATGACTTTAATGTCACACTTTGACATCTCAACATCTCTATAAGTTGCTCACGTTCTCGTATCACTTCCCATGCACCTTCTAAACACAAACGATCTTATCTACTACTATCTCAAAACATACTTCAAATCTTGTATTAAAAAGGAATAAGAAATGGGTTCGGTACGATCATTTTGTACGTTCTTAGTGATCTTCCTTAGTTGTCTTGTCGCGGTTCATGGCCAAGGTACGAGGATCGGGTTCTACTCGACCACGTGCCCAAATGTCGAGACGATTGTTCGGAACACCGTGACATCTCACTTTGGTTCAGATCCAAGAATTGCACCAGGGTTATTGAGAATGCATTTCCATGATTGTTTCGTCCAAGGTTGTGATGGTTCGGTGCTTTTGTCCGGACCTAACTCTGAAAGAACCGCTGGTGCAAACACTAACCTCCGTGGTTTTGAGGTCATTGACGATGCCAAGACGCAGCTTGAGGCGGCATGTCCTGGTGTTGTCTCTTGTGCTGATATCTTAACGTTAGCGGCTCGTGACTCCGTTACTCTCGTAAGTAAATAAACTAATACAAATATCATAACAAAACTTTTCTATATAGTCCAAAAAAAAGAAAGTTTTTTAAAATAAAATTTTCTATGCAACGACACTAAGTACTTTTTATGGTTACCTCTATATTGTAATTTGTATTGGTAAATATGTAAACGTGTGTGTGGCTTTGCATGGGTGCATGTAGACGCAAGGACAAAGCTGGCAAGTACCAACAGGACGTAGAGATGGACGAGTTTCCTTGGCATCGAACGCTAACAATCTTCCTTCTCCAAGTGACTCCGTAGCCAATCAACAAAGGAAATTTTCCGCTTTTCGCCTCACTACTCGCGATCTAGTCGCTCTTGTTGGTAAGTAACTTTTCAAAATCTAAAATTATAGGAAACCGATTGGTAACGACAGTTACTAGTGACTGTAGAGATTTTGACTGTAAAAATTTTAACAGTTAAAACTTTTGTTCAATCCATGTATCTCTTATTCGATTTGTTTATATATTTTGTTTTCGGTTTTAAGAAAATAGTTACTATAAGCTACAAATGATAAAATATGTCTCCCTTTAACATGGGTTACGTTTGGCTGTATATATATTTATAAATTTTTCAATTATATAGTTGTAATTAAACTGAATATGGATATATGTGATTTTTCTAGGAGGACACACGATAGGAACAGCTGCATGTGGGTTCTTCACGAACAGAATATTCAACACGACCGGGAACACAGCAGATCCAACCATGGACCAAACATTCGTACCAACACTTCAAAGACTTTGTCCCCAAAGCGGAGACGGATCAGCACGTGTGGATCTTGACAATGGAAGTGGAAACACATTTGACGTATCCTTCTATAACAATCTTAGCCGTGGTAGAGGGATTCTTCAATCCGATAACGTTCTTTGGACTAACCCGACCACAAGATCCATAGTGCAAGAGTTCATGGCTTCGAGCAGTAACTTCAATGTTCAGTTCGCGAGGTCAATGGTTAAGATGAGTAATATTGGTGTCAAGACAGGGAGAAATGGAGAAATCCGTAGGGTTTGCTCTGCTGTTAATTAATCGGTGATTACTGGTGATTAAGTTATTATGTCTTAACTTATTCAAATGTTTGATGGAAAACCCAAAAGTGGGTTACTCATTTGTATTCCATTTCTTTCTATTTGATTTGGTGAAATGAATAAAGTTTAATTTTGTTACAAGAAAGATCAAATGTAGTTGGTGTTTAATTTATCGCCAATCTTCCCTAGGAGTAATAATAATCACATTAATCCAATTGATTCAACAAATGTTCATTATGATTCTAAATGTTCATTATGATTCTAATTCATGCAAGAAACATTATGATATTACTCGAAATTGTAAATCATAACAACAAACAAATAGATAGAAAAAGAAACAGAGAAGCAAACGGTTACATGGTGACACAATAGCACTTCAAGGTTTTATTCTGAACCAGTACAAAACTCAAAGACTCTGTAGTAATAGTATAGAGATTCAAACAAACATAACACCAACGTCGGGAGAAATTATGTAGGAAAGATATGTGACTTAGCTCTTTATTTAGTAGATATTTGAAGCTAAGCAAACACACTTTCTCATTACACTCTCTAGCAGATAGAGGTTTTTAGTCATCGTCTTCATCACGACGTCTCTGGTGGTGATGCTTGTGACGGTGCTGCTTCTTCTCCTCATCATCATCAGAGTCATTGCCACCCTGCAAATTGTGTGCAAAGATGATTAGAGTTAAGCAAATACTGCATCCTTCGTAATGTTCTAACATACAATGGTACTGCTGTGAGCAACCATAAGAAAGGATAAGAGATGTTCTGTATTTAAGACCTTCACATATCCAACATGCTTTCCAAATTCAATACCAACAAAAGTCAAATGGAGTCCTAAAACTAGCTTTTGTATCAAGCAAATCAATTTCAGAATGTGAAACAGAGAGATGATTGTTGACATGTATCCAAAAACAGAGGCTATAAACAGGGTTCTTTATAATGAGTGTTCATAGATGGCTAGATGCCTAGATCATGAATGGAACCACCTCTAGAGATGTAAACTTTACTTTCATATGGAGTCATGGAGATCACTCTACTACACTATGATCAACAAAGGAGTAAACTTGAGCAAACCATAACTTATTTCCACACAATCTAGAGTCACACTATGCACAATTCCACTAAACGAGATGATAATTGATTCAACTTACATATTTCTTGCGACCATAGCTCCCTTCCTCATCATCACCAGAACCAGAACGGTTCCTGCGCTGTTCATTATCATCATCATCATCATTGCGACGACCATAGCTAGGCTTCCTGTAACTCCCCTCTTCTTGTTCCTCAGACCTTCCATAGCTAGGCTTCCTGTAACTCCCTTCCTCCTGATCCTCTGATCTTCCATAGCTAGGCTTAATGTAACTCTCCACCTGTTCCTCAGACCCTCCATAACTTGGTTTCCTGTAACTCCCTTCCTCCTGATCCTCAGATCTTCCATAGCTAGGCTTCCTGTAACTCCCTTCCTCTTGATCCTCAGATCTTCCATAGCTAGGCTTCCTGTAACCTTCCTCTTGATCCTCAGATCTTCCATAACTAGGCTTTATGTAACTTTCAACCTGTTCCTCAGATCTTCCATAGCTAGGCTTCCTGTAACTTCCTTCCTCTTGTTCCTCGGACCTTCCATAGCTAGGTTTCCTGTAACCTTCCTCTTGTTCCTCGGACCTTCCATAGCTAGGCTTTTTGTAACCTTCCTCTTGCTCCTCAGACCTACCATAGCTAGGCTTACGCTCATACTCAGACTCCGATCTGCCACCATATCCAGATCCAAGCCCCGATTCAGGTCTCCTACCATACTCAACCTCAGTTCTTCCACCACCAGATCCATACTCCGATTCAGTCTCCGTCCTACCACCATAACCAGATCCATAACTCTGCTCAGGTCTCCGACCATACTCCGTCTCAGTTTCACCACCATATCCAGATTCAGGCCTCCTACCATACTCACTCTCCGTCTGACCACCATAACCAGATCCAGATCCATAACCAGGATTCGGCCTCTCACCTTGAACATGACCGCCACCACCTGAATCGGGTCGAAATGCGGGTCGTGGCTTGGGTCGAGAATAGCTACTGTACTCTGTATTGAGAGCTTCGTCTCCGTAAGCAGAAGGCTCATGGATCTGAGTGAATTCAGGTCTCTCGTATTCGAAATCGTCATCGACACCAGACGAGAGAGGGTAACAAGTCTCATCAGAAGGTGGGATCGGACGGCCGTAAATCACCGTGATGTCGTAACCGCCACTGTACGGCGTTGGATCAAACTCGTCGAAATCGTCGACGTCGTTCTCATCTCTGGTATAGTACGGCATCGTTTCAGAAGCTTCTCTCTGTGTTTTCTCTTTTTTTCCTTGGATCTGATAAAAAAATGATGAAATGAGAATTTATATATATACGTGGAGGAAGATGAAAGGTTCGCAAAACGCTGCGTTTTAAAATTAATAATTGTGGATTCTCTTTTTAGTTATTAACGTGGGTCACAGTTTCATGCTGTTTACATGGAGACCACTACGATTCGGGTAAGCTATGCCACGTGTCTCTGTCTTAATTGGTAGAAAAGCAATTTGATTGTACCGGTTGCCGACTAATTGAACCGGGAACTTCGAACTAAACCAGTTAGGAGTATGGTTTTTCTTTTAACACTGAATCACTAAACTTTATTAAGAAAAGAAGTTAATTAAGCCTTACAAAGCAAGAAAAGAATCAATAAAACACCACTCAAAGTCACACTCATTGCTCTTGGACAATCCTCTCTTGCAACCACGCCGGCCCACCTAAGGCGAGGTACGATGTAAGTCGACCATCCTTAGTTACACTCTTCGCAATGTCTCTGGCCACCAAATTTGCCGTAACAGCAGACAGCTTAAAGGAGATCTCACCCATAGTACGACGCACGTCAAATATTTTGTCCACAAGTGAATGATATTTGGGCCATGCTCTCGGCGACTCAAGAACTGCAACTCCTGCCGAGCAATCTGTCCATATTTCACAGGAAAGAACATGAAGATCCTTTAGACTTTGTAAACACCATAAAATGCAACTAAGCTCCGCTGTAATCCTGTTGGAACGGGGAAGAAAGGCGTCTCGAGCATGAAACAAAACATCACCAAAATGATTTCGAATTATCCAAGCTCCTCCACAGAAGGCATGATCATTCACCCATGAGCAATGAACGTTACACTTTAATATCCCAGATGCAGGTTTAAGCCATCTATGTGACATCGGAAGACTACGGGAAATTCCAGACCCAAGGTCAGCACGGATAAGATGTTGTTGTAAGAACCATTCCTCAGACGGAGTATGGTTTATAAAGAAATTAACGGACTATATTACAAATACGGATTTAATTTAATTTATGAATCAAAATTTTAATTGAATTTAGTGTGTCTTGATTTTGTTGGTTTATGGTTTGGCAAAGAAAAAAAAATTGTCCTAGGTTTTTTTTTTTTTTCAATGTTGATTTTAAATTTAGGGCTTGTTTTGTAGATTTTAATTTCCATTACAGGTTTTTAACTTCAAAGGCTAACTATTTTCTTTAACCTTTACTTTTTTTTTAAAACTCTTTAGAGCTATTTTATAACTCATAAAAAAACAAATCTCTTACAATAAATAAATAAATAATTAATGTCCATCTTATTATATAAACTTTGGTTTTCAAAGTCAGCCATTAACAAGATCGTGACACGTGTCAATTATAAACGATAAGATGTTGACACGTGGCATAACTAATTTTGTTAATATTTGGATAAAATAGAAATATTATTAACCCTATCGAAGAAGGAAATATATAAAATAAATATTATAAAGAATTATATAGTAAAAATTATTAATAAAATTAAACAAATAATCTAATTTCAGTTATGTCAATTTGGTTTATTAATAAGATAGGAATTTATAATTTATAATTAACAAGAATATATGGCGGTTTTTGTTTACAGAAGAGGATTAAGGTTTAAACTTTAATTTTACAATTAAATTAGGTTATTTGTTGGTTTGGGTATACAAATGATAAATAAGAATTATGTTTTATCTTTATAAATTAAAATTATGGTTTAAGTTTAACAATTAAACGAGATTATATGTCAAAACTTGGTTTTTAAATTTATAAACTCACGTGATCATGATAAGTGTCAAGTAAAAACATAAGATGTCGCAATATGTTATATCTAATTTTGTTAATATTAAGATACAAATAGAATTTTTAAATAACATTAAAAATATATATATAAAAAATTAAAGAGAATTTTTGAGAAATACCCCTTTTGGTGTACCCTTTTTCAAAAATACCTCCTTTATCTATTCATGTTCAAAAATATCCATGTTTAAATATGAAAAATTATAAAGTTTTATATGGTTTCTAGGGTACTTCTATATAATAACTACTACTTGGAAATTTGATACAAATATTTTATAATGTTTTAAAAGGTTTTAAATCGTTTTTACAAGTTTTATAAGGTTTTTAAGTGGTTTTTAAAAGGGTTTATAAGGTTTTTAAAAGGTATTTATAAGTTATTTTACGCTATTTATGAAAGATATATAAAAATTTAAACATATATAAAGGTAATTTGTGTGTATATTTATAAGTTTTCACACATATTTGGATAAATTTCAACATTTAAAGTGGTTTTTTTATAAAGTTTGAAATAGGGGTATTTTTAAAAAGTGGTATGGAAAAAGGGTATTTTTGATAATTAAAAAGTAAAAAAATTGATATTTATAAAACAAAAATGTGTAAGCTTATATATTTAGACACAAATTATCTTTCTATGTGTGTAAATTTAAATACCATATAAATACCTTTTAAAAACGTTTTAAAATTATTTTAAAAACATAAAAAAAAACTTTTTAAACCTTATAAAAACCTTATAAAAGTCTTATAAATGCCGTTTAGAACCTTTTTAAAACTTTAAAAATATTTGTATTGAGTCTCCCAATAGTAATGATGATCTAGATGTACCTTATAAACTATATAAAAGTTTACAATTTTTCATATTTGAAAAGGGATATTTTTAAAATAGATAGAAAATTGGTGTATTTTTAAAAAGGGGTACACCAAAAGGGGAAAACGGGAAAAATCAACCCAAACTATTCCCCGAAGGTATTTTCATACCCAAACTCGCGTACTCGGAATTTTACAACCCAAACCAGCTTTTAATTCAAATAACCAACTTGAACTATATCAAATTTTGTCAATTTCAACCTCGACGTTAACAATATCCTTGCTCATCTTGAAGATTTGGACAATCAAGCTTAAGCTTAAGCTTAAGTTCTCTTGGTTTTTACAGAAGCTTAAGCTTGATTGTCCAAATCTTCAAGATGGACAGGGATACAGTTAACGTCGAGGTTGAAATCGACAAAATTTGATGTGGTTCAGGTTGGTTATTTGAATTGAAAGCTGGTTTGAGTTGTAAAATTCAGAGTACGTGAGTTTGGGTATGAAAATACCTTCGGGAAATAGTTTGGATTGATTTTCCCCGTTTTCCCTACGCCAAAAGGGGTATTTTTCAAAAATTCTCTTTCAACTATTAACCTAATTTTTGGTTTTGCCAGTTTTAGGTTATACAATTATAAGGGTTACATGTTGAGTTTATAAATCTGCATTATAGTTTAGAATTTATAATTAAACGAGATTATTTATCGGTTTGGGTTTATTAAAGAGGAGTGATTTAGGTTTTACAATTAAACAATGTTATGTATCTGTTTGGGTTCATAAAGGAGAATTAGGATTTACAGTTTACAAATAAATTAGATTTTGAGTTTAACTAAACAAATAATTTTATTCATGATTTTTATTTTATAATATGTTATATTTGTTTAATTTTTAATTTATGTATGAATGTATTATGCCATTGAGCAATTTCATTGTCTAAAACATAAGGGTGAATAAAAGAATTTCAAAAATAATATTTTTAGCTTAAATTAAAGATAACAAAGTTCAATATAAATCGTAATATAGTAATTTTAAATATTTATAAAGAAAATATGTAGTTTTTTATAATTCGTATTTGAAAGATTTTTTAATGTTTTCCTCAAAGATGCTATAATTTATTTTAGAATCTTTATGTTTATTTGCGTTGTTTATATGAATTTATTTACAAATGATTATATTTGTATTTAACATCATATTTTAGATTGATGTTAATTTGAAAGAACTTTACCATTATATTAAATAATAATTAATTAATTTTCATAGTCTGAGAATGATTTTTTACAATTTTAAAGTTAAGAAATAAAAAATTTTACAAAATGGTATAATCATGTTTTAGAGGATAATTGCTAAATTAAGATTTTATAAAATATTTTAGCAATATTATGAGTAATGGTGAATAGCTCCAAAATATAACCTCTATAAATTAATACTTGATAAATTAATATTCTCTATAAATTCATAAATTTCTCTGGTCCCAACTCGGACCAGTGTAATTTTAACACATTTTGATAAAATAATAAGATAATAATTTTTTTGAAAATGCTTTGTAAATATATAGTCCCATCAATATTATAAATTAATAATTAGGTAAAAATTTCAAAATATATGTATATATAGACATTTTAGTTTTTGTTAGATTTTATTTTTAAATTTTTTTGGAAAAACTTTCCAAATTATAAAAATCTCTCTATAAATTAATAATAATTAATTTATCGATAAATTAAACGTCTATTTTTAATAGATTTTCATGGTCCCAATATTATTAATTTATAGAGGTTTTACTGTAGCTCCCAAATGTTTTGGTGATTGTCAATTTGACATTACTAGATTTTTATAATTAACGTATAATAAGGAATTTTAAGATATATATATATATATATATATATATATATATACACGTTTATTTGATACTTCAAACCAAATAAATCTCTTACCAAATGAAATTAATATATCTTATTTTTTTTAAAAAAAAATTGGAAATTATTTTTTATAAGTTATAATAAATTTTAGGGGGAATTTCAAAAATACCTCTTTTCATATACCTCTTTTTAAAAATATCCCCTTTTCAAACTTTATCGAAAAACCCACTAAAAATGTTGAAATATATCCAAATATGTGTGTAAGCTTATAAATATATACACAAATTATTTTTATATGTGTATAAAACTTTATATACCTTTCATAAATACCGTAAAAAGAAATTATAAAAACCTTATAAAAACCTTATAAAAACCGTATAAACCCTTTTAAAAACCTTTTAAAAACCTTATAAAACTTATAAAAACGATTTAAAACTATTTAAAACATTTTAAAATATTTGTATCGAATCTCCCAGTAGTAGATATTATATAGAAGTACCTTATAAACTATATAAAACTTTATAATTTTTTATATTTAAAAAGGGGTATTTTTAAAAATGGATAGATAAAGAAAGTATTTTTAACAAGGGGTACACCAAAAGGGGTATTTCTCAAAAATTCTCTAAATTTTAATTTTAATTTAATTTTAAATATAGATAACCCGTCAATCGGACGGGTACTAAACTAGTATATATATATATGGGTTGCCACATTATTACAACCTGTACTTATTCTATTCTCAGTATTTCAACATGTACTTTTGATCTCTTCATAAAACAACACAAACTTGATTTATTCTGCATAAATCAACTTATACTTTTAAAACCATCTAAAACAGTACCTCTCCAATTGAGATAGATAATCACGATTACTAAACCCGATTAAACCATTAATCACGATTACTCATTGCGTTTCACCCTAATCCAAGTCTCAACAACACCATATAACCACGTAGCTTTGGGAGAAACATCTACGGTTCCTCATAATTGGGGAAAATAAATTTTGGGATCTATCGTAAGGATTTAGGAAGTTACGAGATGCATATTAGTCCTTTGCTATGCGAAAGTGTTACAGATTTCAATCCGAAAAGCAACGCAAGTGATGAAGCTGCTTATGGTTCTGAGAAAGTCACGAATGGAGAAGACAATGAAAATTCTTGTGATGAGGCTGGTGATGGTCGTGATGAGGCTGGTGATGACGATAGAGATGTTGAAGTCGAGAATTCGACAAGCCAAATCAAGACAAAACGAAAGAGACATGAGACTGAAGATGAAGAAGACAAAAGGGAGAGTAAGACGACACGGAATAAAGATG
>NW_006238917.1:16700535-16700812 GCF_000375325.1 Capsella rubella
TCGACAAGACTCGGCAATTGTGGGTTGTGAGGACTACTTGTGGTTATCATAGATGTAAATCGAACGGGAAATGCAAGTTGTTGAAGAGTCCCGTCATTGGAAGGCTATTCTTGGATAAACTGAGGTTGCAGCCTAACTATATGCCTCTTGATATTCAAAGGCATATTAAGGAGCAGTGGAACATACTCAGTTCTATAGGACAAGTTCAGAGAGGAAGACTTCTAGCTCTTAAGTGGCTTCAAGAAGAATATGCTCAGCATTTTGCTCACCTTAGAGG
>NW_006238917.1:16700912-16701169 GCF_000375325.1 Capsella rubella
GGGTTCCACTGCTGTTGTCGATACCTACCCTAATGCCGATGGTGAAGATGTTTTCAACCGTTTTTATGTCTGTCTTGGAGCAATGAAACAAGCATTTTACTATTGCCGGCCTATCATAGGGATTGATGGGACTTTTCTGAAACATGCCGTCAAAGGCTGCCTATTGACTGCTATTGCTCATGACGCAAACAATCAGATATATCCAATTGCGTGGGCAGCTGTACAAACTGAAAATGCTGATAATTGGTTGTGGTTTC
>NW_006238917.1:16701269-16701695 GCF_000375325.1 Capsella rubella
CATGGTGATAAAGATTTGCTAAAAAAGCTGGTGTGGAATCTAGCTTGGAGTTACAACCATGCTGAATTTGAAGCAAATCTGAACAAGATTAGAGCATATGATCGGTCTCTTTATGATGATGTGATGAAGGAGAATCCAAGGAGTTGGTCAAGAGCTTATTATAGGATAGGCAGTAGTTGTGAAGATGTAGATAACAATGCCACAGAGTCCTTTAATGCTACGATTGTCAAGGCAAGGGCAAAAGCATTAGTTCCAATGTTGGAAACTATAAGAAGGCAGGCCATGGGAAGGATTACTAAGAGAAATTTAAAAATAGAAAAATGGAAGAAGAAGCTCTCTGAGTATGCAACCGAGATTTTGGAGGAGGAGAAAGAAGATGCTATGCGATGTGAGATCACAAAAGGAACACATGGGCGGTTTGACGTG
>NW_006238917.1:16701795-16702010 GCF_000375325.1 Capsella rubella
GCAAGTGGCAAATCACAGGAATTCCATGTGAACATGCTTATGCAGCAGTTTTAGATGTTAACAAGGATATTGATGATTTTGTATCCCCATACTTTACAACTCTAGTATGGAAGGAAGTGTATGATAAAGGTCCTGATCCGGTTAGAGGTCCACGTTTTTGGATGACCAACAGATATGTCTTGATAACCAAACCTCCAGATCCAAATCTACCCGGG
>NW_006238917.1:16702110-16702317 GCF_000375325.1 Capsella rubella
AGAAGAAGGAATCAAAGAAGAAGAAGCCAAAGAAAAATATGGGAAATGACATAACTCAGCCAGACAAACTAGGAAAACAAGGGAGAACCATGCATTGTCGTAAGTGTCATGAAGCAGGTCACAACTCAGCTGGATGTCCAACATTTCCAAAAGAAAAGAAGGAAAACAAAGAAAACAGGTCCAAGAAGAGTAAGAATAGCACAAAAT
>NW_006238917.1:16702417-16702623 GCF_000375325.1 Capsella rubella
AAAGCAATATCTTCACACAAGAAATCAATATCTAGGAGTTGTGTGCAGTTTCACTTCTTTTTTTTTAATAGTTGCAGGTTTTTTGTTTGAATAAGGAGTAATGTTGCAGGTTTTTGTTTGGGTTTAGTACTGGTTGTTTTGCTGATTTTTTTCATGTTCTAGGCATGTGTTGCGAATTTATGTTTAGTTCTCAATTTGGATTGATG
>NW_006238917.1:16702723-16836006 GCF_000375325.1 Capsella rubella
GCAAGGTTTGTAAACAAGTAAAGAAACAAGACACGAGAGTTACGATTTCCCAAGTCTTAGACCAGCCAAGGTACGTCTCGGTGAGCTTGACCGCTCACTAGAGGCTTCACTATGAACAAAGAACATATTACAACTTCAGAATCACTCACCCACACAAAGAGATCACCTTAAGAGAAGAAAATAAGATAATGAAGAACTCTCCCCAAAACCCAGAACTTT
Source organism: Capsella rubella (assembly GCF_000375325.1). Classification (NCBI taxonomy): domain Eukaryota; kingdom Viridiplantae; phylum Streptophyta; class Magnoliopsida; order Brassicales; family Brassicaceae; genus Capsella; species Capsella rubella. The sequence continues at coordinate 16,702,943 of NW_006238917.1, forward strand.
CTCTCTTACTCTCTCTACACTCAAAAGTGACTTGCACTTTGTCTTAATCTCTGAATCGAACACAGCTTTTAAATAAACCTCTTTGTCCCTCTCTGTAAAATCCCAAGATTGCCTTGTACACTCTTGAGCAGCAAGACAAGCTTTGTCGCTACTTGATCACGGCAAAAATGCAGAGAGAGAACCTGTGTTATATTGAGATAATTGATGTATCAAGAAACCTAAATCCCCACGTTGCCTCTCTTTTTCTCCCAAAGCTACGTGGTTATCGTCTCGAGACATATATTGGAGTGAAACGCGATGTTAGTAATCGCGATTAATGGTTTAATCGGGTTTAGTAATTGTGATTATCTGTCTCAATTGGATAGGCACTGTTTTAGATGGTTTTAAAAGTATAGGTTGATTTATGCAGAAGAAATAAAGTTTGTGTTGTTTTATAAAGAGGTAAAAAGTACAGGTTGAAATGTTGAGAAGGGAATAAGTACAGGTTGTAATAACGTGGCAACCCTATATATATTGCCGATAACAAGTAATTTAAAAAAGGCTTAAATATAGTATATATATTATATATTATAAATACCTCAATTATTTTACAGCACTAGTTGTATCAGCTTTCTTCTTCACCAACGCTTGCGTCCGCCGAGTCGACCATGACCTCAAAAGTTGAACAACCACCGCAGAGTAAGAAGAAGGGTTTGAGTTCTCAGCCACTGTCGTTGTCATCACTCCCAGACGAACTCGTAGAGCAGATACTTGCTCGTACCCCGAGATGGGATTACCCTAACCTCTCTCTCGTATACATGTAAAAGGTTCTTCTTTTTAATCTCTTCTCCCCAACTCTACACGACACGTTTTAACCTCGGAACCACCGAACCATACATTTATTTTGGCGTAGGATCGGATAGTGATAAATCCTTCCAGTGGTTCACTTTTTCATTGAAACCTCAAGAAACACGTAACTGTGAGATTTTGAATGACTATTCTTTGATTCGTGTACCTTCTTATCCTTCACGTTTACCAAGTGGATCCGCCGTAGCGGTTGGTTCGGATATCTACTTAATTGGTGGATGTAATAAGTTAACTTCCTCAGTTTGGATCCTTGATTGTCGGAGTAACACATGGCGTGACGGGCCTAACATGACTGCAGCTCGAGTACTTCCACATGCTGTTCTCATCAACCAGGAAATATATGTCATGGGAGGTTGCACTATTGGCAGTTGGTTTGAGGTTTTGGACATAAAGACTCAGATTTGGAGAGCCTTGCCAGGTCCTGGTGCTGATTATGACCTATGCAGAAGCTATATTGTGGTCAACCCTGATGCTTTTGAAGGAAAGCTTTACATAGCGTCATATGAAAATGACTACACTTATGAGCCCAAAGATGGTACATGGAAAGTTGTAAGAGAGGAATCGAGTTGCCATCAGTTGTTGAATTCGTGTGTGATAAAAAAATGTAATGTACAGTTTTAGTGACTCAAGGAATATTAAGTGGTATGACTCTAAGCGTAAAGTGTGGAGAGATGTCAAGGGTTTGGAAGGAATTTATTCATGTATGAGACAGATTCGTAAGTAAGGTGGGAAATTGATAGTTATGTGGAGGCAGTGGCCTGAGGAACATAGCGAGAACCCAAAAGCTAAAATTTGGTGCCCTAAGATTGCGTTAGAGAAGCGCCATAAAGATGAGATTTGGGGTAAGATAGAGTGGCTTAATACTATCTTTGAGATCTCCAAGTCCCACTACTTCTCTCTTCATGTAGCCGTTTCGATGCGAAAATTCTTATAATAATGGGCTTGATGATTCGCCTAAAACATTGTCATTCGTTGAAGCTCGCTTCACTTGTTTTTATTTATTTATTCTCATAAAGAACTAAAGATGTAGTCGTTTTTGTGGTCTTTCATGAAAGTTAAATGTTTGAGGATCTATAATGCTATTTCATATGTAAAAGTTTAACAATGATTAACATTGGAGTTATATTTATTTTAAAGATTATAGGAACCAAATTAAATACAAAGAGAAACATCTATGAAAAGATACATACACATTAAATAACAATTCATGGTCTTAGAGGAAATGAAACCAAACGAATAATTCCGAAAATACATATTAAATAACAAAAATCATGTAAGAATTTTCCCAAGATCAATGAGTCAAGCAATTGGTTAGGTTAGAGACTTAGAGGTATTCGAAATAAAGATAGCTTGGTGCTGATCATGAGTCACACAAGTATTATGCTTTGGAAAGAAAGTAATATGTAACGGCAAATACAAATGACTATCACCTATGAACCAAAGATGGTACATGAAAAGTCGTGTGAGAGGAATCACGTTTCCAACATATATTCGATTCGTCTATGAATGGAAGATGTAATAAACTTGTTGGGACTTTGAGGGTAGAGAGTGGAGAGAGATAGGGTTTGGAAAGAACTCAAGACTTGATCCGAATAGTTAAATATGGTGGGAAACTTCTTCTTATGTGGAGGCAATGGTCTGAGGAACATAGCCAAAACCGGTTGGTTAAAACTTTTGTGTGCAAAGATTGCGGTAAGACATAGTGGTTTAATCTATACTTTTCTTACGGTCCGTAAAGTCATATATATTACTGATTAACTTGTTTAGTCGTTTTGCTTTGATGATTCGTCGGTTAATTCGTCAGTTCTCATCAATACGGGCTTACGTGAGATAGACGTTATGACAAAAGTCTACCAATTTGGTTTGATGTAGATTTTAAGAATTAAATTGTGTTTTAAGCGATCATGTTTTAAATTTCCGTTGCACTAGTCGTCAAAACGTTATTTTCTTGAATAAAATTTCAGGAAAAAAACCTCTTATTCGTTTTAACACCTAAACAATAAGTGTGTTGATAAAAAAAAAATCTAAACAATAAGTGTGTTTATATGAACTTGTCTCAATTCATATTTCTAAAATTTATAACAATTAAGACAAACATCTCTATAATTTAAGATTTTTTTTTTGCTATAAAATAATATATATTAATATATAGATAAACTAATAACATTATAAATTAAAAGAATATGATGTTCCCAACATTATGAATTTATAAAGGTTTTACTTGTGCTTTTAGAGTTTGGCTTATTTTGTAAAATATCCTTTGTGTTTAAAGATTTGTAGATATTTTAAAAATAACCCTTATTTCCTTAGAAAAAGAACTCTTTAGAGCTATATCATTTAAAATAAGAAAGAAATCTTGTATAATAAAAATAATCAATCTCCATCATATATAACACTTTTTTGGGGGTTAAAATTTTAAAGTTATATATTTCCCGTTTCAGATGATATGTACTTTTCATAAACCAAAGGTATATATATAGATCTAAGTCAATTCTTATATAGCTCTAATTTATCATCTTTCATCTCCACCACCGCTTGTTTCTACGATGTCTGCCGACTTGAGCATGACCTCCGAAGTTGAACAACCACCGCAGAGTGACAAGAAGAGTTTGAGTTCTCAGCCATTAGTGTCCTTATTATCACTCCCAGACGAACTCGTAGAGCAGATACTTGCTCGTGTCCCAAGATGGGATTACCCTAATCTCTCTCTCGTATGCAAGAGGTTCCACACTCTCATCTCTTCTCCCCAACTCTACACGACACGTTTCAACCTTGGAACCACCGAACCATGTCTTTATTTTTACGTACGATCGTGTTGTAAGGATACATCTCTCCAATGGTTCACTCTTTCGTTGAAACCTCAAGAAACATGTGATGGTGAGATTTTGAATGACTATTCCTTGATTCCTATACCTTGCTATCCCCATCCTTTACGTTTATCATTAAAATCAACCGTAGCAGTTGGTTCCGATATCTACGTAATTGGTGGATTGGGTGAGCTAACTTCCTCAATTCGGATCTTTAATTGTCGAAGTAACACATGGCGTGACGGGCCTAACATGACGGCAGCTCGAAAATATCCATGCGCGGTTCTCATCGACAAGAAAATATACGTGATGGGAGGTTGCGATGTTGACAATTGGTTTGAGGTATTGGACATAAAGACTCAGACTTGGAGGGCCTTGCCGAGTCCTGGTGCGGGTTATGAGCTATGCAATATAAATATTAATGTTAACCCTGATGCTTTTGAAGGAAAGCTTTACGTAGCGTCATATGAAAATGACTACACTTATGAGCCCAAAGATGGTATATGGAAAGTTGTAAGAGAGGAATCAAGTTGGATAGAGTTGTTATATTCGTGTGTGATAGATAATGTAATGTACAGTTATCGTTTTCCAGAGCATATTAAGTGGTATGACTCTGAGGGTAGAGTGTGGAGAGAGATCAAGGGTTTGGAAAGACTTTGTTCAGGTACAAAACAAATCCACAACAGTGGTGGGAAACTTGTAGCTATGTGGACGCAGGTTCCTGGGAAAGATAGTGAAAACAGGAAATCTTATGTTTGGTGCGCTAAAATTGCGTTAGAGAAGTGCCATGAAAATGAGATTTGGGGTAAAACGGAGTGGCTTAATATTGTGCTTGAGATCCCCGAGTCATATATATTCTCTAAATGTGTAGCCGTTTCGGTTTGATGATCGGTACAAGATGGTATAAAACAACTTTGTGAAATCATTTAGTCGTTCTTTACAGTTGATAGAATTTGATGATCTATAATGCTATTTTATATGTACAATTGAACAATTTCATTGGAATTAGATTTTGTTTAATTTTTGGTTTTTATCAACGCTATTTCTTTAGAAAACATAGTGTTAACTCCAACATGATTCAAAACTCAAACATTCAAAACTCCAATATATTCAATACTATCAATAGGTGCACTCCCCTTCCTCTGTTCACCAAGATTGCGAGAGGGTATATATATTGGTCGACCCAAAAGCGCATGCAAGATCATTGAGTCTGGCAATAAAGACTCTCAGAGTATTGGAGATATCTTGGGAAGCAAGATGTGTATCTTGCGGACCAACTATTATGGACCGTGAAAGTCTATTATTGAGGTGAACCCATGAAACCCAAGGCGAAGAATATTCTAGAAGTGTGATAAGGATTAAAATATTTAGAATATTTACTTAATCATGTTTATCTGTTTCCTATTCTAATTAGGTTAAACATAAGTTAACCTCTATATATTGTATCAATTCTCTAGAGATTAAAGACACACAATAATAAAGAGTTTTTCCCCAAATCCTTCTCTAGTTTCTACACCGAGTTAGATAGCCTTTAATTATTCTATTAATAAGTCACACATGTATATCGTACGTGGTCAACCTCGAACTCGATCCTTTGTATATCGTACGTGTTTCATGTATGTTTGAAATATTCTATTAACCAGAAGTTGGAATATAATGAATCCAGCTTGCTACAATTCATTTTCATTTTATTTTGATGATAACCAAAATTAACCTGAATCTAACCCCATATATTAGTTTTAAGAGTTATAATATTCAGTCAGGCCAATGCTATGCAATCCCACCAAATTAAGTTCTACTCCATCCATGTGAAGATCTCCCACACTTTAGGCTAACCATATATGTACGTAGTCTGGAGAAAGGCATCTCATGCATAGGAAATCGTTTCAGCTGAGCAGTTACAGAAAACCCAAGAGCTTCCTTACATTTTATAATATTATTTTAATTATTTAATCTTATATATTTATTAATATTAATATTTTTCTTAATTTTGAAAACTAAAATTTTTTATCTTATATAGCGTATTTTCATATATGAATATATACTTCATAATAAACAATTACATGCTGCACTTTCTAAAATTAAAAATAATATTTTGTAATTTTAGTTAAGCTTACAAATTAAAACCAGAAATTAAGAATGACACTTTTGACTGCAAACTCGTATAACGCACAGTTCCATATCTAGTTGCATAATAGTTTTAAAATCTTTAATCCTCCCAAACGTAGCAAACCAGCCGTCGGATATAGATGAGCTAGTGAAAGGCCGTGAGGCCGATTAAGAGAAGTGGACCCATAAGCTGAGACTGAACATGGAATCCACTAGAAAATGTGACAATCATGGCGTTACAATTGATATAAATTTCTTAGTTATTTTTGAAAATTTATTTGCGTACATAGTTTCTAACCTTTTAATTATATCAATTAATGAAATTTTATATTTATTTGCTCGACTTTTCGTTTTATAAATTGTGACATTGTTAATTTTAGATAAAGTACACTGCATAACATGCGACTAGAAAAGAATAAATCAAAGGAGAAGTACCAAATTAAACCTATAAATAAAGAAATTTTGTTGGGGTCAAAAATCAAAATTATATATTTGTAAACACAAAAAAAGAAATTTTTTGTAAACTACATTTTGTTTGTTATATATAATAATGAGGAATCCCAATTATGTAATTTAAGCAATTATTTTATAGCCTAAGTCGTATTTACTTAACCCTAATTTATTATCTTTCATCTCCATCGCTTGCTTCAACAATGTCCGCCGACTCGAACATGATCTGCGAAGTTAAACAACCACCGCAGCGTGAGAAGAAGAGTTTGAGTTCTCAGCCATTAATGTCATATCTTCCAGACGAACTCGTGGAGCAGATACTTGCTCGTGTTCCGAGATGTGCTTACCATAACCTTTCTCTTGTATGCAAAAGGTTCCTCTCTCTAATCTCTTCTCCCCAACTCTACACGACACGTTTTAACCTTGGAACCACCGAACCATACATTTATTTTGGCGTAAAATCGAATATTAGTGAGAATTTCTTCCAGTGGTTCACTCTTTCGTTGAAACCTCAAGAACCACATGACGGTGAGATTTTATATGACTATTTCTTGATTCCGATACCTTCCTATCCCCATCCTTTAGGTTTACCATATAGATCAACCGTAGCAGTTGGTTTCGATATCTACCTAATTGGTGGATGCCATGAGCTAAGTTCCTCTGTTTGGATCCTTGATTGTCGAAGTAACACATGGCGTGACGGGCCTAACATGATAGCAGCTCGAAAATATCCACGAGCGGTTCTCATCGACCAGAAAATATACGTGATTGGAGGTTGCAATGTTGACAGTTGGTTTGAGGTATTGGACATAAAGACTCAGACTTGGAGAGCCTTGCCGAGTCCTGGTGCGCGTCATGAGCTATGCAATATAAATATTAATGTTAACCCTGATGGTTTTGAAGGAAAGCTTTACGTAGCGTCACATGAAAATGACTACACTTATGATCCTAAAGATGGTACATGGAAAGTTGTAAGAGAGGAATCGAGTTGGCGAGAGTTGTGGGATTCGTGTGTGATAGATAATGTAATGTACAGTTATGATTACCCGGGGATTATTAAGTGGTATGACTATGAGGGTAGGGTTTGGAGAGAGGTAAAGGGTTTGGAAGGACTTCCTTCATGTACGAGACTGGTCCGAAACTATGGTGGGAAACTTGTAGTTATGTGGAGGCAGTGGCCTAAGAAACATAGCGAAAACTCGAATCCTAAAATTTGGTGCGCTAAGATTGCGTTAGAAAAGCGCCATAAAGATGAGATTTGGGGTAAGACGGAGTGGAGTAATACTGTTCTCGAGATTCCCATGTCATTTTACTCATTTCTTTGTGTAGCTGTTACAATTTGTTGATTCATATATATAATAGTATGTTTGAGGCCCCCTAGTCATACTTATTTCCTTTTGTAGCGGTTTCGATTTGATGATTCATATAATACTATGCTTGAAATCTCTTAGTCATATTACTCGTACGTAGCCGTTTCGAATTGATGATTCTTATCATACAACGCTTGAGATCCCCTAGTCATAGTACTGTATGTGCTTGATGATTCGCCTACAACGACGTTGTGAAATCATTCAGTTGTTTCTAATTAATTATGGTCTTTCATGAAAGTTAACGTTTGAGGATCTAAATACAAAGAGAAACATCTACGAAAATATACATATTAAATAAAAAAATTATTTAGTACAATTAATGATGTAGAGGAAAAATTTAACCAAACGAATAATTTCTATAGAAAAAAGAAAATCTTGCAAGTATTTCCCATAGACTTAGATGTGCTACCTACTCCATCAATTTGATGCTTAAAAGCATATCGAAACTCACAAGTCACAAGGTTCAAAAGTATAATTCAAATGGCGAAAGGATTTACAATCTTCATATATGCTCATCATAAAAGACATTGGCAAAACTGGAGTACATTTGAATGGTGGATGGAGTGAGCTAACTTCCTCAGTTCGGATCCTTGATTGTCGAAGTAACACATAACGTGACTGCCTAACATGACGGTAGCTCGAAAAAATCCATGAGCGGTTCTCATCTACCAGAAAATATACGTGATGGGAGGTTGTGATGTTGAGAACTGGTTTGAGGTATTGGACATAAAGACTCAGACTTGGAGAGCCTTGCCGAGTGAGCTATGCAGTAGCAATATTAAGGTTTATCATGATGCTTTTGAAGGAAAGCTTTACGTAGCGTCAGATGAAATTGACTACACTTATGAGCCCAAAGATGCTACATGGAAACTGCTAGGTACGTACTACTCCATCAATGTGAAGATCTTCCACAGTTTAGGCTAACCATGCCCGTACGTACATACTACATAGTCTAGAGAAAATTATCTTATGCATAGAAACTGTTTCAGCTAAGCGGTTAGGGCAACATTATCAAAGGGATCTTAGACTTAAGATTTACATAGAAAGTTTCCTATGTAAATCTTAAGTCTAAGATCCTTTTGATAATGTTGCCTTTTACGTAGTTTGGACTCTTTATATTATATTTTACTTTATACTATTACAGATGACTACAATATATCCGACTTTTCTTCATGTTAAACGTTTTTTTCTATTGTCTTGATTTTATTGGTTTATGGTTTTGGAAAAATGTACTATATTTGATAACAATATTACAAAATATATCAAAACTTTTCTATAATGTATCAAAATTTAAGTATTCACCATTTTCATTTTGATAGTATATATTATGAACTGCTAATTTATAAAATTAAAGTAACTAATAATATATTTTAATTTATGTATATTGTTTATATAAGTGAATTCATTTATAATCTTTATAATAACTCATGTTATGCATAGGGATTATAGGTAATTAACATTAAGAAAATGGTGAAATATATGTGTATAAATATTAGTGTATTGATGAAAATATGACTATATAACATATTATGCATCGTTAAATCATATTATACAACGACCGTTCCTTTTAAGACATCATATGAGTTTTAGAAACTTGTGTTCTCAGACAGAGTTTTTCGTAGTGTCATTTCTCATCCACCAATGCCAAGTTAACCAAAGAAGAACCCTACAGGTTCCAAATCTTGATGACGTGGTTAAGCTAGTGATATGCCACGTGGACATAGAACCCCAAAAAGCTGATTTCTCTTATCATCATCATCTTTACAAAAACTTTACTCTCTCTCTCTGTTTCTTGTCTTAGTTTTCACAAAGATTCTCTACTCGGAGATTACAGAGAGAGTTAGGAGAAAGAGAGAGACATGTGGGGGAAGAGATCTTGAAGCAATGACGGCGAGCTCTGCGGTTATATCGTCTGGGATGTTCAGAAGTTACCACCAGCCGGTGATAGTCACGACGGAGGTGAAACCAGTTTTAAGGTCGAGAGTGAAGTGCCAAGTGTCATCTGTAAAACCCGCCACGTATTCATCGAGACTCTCCACAGATATACCTCTCATCGAGTCTCCTCAGGTCTCCTCTCTTTAACAACAACACATCTTTTGATTTTGTGGGTTTAAATTGAGATTTTTGTGGGTTTTTTTGTAGGCTTTGTTCGATGAGTATTTGGATAATAAATCTCGAGTGTTCGAAGCAATGTTTCCAGATAAACCAAGAAGCCATAGACTTAACGAGGTACTTATTAAGTTATTATATAAATTCATGGAGTTAGGTTATGTATACAAAAATGGGCATTTGGTCTAGTGGTATGATTCTCGCTTAGGGTGCGAGAGGTCCCGAGTTCAATTCTCGGAATGCCCCTGTTTTTGTGTTTTTTTGGTTCTTTTAAACTGAATGAATTGAATTTGTGTGTAGGAAGAATGGAGAATTCAGATGTTACCAATAAATTTTCTCTTCCTTACTGTATGGCCTGTGGTGGATATGAGGTTAAGATGCAAATCCAACGGTCAAGATTATCCGCCAGATGTACCATTAGATATAACCAAAGTTGTTGAGCTCAACATGGTAATAATCTCTCACTTTGTGTCCTTTAGCTTCAAATAGATATTTACACTTTTGTAAATTTAGGGATTGATATGTCTAACTTTGTTTTGTAACATAGTCTTACATTTCTTGGATTATGTTTCTTTTGTGTGTGTAGATGAGATGGAAGTTGCAAGGGCTTGACCGAGTAATGGAACCATCTGATTTCAGTTTGGAAGTCAAAGGAGCATTGTATCCAGACCGAAGAGGAAAACAAACTAGGCTTAAAGGTCAACTAGAGATGAACATAAGCTTTGTGCTACCTCCGGTTCTTGAATTGGTACCTGAAGATGTTCGGAGAAACTTGGCCAATGCGGTTAGAAAACTTTGTTTTCGAGTTATTTTTTGAACTAATAAGTACATGATCTATACTTTTTATTTGACCATCTGTTTTTTACAGGTTTTGACAGGTTTAGTAGAGAATATGAAGCATAAGGTAAATGGGAGCTTGCTTGCTGATTATAGCAGGTTCAAGAATGAAAGAAGATTACGAAAGTAATCGAGTAAGCTTGAGTTGAATGTTATTGTTTGAGTCGACCATGTATAGTTTTTCAATCTGACATGAAAGTTCAGCTATATGAGTGAGAAGCACAAGAGTTGTTTACTTAGCATAGTCTAGTTAAGAATACATACTCATTGCTTCTTGGCATTTGGCATTTACGTTTTTTGGGTTATTGGTATGTTGTTAATACATTTTTGTATATATTCAATCCTCTATATATTAAAAGAGGGGTTTTTAATTTTATTTTTATTGATGGGGCATTTGGTTAAACCAGATTGGATTCTCTATCCAATTTCAGGTTTAGTCTGTCTGAGAGCGATCTTTGAATGTTGTCGTGTAAGTCTCATCTACGACCACGAATGCGTGAAAGAATGAGTAAGCCATACAGATCCCAAAGACAACGATGACATGTAAACGTCTTGTAATGACGGCACGTGGACGTACACGACCGAAATGAACCAATATTCCAAAACTCTACCGTGACGGTTTTAATCTCTTTGTCTCATTCACAAAAAGTCTCAACGTATAGAGTAAACCAAGACGCAATCTTTTTTGTATAGATAATTAGATTGACAGATGATAACAAAAGGAGATGTGTGAGATATCAAAGATCCATCCAATCTTGGTGAAATGGCGGTGATTAGTTCTATGGCGTATTCGAGGCCGGCGACGATGCTCGGAAGTTGCCGGCAAGTGAGATCAAAACGGTGGGAAGTGAAGTGTCAGTTGTCACATGTGAAACCTGCTAAGTATTCATCTAAAATATCTACCGATACTGCTCTCAACGAGTCTCCTCAGGTCTCTTTCTCATTCAATATATACGTGAGTGGTCGAAAGTGTATAAATATCTCATATCTTGCGGGATTTCGCAGGCGTTGTTCGATGAGTATTTGGAGGACAAATCGAGGGTTTTCGAAGCAATGTTTCCGGATAAACCCAAAAACCATAGGCTTAACGAGGTACGATTCTTTTTGTACAAGGGAGATACTCAAAGACTTGTTTGATTACTTACTTTTTACTTCAAGGCATCTGCTTAAGTGTTTTATAACTTTTATTCTATCTGACTACTCAGTTCATTGTGCAGGAAGAATGGAGAATACAAATGTTACCAATAAAGTTTTTCTTCCTCACTGCTTGGCCAGTGGTAGTTATGCGAATTCGATGCAAATCCAACGGCCAGGATTACCCGTCGGACGTACCTCTACACATAACAAAAGTTCTTGAGCTCAACATGGTTAATACCATAACCACATGAATCACATAGTCACTAGTCAGATTATGATTTTCTTAGTTAACCTTTTGAGTTCTGATTTTTTCAGACGAATTGGGAGCTCCAAGGGCTAGACAGAGTAATGGAACCATCTAATTTCACTCTCGGAGTCAAAGGAGCATTGTATCCAGACCGACGTGGTAGGCACACGAGGCTTAAAGGTCGACTAGAAACAAGCATTAGCTTCGTGCTTCCTTCTGTTCTGGCACTTGTACCAGAAGATGTTAGGAGAAACATGGCCAATGCGGTAAGAAGCTGTTTCACTTATGCGTTTGCAAACTCAAAATGCGATGTACAGGGTTTATTATTTATTCATGATCTGTGTTTTTGATTCGTCCTTTTACAGATTTTGACCGGTTTGGTGGAGAACATGAAGCATCGGGTTATTGAGAGCTTGGTCGCTGATTATAGCAAATTCAAATATGAAAGAAGATCAAAAATACACAACTAGTATTAATATGAATGTTTGTATAGTTCTAGATTTAATGTATGAACAAATGATTCAAGATGTAGACCTCGATTGTTTGAAATAATTGACGCCTTTGATCTCAATGTTTAACCATGTTATTGTTCCGGATTCAATATGAACAATATACACAATAAACTCGACACTTAGGCCTTGAAGCTTTACTTACTTCAGCGTATGTAAAGTCAAATTCAGATTACAGAGGTGGCAAACACATCTTTTCACACAGAAAGAAGGAAGACAAATAAAAGATCCACAAACAAACACAACAGTTGTTTTCTTGAATGTGGTCCGGTTTAGTTACATAGGCTTACTTGGTGAGTTTGAAGTACAAAATGAGGATAATGGCGGCAACCAAAGCCATGATAATGGCTCCAATGGTCCATTTGTTCTTGTTCATCCTCCTCGTCATGCCTGTCAAGATCTTCTTGCTCTTTCCAATGTTATCGTCTACTCCATGAAGCTGTCAATAGAGTTTTAAATTATGATTAGCACAATAAAAATCCCGTAGCTAGTAGCAGATAAGGAAAACGTAGTCTTGTCTTGTGAAAGATTCGTAAATTCTCATATCTGGAGCAAGGAAGTGTTACATAAAGAAAATACCGTGTCGTGGGCGCGTAAGAGAGATTGTCTCTGACTGTGCAAGTCTTGGAGGATTGAAACACCGATATCTTCAGTCTCCATCATTGTTCTACGACTGTCTTTGACTCTGTCCGTGGTTCGACCCAAACGCTCAGTTGACATCATCAATCTTGATCTTTGATCAGCTGAAGCCTGACCACAGCAACATATCAATAGAAATAAATCTTACTCGCAAAGATTGAGATGCATGAAACTGAGACAATATGACTAATTCCTTTACTTACCGTTTTTGTGTCAGCCATACCAGCTTCGAGTAACTCATCTCGCGCAGCAGCATTCAAGGTTCCCGTTGTGATTCTCTTCACTTCAGTTTTGAAATTGTTCAAATCAGACTTGAATTCTCTTAACTTGACAAGCAGGCTAGACTTAAGATTTGGTGGAAGGCTCCTTGCCTCAAGATCCATTTTCCTAATCTGGTAAAGAAAAAGGACAGAGCATCATAAAAATAAAAATTGAAGACATAATATAGCAAAGCATATATAATAACTACACGTCTATCACATACCAATACTTCTGCATTTTCCATCCCAGATTTGATTTCAGATAGCTTCTGCTTCTTCTGTTCTGCAAACCATTAAACTATTATCAATGCATGTCAAACAGCTACAGCACATACTAATCAAGGGAAAGGCACATTACTATGTGCTAACAAACGCATGAAGGAGACGAGGATCTAAAGTGCATCAAACACAAACCAAAAGTATATATAATTCGAACTCGGCATGAAACAAAAACTTAAAGTATCTCAGAGTGGATACAATGGCGATGATCAGTGACCATTGACCAATACAATAGAAAAAAGATTCAAGATTGTGAATTTTACCTCCATCAAGTGCAATAGCTGAAGAACACTTCTTTGAAAGACTCGCGGAGAGCTCACAATATTGCCGCTCGTATCCATCAAACGCTTCACTCATTGTTCCAAAGGAATACAAACTACGAATCATCAGCAACACACAATCATTATGATACTATAGATGAACAAACATAAAACCTCAAAAATTAATCCAACTCTTACTTAGAAAAACGAGTGAAGCATCAAAATCAGAACCAATAACAAGACTAATATCGATTGATTTGAAATCTTAAGAAATCCAAAAACCCTAACATATCATTGGGTATTCCAAACTAGATCGTAATACAGGAAAATGAAGCCAGAAAGGTGAAATTCACAGATATTTCCGGTGATCGGAATAAGAAATTCAATAGATTAGCCGGAGAAGAAGCGATTTGAAGAACAAAATTAGAAAGTAAAATCGCAATCAGACTTGAGACATGAGGAAAAAAAATAATAATCATAAGGCAGACTGAGAGATGAGAAACGTACCGGGGAAGGAGTGATTACGTCGTAATCGGTAAATCGATCGGAAAAAAGCTCCGGCGAAGAAAAATTATGGAAGACGACGGTCAGATGATGATTTGATTTGATAAATGATATGAAATATTTTTAGAAGATGGTCGACGGTTGAGTAATTATCTCCTACAACTACAGATATGTTTTCTACGGTACACCACCTGTCGTTTATAACAAATTTTACAATCGTGGTTTCGGTTGACCGAAACCGAATCAGGTCGGTATTCTCGGTTCTTGGTTAATTCGGTTATAATACCACCGAAATTAACCGAATAAATAATCGATTCGATTCTCGGTTTATTAAGATTTTAGTACCAAATTAAACCGATTTTTGTGTAAAATCGAGTACAACCAGTTAACCCGGCTAAAATTGGTTTGTTCGGTTGATCTGGTTATATTAGTTTTCAAGTTTAATGGGCTGTATTGTTTGGGCCGATCTCTTAAAAACAAAAACAAAACATTTAGCCTAAACTAATTTAATGGGCTGTATTATTAAAACCGAAGCCAACGGACAAAAAAATTACAGAGTGTAATTCAAATTTTGAATTTTAAAATAACGGGCTTTATTGGGCTTTTTTATGAAACCCATCCATAGATCACAAAACCGTTAAACGCTATTTTGTTTTGCTTTTGCGTTTGTTAAATATTGCCAATTAAAAAAAGGAAATTATAATGATGAAAAATGCAAAACCGTTAGATTAAAGTAAGTACAAGAAGAATCAACGGTGAATACATGTACAGTAATAGCCGTTACGGATACGCGTTATATACATATATCAGAGATTGAGATCTGATTTCACAATTTGTTTACAAATCAAAAACTTCGCTTTTTTTTTTTTTTCGTTCTTCTTCCAAATTTTTTTTTTCTGTTCTGGGTTTCTCGAGTAAAGAAGAATGCTTCGAAGACTCGTGAAGGAGAATCATGTTCTGTAATCTTAAAGATTGGTATGTATTTCAACTCATCTGTGTCGTGAACTTCTTTATTTAAGATTTATAGAAGTTTTGTGTAAATTGTTCTTATATATGTTTGTATTGATCTAGGGTTTATGATTTTGGGCATGGAACTAGTACAAACGCATGAGTTTCTTCTCTGTCATGGTGATTTGGTTTGGTTTCTTACTCAAATCATCTCTTTGTGTTTTTTTTTTTTAATTTAGGGTTTCTGGATTTTCTAATTAAACTTGTGTTTTACAGATCTAGGGCTTCGTTTTGTTTGGTTTGATTCGGTATGAAATTGGTGCAATCGTATGGGTTTTTTTCTCTAGTATGGTGATTTGAGTTGGTTTGTTCTTCTGATCATCGCTTTGTTTTTGTGTAATTTTTTTAGGGTTTTGGAATCTTTTAATCGTTCTTGTGTTGTATAGATTTAGGGGTTTTGTTTTGTTTGGTTTGATTCGGCTTGAAAGTATTAGAACCCGTTAAAATATCTCTCTGTCTTAACCCATTTTGTTGTGTTTTTGTTTTTGTGCGTTTTCAGGTTTTTGAGGATTGAAATCGAATGAGTTCAATTGATCAGTTCACGACTGGGTTCTGTTCCTGTCTAATCCTTGAATCTTCTCCACCTCGTCGAGGTATTTCTCTGTCTTTAAGTTCTTTTTTTTTGTGTGTTTTGTTTTTGTGCGATTCCAAGTTTTTAAGGATTGAAAAAGAATTGGTACAACTGATCAGTTCTCTTTTGATCAGATTTAATGTTTTTGTTTGATTTAAGCAATTGACGTCTATGTCATTGTGATGTTGGAATCAAGATTGTTTTTGTTTTTGTTTTGGTTTTGTTTTCTTGATCCAACATCAAAACTATTGTTCACTTTGATAAGAATCCAGATCCGTTTTTGGTTTTGGTTACTTGATCTGCGGATTCTTAGTTTTGGAGGTTTTAAGTTTTGATGTTTTTGTTTTTCTTTCAAAACCCAAAAAAGATCAAGGGCAGACACTAATCTAATAGTGTTCTGTCAGATTCTATTTTGGGGACATTGTCCCGAGAAAAGATGTGAACTGTGGGATTGGTAGTGCATGCATATTGGGAATTGGAAATGAGGTTGGGATTTGTTGGATGATCCTATGGCTTTATAAGTCTAAAGAGAAAAGACAGAAAATAACCAAAAGACATGGAAAGGGAACTGTTGGCATGGTAGTGCATGCTTGTTGGGAAAAATTATAAGACAAAAGAGTCAAATGACTTTGAATGGGAATGAACTCTAAGACAAAAGAGATACAAGAACCAAAGAGTTCTCATAGTTTGGTACCCTCGGCTTGCAAAAGAGATATTGGGAATAAAAACCTTAAGACAAAAGACAAAAGACATTGGAAGGGAACTCTTGGGTTTGGTAGTGCATGCATGTTGGGAAAAAATACAAAACAAAAGAGTCGAATGACTTTGAATGGGAATGAACTCTAAGACAAAAGAGATATAAGAACCAAAGAGTTCTCATAGTTTGGTACCCTCGGCTTGCAAAAGAGATATTGGGAATAAAAACCTTAAGACAAAAGACAAAAGACATTGGAAGGGAACTCTTGGGATTGGTAGTGCATGCATGTTGGGCAAAAATACAAGACAAAAGAGTCGAATGACTTTGAAGGGGAATGAGCTCTAAGACAAAAAGAGATACAAGAACCAAAGAGTTCTTATAGTTTGGTACCCTCGGCTTGCAAAAGAGATATTGGGAATAAAAACCTTAAGACAAAAGACAAAAGACATTAGAAGGGAACTCTTAGATTGGTAGTGCATGCATGTTGGGGAAAATTATAAGACAAAGGAGTCAAATGACTTTGAATGGGAATGAGCTCTAAGACAAAAGAGATACAATAACCAAAGAGTTCTCATAGTTTGGTACCCTCGGCTGGCAAAAGAGATATTGGGAATAAAAACCTTAAGACAAAAGACAAAAGACATTAGAAGGGAACTCTTAGATTGGTAGTGCATGCATGTTGGGAAAAGTTACAAGACAAAAGAGTCAAATGATTTGAATGGGAATGAGCTCTAAGACAAAAAGAGATACAAGAACCAAAGAGTTGTCGGTAGTTTGGTACCTTCGGCTTGCAAAATAATATTGGGAATAAAAACCTTAAGACAAAAGACATTGGAAAGGAACTCTTGGATTGGTAGTGCATGCATGTTGGGGGAAATTATAAGACAAAAGAGTCAAAAGACTTTGAATGGGAATGAGCTCTAAGACAAAAAGAGATACAAGAACCAAAGAGTTCTCATAGTTTGGTACCCTCGGCTGGCAAAAGAGATATTGGGAATAAAAACCTTAAGACAAAAGACAAAAGACATTAGAAGGGAACTCTTAGATTGGTAGTGCATGCATGTTGGGAAAAGTTACAAGACAAAAGAGTCAAATGATTTGAATGGGAATGAGCTCTAAGACAAAAAGAGATACAAGAACCAAAGAGTTGTCGGTAGTTTGGTACCTTCGGCTTGCAAAATAATATTGGGAATAAAAACCTTAAGACAAAAGACATTGGAAAGGAACTCTTGGATTGGTAGTGCATGCATGTTGGGGAAAATTATAAGACAAAGGAGTCAAATGACTTTGAATGGGAATGAGCTCTAAGACAAAAGAGATACAATAACCAAAGAGTTCTCATAGTTTGGTACCCTCGGCTTGCAAAAGAGATATTGGGAATAAAACCCTTAAGACAAAAGACAAAATACATTGGAAGGGAACTCTTGGGAGTGGTAGTGCATGCATGTTGGGAAAAAATACAAGACAAAAGAGTCGAATGACTTTGAAGGGGAATGAGCTCTAAGACAAAGAGATACAAGAACCAAAGAGTTCTCATAGTTTGGTACCCTCGGCTTGCAAAGTAATATTGGGAATAAAGACCTTAAGACAAAAGACATTAGAAGGGAACTCTTAGATTGGTAGTGCATGCATGTTGGGGGAAATTATAAGACAAAAGAGTCAAAAGACTTTGAATGGGAATGAGCTCTAAGACAAAAGAGATACAAGAACCAAAGAGTTCTCATAGTTTGGTACCCTCGGCTTGCAAAAGAGATATTGGGAATAAAAACCTTAAGACAAAAGACAAAAATGAACCAAGGGTTCAAAATCAGACAAAGGTAAAAGACTTTGGATGGGTAGTGCATGCAAAGTAGAGTGAAGAAGATCAGTTGTAAATTGTTGGATGGTAAAAACGACCAGCAGAGTAAACAAGGCTCAAAACCAGACAAATGATTCAAAAGAGTCAAAAGACTTTGGAAGGGAATGAACTTTAAGACAAAGAGGGAATAGAACCAATGAGTTCTCAAAGAGGGGCTTAGAAAAATCATAAGACAAAAAGGTAAAAGACTTTAGACCAACGACTTAAAATGGTTTAGCCCACCGACTTTAAAAAGTTGTAAGACAAAGATACTTGACTAAGAATGCAGCATGGTTAGACTTGAGACCAAATAATATAATCGAAGAGGTAAGTACATGACATTCACGTAAAATGAAGACTAACAAATTCTGTTTTTTTTCTTTGCCAGGTATATGCGTGCTTCTGTTAAGACTTTGAGTAGAGTTCAAGTAGCAAACTTCTTCGACACAGGTATATATATCTTCAAACCTTTTTGTTTTTGTTTTTATGAGCTTTTAAAGTTGTTAGTAATTAGTTGATACTATTATGAAAATCACAAGTGAGAGACATATATGTGAAGTATAGACTATTTTAATTTTTAAAAGTAAGTACTTCAGGAGATGTTGGTATATACATGCTTTCCTCGACTCCTCTGTGATAATTTAATTGAAAATTGTGTTGATTTTACTTTGGCTATTGGAACAGTACAATGTGTTGTTGTAATTCTTTTACTCTCTTTGTTTTGGTGCTTTTGTGTCATCATGTCTCTTACTCTATACAATGGAGGCATCTTAATGTCTCTTGCAGAAATTTATTTATACATACGTAACAACTTCACAAGTCTGAATTGATCATGAATGGATTTACTTGAATCTTGAAATGATTTGTTTTGTGTTATGCTCTGAGTTCTTTGTGATCAATTCAGGCTTATTCTCTGATTTATGCATCATACACTGTGTTAGATTGTACTACTTGTATTTTGTTGGCCTGCAGGTGCAACTTCTATAGATTATGACTGTAGTTTCTTGAAAGAATTTGTTTTATGTTTTACCTTTTGGTGATTGTTTTAAACATGTGAATGTCATTCTAGAAATTTTAATACTACATTACGTTGTTTAAAATACTTATAGCTCAGTTTTGGTAGTGTACTTTCATTTTATGTGTTTTGCGATCTTTTGCAGATACGTATTCTCAATGTATGTGACGTACTAATGCACATTATATGGTAATAGTATTATTGAATCTTGTACTCTTTCGCTTGATTTTTTATACAATATATAATGATATGAGTACATTATTGCAATGAGTGTCTACCAATTGGTCTTTTAGTCTAACATAGGCGATGAAACCAAGAACTCTATTGAATTATTTGGTGTATTTAGTTAGAATATCAATGGATTTTCTTGATTATTTACCATAACGTTTCTTGTCTTATGGATCATAAGGGTCCTTTGTTTTTTTTCTCTTTCTCTCTCTCTCTTAGTACTTTTGTATCATTAAGTCTCATACTCTATATAACAGAGGCATCTTAGAGTCTCTTGTAGATATTTGTTTTGACATAAGTGCAATTTCTATAGATTATGATTATGAATCATTTGGTGTGACTTCTATTGATTGTTATCGTAGTTTCCTTGAATCTTGAAAGAGTTTGTTTTGTGTTATGCTCTAAACCTTTGGTGATTGTTTTAAACATGTGAATGGCATTCTATTGAAATATAACATTGTGTGTCTGTTATACTTATCTCTGTTTTGGTAGCATTTTGTGAAACAAATTCATCTTGGGATCTTCTGCATATACATATTTTTGAATGTATGAGATGAATTATTGAATCTTGAATGTATTTGTTTTGCATTATAGATATGTATTAGATTGCATTGTAAGCTAACGATTGCTGTCTTAGATTCTATAGATTGTGTACCCCATTGCCTTGAGTTTTACTGATAATATCATAAGGTCTCTTGCTTTATGAAATAGATGCATAGACGAGTCTCATGTATAACGTATATGAGGCTCTTGCAGATGATTGTAGTATTTTACTTGAATAATGAATGTATTTGTCTTGTGCTATGCTCTGAATTCTTGATGTTACATCTGAAGTGATATCCTCAGATTTCTGCATCACACACTGATGATTACAGTGTTATGTTTTACTACTTGTATTTTGTTGGCTTGATGCTTATTACAAATTACAATATAGAATGATTGTAATACTTGTATGTTATTGCACTAGTAGTGTCTTACAACATTTCTTGATTCATTTACCATCCCTTTGGTCTCTTATGTCTTACCAAGTCGACTTATATTTCTTGATTCATTTTACAATTTCTTTTCTTAATTAATCACACTTTTCTAAATATGTAATATTTATTGTCATTTGTTTGTGCTAAATGGACAATTTGAACTTCAATATTGAAAAACAATATTTTCTGGTATTCTTTTAGCTTTGTGTTAATTCACAAAATATGTATGGTCATCATGAAACACAGTTCTTGCATTTTGGTTAGTAGTCTAATAATTTTTTGATCTTTATTCTTTGGATGATACCATCCTAAACCGATTAAACTTTATAGGTAAACTATTCCCAATTAAGGGTATATTAATGTCTATGATTGGTTATGAGATGCATATAGATAGAACTTTTACATTTAATCTTTTGTTTAGTGCTCTGGTATTTTATATGATTAAACACTACTATTGACACACCAAATTAAGGTAGATATTTCTGTAATTCACTATTATTAACACACCAAACACTACTATGTCTACTTACAATATAAATATATTTCAAAACTTAGTCATGAGAGCTGACAATACAATTATACAAAATCTATATCATTCAACTCCAAGTAAAACATCCACTAACAAATATCTTAGAAAAAACAAACTTCGGAAAGCCAAATAACAACATAGATTTGCCAACGTATATTGAAATAAACGGCACATGTATATGTCACACCATTTATTCGATTCGGTATTTGCTTTGATTCGATTCGAAAAATTCGAATATTCGAAAAATTCGAATATCCGTATATATTAAGCAAAGCAAATAAGGAAAAATTAGTATTCGTAAAACACGACGTAAAACACAAATATTATTTTTCTAAAGGTCGGATATACACTCATATTCATGTATTTTTAGATTTATATAAGAATATTAACTATGTATATGAAAATCCTTATCTAATTTGTATACTTTTATATTTCAGCTTGTATTAAAATTATCACATTTTGGACATGTGTTAGACATCTTGGTAAATGGTAAAACCCATGTTTTCAGCGAAATAAGTTTATAAAAAAATATCAACATTAAAAATAAGAAATTAGGATCCTGCAATAATTTTTTTAAATTAAATTTTATTTTTTCGTAGTTATACACCCGAGTTTCCAGATTTGTAGAAAAAAATATAATTAATTCTTCAATTTAAAATAAAATTTGTTAGTATATTTGTATATTAAGAAAAACAGTGGTTACGTTTGTTTATTTATTAACTTAATTTGAAAGCATGAGGAAGAAAAACTTTTGATGTCTCATATTTTTTTTTATTTTATGTACGGTGTATTTTAGTTTTCTTAAAAATATATTTTAGACGAATCGAAGAAAGTAATTCGCAAATATCTAAGAAAAAAATCAAATATTCGTAGTTTTTAATATTCAAAATTTTCGAAGCGAAACAAATACTAAAATCATATATTCGGTCGAGACGAAGCAAATCACTAATATCACAAATTTTCCGAATATTAATTAGTTTCATTATGAATAGATTAGAACAGAGATCTTTCACCAGCAATAATAATTAGCTACTTTTTAAAGAAATCTACATCGCTTTCCTCATTATTGTTGTTTCAGTTGAAATCTTTCATCTTTTCTTTTCTCCAACATCTCCTAATAGTGTTAATGGTCTTATTACAAAAAAAAAATTAAGTCATTCTAGTAATCCCTTTCCAAAGGATGTTAAGTGAGTTATTTTTCATAAGAGTTCAATTAATCTAGGTAAGTTCCACTTTTGTTAATTCTATTGAGTTCTAATAGAAATCTAAATTATAAAATTCATGTTAGAATAGTAACATCAATCACATTTTCACATAGGATCGCAGAAGTATTCAGTTCCATCACCATTAGATACTTAAAACTTAATTATTAAGCATGTATATACGATCTATGCTTAAAAAATATCTCTGTTTACCTGAACCGAACTAAAAAAACTCAAGTAATCGAACATAATTTATAGAATTATCGATCGGTTTTCCTCTCCAAACCGAAATCAAAATTTTTGATTTGGAACGGTTCCAATATATTTTGCAGGATCAGGATAAACCTAATACAAAAAGTCTTAAATGGAACAGATAAATGACAGCTGATTTATAACAATTTTTGTCGGAACTCTCTAATACAAAAAGTATTTAAATAAAAATTATTAAAAAACCAATACCAAGTTTTATTTTCTTGATGTCATGGTAAAATAAACTGTTGGATTTTCGTTTTAAAAACCGAACCCAACGGAAAAAAAAATGACACAAAAATTTTGAATTTTAATTTAGTGGACTTTGGGTTAGTCGTTAAACTGGGCCTTCTTTGTGAAACCCATAACCACAAAACCGTTAAACGCTATTTTGCTTTGCTTTTTTGCGTTTGTGTATATTGGCAACTAAAAACAAACTCACTTTTTAAAGAGGAAAATTTCAGAACCGTCCGATTAAAGTATAGTACAACGAATCAACGGTGAATCCATGTTTAAATATAACCGTTAAGGAAACGCGTTTACGTTATATGTCAAGACGCTCCCATATGTTTATATATATGTGAGAAAGAGATCTGATTTCATACTTCTGTAACAAACAAAAATCTCGCTTTGGTTTTTTCTTCTCTTCTTCTTCTTCTTCTTCTTCTTCCAGTTTATTTTCTCTTTTCTGGGTTTTTGGAGTGAATTAAAGGTTCAAATCTTAAAGGTTAGTATGTGTTGAATCTGTTAATTTTTAGGATTTATAAAAGATTTTGTGTGATTTGTTCTTATATATGTTTTTCTTAATCTAGGGTTTCTGATTTGGGCATGGATCTAGTTCAATCGCATGGGTTTCTTCTTTGTCACGGTGATTTGGTTTGGTTTCTTACTCTAATTCTCTCTTCTTTTCTTTTTTTAGGTTTTTTGGATTTACTAATCGTTCTTGTGTTGTAAAGATCTATGGGGTTTCGTTATGTTTGGTTTGATTAGGCATGAAACTGGTACAGTCGAATTGTTTTGATTTGACTTTGGTTTCTTTCCTTTGATCCTCGCTTTGTCTTTGTGTGTTTTTTTAGGGTTTTGGAATCTTGTAATCGTTCTTGTGTTGTACAGATCTATGGGGTTTCGTTTGGTTTGTGAAACTATTACGATTCGTTAATGTATCTCTCTGTCCTAACCCGTTTCTTGTGTTTTTGTTTTTGTGCGTTTTCAGGTTTTTGAGGATTGAAATCGAATGAGTTCAATTGATCAGTTCACGACTGGGTTCTGTTCCTGTCTAATCCTTGAAGCTTCTCCACCTCGTTGAGGTATTTCTCTGTCTTTAAGTTCTATTTTTTTGTGTTTTGTTTTTGTGCGATTCCAAGTTTTTAAGGATTGAAATAGAATTGGTACAACTGATCAGTTCTCTTTTGATCAGATTTAATGTTTTTGTTTGATTTAAGCAATTGACGTCTATGTCATTGTGATGTTGGAATCAAGATTGTTTTTGTTTTTGTTTTGGTTTTGTTTTCTTGATCCAACATCAAAACTATTGTTCACTTTGATAAGAATCCAGATCCGTTTTTGGTTTTGGTTACTTGATCTGCGGATTCTTAGTTTTGGAGGTTTTAAGTTTTGATGTTTTGATGTTTTTGTTTTTGTTTTTGTTTTTCTTTCAAAACCCAAAAAAGATCAAGGGCAGACACTAATCTAATAGTGTTCTGTCAGATTCTATTTTGGGGACATTATCCCGAGAAAAGATGCGAACTGTGGGATTGGTAGTGCATGCATATTAGGAATTGGAAATGAGGTTGCGATTTGTTGGATGGTCCTATGGCTTTATAAGTCTAAAGAGAAAAGACAGAAAAGAACCAAAAGACATGGAAAGGGAACTGTTGGCATGGTAGTGCATGCTTGTTGGGAAAAATTATAAGACAAAAGAGTCAAATGACTTTGAATGGGAATGAACTCTAAGACAAAAGAGATACAAGAACCAAAGAGTTCTCATAGTTTGGTACCCTCGGCTTGTAATATAATATTGGGAATAAAGACCTTAAGACAAAAGACATTAGAAGGGAACTCTTAGATTGGTAGTGCATGCATGTTGGGGGAAATTATAAGACAAAAGAGTCGAATGACTTTGAATGGGAATGAGCTCTAAGACAAAAAGAGATACAAGAACCAAAGAGTTCTCATAGTTTGGTACCCTCGGCTTGCAAAAGAGATATTGGGAATAAAAACCTTAAGACAAAAGACAAAAGACAAAAGACAAAAGACATTGGAAGGGAACTCTTGGGATTGGTAGTGCATGCATGTTGGGAAAAGTTTCAAGACAAAAGAGTCGAATGATTTGAATGGGAATGAGCTCTAAGACAAAAATAGATACAAGAACCAAAGAGTTCTCATAGTTTGGTACCCTCGGCTTGCAAAATAATATTGGGAATAAAAATCTTAAGACAAAAGACAAAAGACATTGGAAGGGAACTCTTGGATTGGTAGTGCATGCATGTTGGGGGAAATTATAAGATAAAGGGTCAAACGACATTGAATGGGAATGAGCTAAGACACAAGAAATACAAGAACCAAAGTGTTCTAACAGCTTGGTACCCTCGGCTTGGAAAATCATAACGGGAATAAGCCTTAAGACAAAGACATATGACATTGGAAGAGAACTGTTGGCTTGGTAGTGCATGCATTTTGGGGAAAGATATAAGATTAAGAGTCAAATGACTTTGAATGGGATTGAGCCTAAAGACAAAAGACATAAAAGAATCAAAGGTTCTCAAAGAGGGGCTTAGAAGAATCATAAGACAAAAGGGAAAAGACTTTGGATGGGTAGTGCATGCAAAGTAAAGTAAAGAAGATCAGTTGCGATTTGTTGGATGCTAAAAACAACCAGCAGAGTAAAGAAGTCTTAAAACCAAACTGTGAATTCAGCATATGACTTTAAAAGTTGTAAGGCAAAGATACTTGGCAAAGAATATGCAGCATGATTATACTTGAGACCAAATAATATAAACGAACGAGGTAAGTACATGACATTCATGTAAAATTAAGACTAACAAATTCTGTTTATTTTTTGCAGGTATATGCGTTTGTTAAGACTTTGAGTAGAGTTCAAGTAGCAAACTTCTTCGACAGGTATATGTTTTTCCAAACCTTTTTGTTTTTGTTTTAATGAGCTAAGTATAGACTATTTTGACTTTTACAAAATTACAGGTAAGTACTTCAAGAGATGTTGATATTATAATTGTAGCAGAATTGATGATCATGTATATATATGCTTTTCTCGACTCCTCTGTGATAATTTAATTGAAAATTGTGTTGATTTTACTTTGTGTGTTGGAACAGTACAATGTGTTGTTGTAATTCTTTTACCCTCTTTGTTTTGGTGCTTTTGTGTCTTAATGTCTCTTGCAGAAATTTATTGTGACATAGGTACAACTTCACAAGTCTGAACTGATCATGAATGGATTTACTTAAATATTGAATTGATTTGTTTTGTGTTATGCTCTGAGTTCTTGGTGATCAATTCAGACTTATTCTCAGATTTATGCATCATGCACTGTGTTAGATTCTACTACTTGTATTTTGTTGGCCTGGTGAAACTTCTATAGATTATGAATCTTGAATTGATTTGTTTTGTGTTATGCTCTGATTTCTTGGTGATCAATTCAGACTTATTCTCAGATTTATGCATCATACACTGTGTTAGATTCTACTACTTGTATTTTGTTGGCCTGCAGGTGCAACTTCTATAGATTATGATTGTAGTTTCTTGAAAGAATTTGTTTTGTGCTCTAAACCTTTTGGTGATTGTTTTAAACATGTGAATGACATTCTAGAAATTTGCATCATGCATAACGTTGTTTAAAATACTTACTGGAACATTACGTTGTTTAAAATACTTATTAGCTCTGTTTTGGTAGTGTACTTTCATTTTATGTCTTTGGGATCTTTTGCAGATACGTATTCTGAATGTATGAGATGTACTAATGCACATTATGGTAATAGTATTATTGAATCTTGTACTCTTTCGCTTGATTTTTATACAATATATAATGATATGAGTACATTATTGCAATGAGTGTCTATCAATTAGTCTTTTAGTCTAACATAGGCGATGAAACCAGGAACTCTATTGAATTATTTGGTGTATTTAGTTAGAATATCAATGGATTTTCTTGATTATATACCATAACGTTTCTTGTCTTATGGATCATAAGGTCCTTTGTTTTTCTTCTCTTTCTCTCTCTCTTAGTACTTTTGTATCATTAAGTCTCTTACTCTATATAACAGAGGCATTTTAGAGTCTCTTGTAGATATTTATTTTGACATAAGCGTTATTTCTATAGATTATGATTCTGAATCATTTGGTGTGACTTTTATTGATTGTTATTATAGTTTCCTTGAATCTTGAAAGAATTTGTTTTGTGTTATGCTCTAAACCTTTGGTGATTGTTTTAAACATGTGAATGGCATTCTACAATTTTACTTTATCTCTTGAAATCTTACATTGTGTGTCTGTTAGACTTATCTCTGTTTTGGTAGCATTTTCTGAAATAGATTCATCTTGGGATCTTCTGCATATACAAAGTTTTGAATGTATCTGATGAATTATTGAATCTTGAATGTGTTTGTAGGCTCATAAGGTCTTGAGTTTTACTGATAATATCATAAGGTCGCTTGCTTTATGAAATAGATGCATAGACGAGTCTCATGTAACTTATATGAGGCTCTTGCAGCTGATGGTAGTATTTTACTTTAATGCATGATGAATGGAATTACTTGAATCTGGAATGGATTTTTCTTGTGCTATGCTCTGAATTCTTGATGATACATCTGAAGTGACATTCTCAGATTTTTGCATCACACACTGATGATTATTGTTGGCTTGATGCTTATTACAATATAATGATTGAACTATTTATGTTATTGCACTAGTAGTGTCTACCTTTCTCTTAAGTCTTACCAAGTCGACAGAACTTGGAACTCTTTTGAATCATTTTGTGTAGTTAGTAAGAATATGCATTGGATATTTCTTGATTCTTTTACCATGCCCTTCTCTTAATTACAAAATATGTATGGTCATATCAAGAACACAGTTCTTGCATATGGAATACCTTATTTTGTATGTTTATCTTTATACCCAGTAGTTAAGGGTGTATCAATGTCTATGATTGTTATGGAGGATGTAGATAGGACTATGTAAATTAATCTTTTTCTTAGTGCCTCGTATTTTATATGATTGAACACTACTAATACACCAATTTAAGTTAGATATTCAAAGAAACTTAGAGATGTGTTTATTCATATTCATACGAGGAAGGGGTCTATTTCATCTAAACCTCTAACACCAATTTAGACCGATAACTAGAATAACGTACGTATCGATTTCAAAGTCTAACCAACTAAAATATCCGTATCATAAAAGTTCTTACGATACAAATATATTTCAAAACTTTTAGTGTTTTGGAAAATAAGATCTTAGTCATTAGAGTTGACGATACAAATATACTTCAAAACTCAATACGTTTTCTAATCTACTATTCTCTTAAAATATATGTTTTCTAACATTACAAAGCCACTGTCTTTAATTATCAAATAAAGTTAAAAGTTTTTTAACATACTTTCTCGTAGGCTTGGGGTTCAGTTTATTAAAAACTGAACCTAAATAATCGAACCGAATTGAACCAATATTTTGGGTATTCGGTTCGGTTTTGGTTATGGCGGCTGAACCAAAATATTTCGGTTAATTTAGTTCAATTATCGGTTAACCAAAATTTATCTTTAAACTAACCAAACTATCCGAAACAACAAAAATATTTGAAATAAAACCAAAAAACCGAATTAACCAAAATAACCCGATATTATCCTTAAAAATCCGAAAACACAGATTTTTTAAAAAAACTAAATTTCGGTGTTAAAATTTTAAAACCGAATTAACCAAAAAAGCCGAACCGGAATATCCCAGAAAACCAAAGTCCCAGGGCTATTTTCTCGTATTATTTGTACACGGCCTGTCTTAAGTCCTAACTCATTAACTCTACAGTACGAACGACCAACATGTTTTCAAGGAGTTGGAGCTGCAAATTGCAAATGTAAGTAACCAAATTTAAAGTTGCGGTCCACCAATTCCTATGTGTGTGGAATGGTTTGATTTCTCCTTAAATTTGTTCCATATCAAAATTATTAAGCTAATACGATTTTGCTATCTGCAAGGGATTTGCTAATTATTCAGAAGATCCAAATTTGCATAATTTCATGATTCGAAAGACTTAAAATAAGTAAAGTAGAAGATTAACCTATGCCTTATCAAGTTATATACACACAAAAATAAATAAAACTTCATCATTTTTGCAGACATTATACCTCTACTAGTATCAATTAACCCTCTTTGAGATCATTGTAAACACAAGTTCACAAAAGCAAACTCATTCTAAAACACTCAAAAATATATATTTTTTTTCAGTCTCAGCAATGGCTCACTCAATTCTTGTTGCCATTGTTATCTTCTTTGGCTTGATAATCATGTCTTCTTCTAGTCAAATATCGTATTCAAACAATAGAAAGGCGATGACGACGAAAGAAGAAGAAGATCCAAAAGGGGTTTTACGTCTCATACACTGTTCCGAGGAGGTCAAGACTGTGCAAAGTTGTTTTGATGCAGCTGGTGGGATTGGCAAAGCAATATCTAATGGTCGAAGAGGTACTTGTTGCCAAAAGCTTAATTATCTTCCCATGCAATGTTGGCCCGTATTGTTTCCTGGAAAACTCTTCACAAGTATCGCGATCAAACTTGTGTGTCTCTGTGGTTAAATGCATCAACAAGACTTATCCCAAATATTACTCATATTTGTTTTGCTTTTGGGAAATAAGATGTGATCATTCACGTCAATGACATGTAATCTTCCTCTGTTTATTTAGATCAATTGAAGATTAAAACCCTTGTATTTACTTGATGCTATTAACCATTGTTGTAGTATGCTGTCTCTATAGCACTTCGGTGTGTTTCTACCAAATATATAAAAAAATATCGAAACGCTCATAAAAGTAAAAATATGGGAAAAGTTTAATAATTTAATGCAAATTCATATTTGAATAATAGAAATGATTTCTTGCTAAAGTTCAATTGCAGGATATGTAGGAGAAACTTTCTAAAATTTAATAAAAAGCTGACACATGGTTGAAGCCTTAGACATAGATTCCAACTCTTTCTTCATCATCATGAGATCATTCTCTATGCCTCTTGAATGCAGAGAGATTGTAGCATTCTTCAAACAACGAGCGTTCTTCAGGACGTAAACCGCAGCTTGTATCTCTTCATATGTTCCTGCGTAGTCTATCCACTGAAATGTCTCCAGATATTGGAAACTCAAGCAATCAGGAACTGAGCTCAATTCGGAGTCTGAACACGGTTGATCCTCTAAATCATATATGGGATGTTGCTGAGTATAACATAAAAGATATTGTTGTATTAGTCTAGTAGAGATCAAACTCAAAGTTCTCAAAACAAGATTACTACTTAAGGAATTGTGAGCTTACATGGTTGAGCTTGAGAGATCGTAAGTAAGGGACATCTTTCAGCAAACTCAAAAGTAGATTCGACTTGAAATTGTCGTAAATGTCTAATTCAAGATGACCAAGTTTCTTGGAGATGAATCTATCCTCAAGGTGAAAAACCTGCACAAGAAAAAACATATAATGTTATCTTCAAAGAAAACGCAAACTCGAGTTTGCGGTAGAGAAGAAAGAAGTTGTTATACCATTGAAGGATACAAATCTAGCGAAAGACGTTCAACAGAAGTAACAACTTTGGGAAGCTTCTCATTTTTGGAGAGGTTAACTTTAACATCTGCCTCAACCAATTTAGGCATATCCTCAAGAAAACTGAAACTACCAACGCGATCGAAGATCTTCAAGTAGTTCAACGAAGGAGCAGTAATTTCGACAATCGCTTCGTCTTCACTATAATATCCTGGTTCTTTAGTGAAAGACAATCTCTGTAGAGAAGGAACTGATATGGAGAAAAAAAAACTACGTACACTGCAACGTCTATGGATGAAGAGATCTTCGAGAACAGGACAAGCCGATAAAAGCGCGGTAAAAGAGTCTCCAGACTCGAACTTGACACATTTGAGATACAAACTTTTCAGAGACTGGAAGCAAACAGGAGACTCAACAACATCAAGAAGAATAAGACCTTGGAGTTTCAAGACAACTAGTGTTTGAAAGACATTAAGGTTGTTTGGGAAGGTAATAAAACTGTAATAAATAGGATAAGCAGTAGAAGTGACTGAGATCTCAAGAACAGTGGAGTGAAGTTTTGGGAAAAACAGAGAATCTAAGGAATCAGAGTGTTTCCTAAGTTTGACATCTATGGTTTTGATAAGTGAAGCATCATGTAACTGCAAAGACCTGCCACAGAATTGTACAAACTCTCCCATGTTGGGACAAGAGGTTTCGTCGTAGACAAGTTTTTGCAACATCTTCCAAACATGTTTCCATCGTTTAGACAATTGACTTGTGGACATTGCATCACTTACAGGGATTAGTGAGAGTATTCTCAAGAGCAAATCGTTAGGTAAGTCACTGATCCTATCTGAAGCTTCCATTTCAGATCTTGTTGCCCTAATCGTTGGATCTTGAGGAGAAATATATAAACCCTATTTTTTTTTTTTTTTTTTTTTGGCTGAAGAGCTTGTAAAGAGGAGAAGGGTTAAGAGATATGAGAAACTCTGAATTTATTAATCTTTTTTTTTCTCTTTATTATATAAGATAAGATTAAATTTATTAACAACACCGCATGTGGAAAAAAATAAAATCAAAAGAAGAAGAAAATAGTGGAAATATCTCACCTTAATTACTTTTCTTTGATTTGTATCAATTATTAAAATTTAAAATATCTAATATGTTAATCACAACAGATCTGTTTGACAAAACTCTTAAATAAGTCTAAATACAACTAATTAATTACTGGAAAGTTTCAACTTCAACAGTATTATAAATCTTATTAATTAGTATAAAAACTCTAACAAAATCTAAATTCCATAAAAATGTAAATTTAGAAAAGAGAAAAATAAGTTTGGTTATAAAATCTAGCCCTTATAACATAAACAATTTTGTTTGACAAAAAAAAAAAAAGATAACATAAACAATTTCCAAACTGCCTCCAAATATATTTTCCAATCAACCATATAATTTCAACAACGTGAGATTCCTCATTAAAAAAAACCCAAAAAGTATTATAGTCCCTATAATTAAAAAAGAAAAAACATTAAAAAAGCTATACTGCAAAAAAAATTTCGATATTCTTGAATATGTTTTTTCATCTGTATAGAACAAATATTTCTCTACTTCCACCACTGTATCAGTCTCCGGCGTCATTTTCCGATGTCTGAGAATCCTCAGGCTTTGCGTTTCGTGTCTGAAGCTGATCAAGCTCCTCTTCTGGGAAAACTTCAGATTGCAGAGAAGGAGATATCTTCTTGACGTGAAGCCACGTTAGTTGCCAGAAACTGTCGCTTCCGATATCGTCACCTGGTAATAAGACTCCTGTTGTCTTCATCACCAGCAATGTGTTCTTGAGAAGTTCCGGTATGAGTTCATGGATCTTCTCGCTGCGTTTTCCTCGGAATTTCGTTGACATGTAAGTCTCGAAACGGTTCAAGACACCAAGCCAGAGTTTACAGAACGATGGTTGCTGTGAGATATCTTGAAGAGATTGAAGAAAAGCTTTTGACATGAGTTTTGTGGCGAGAACAAGCGTTTCTTCGACTGTTTTCTTGAAAGTCTTCTTTGAATTCAGGATCGAATCAGCGAGCGTTTCGTCTAGCAATGGGAAGACTTCGGAATCAAAGCATTGGAACCATAGAGGTTGTGGTAACATGATCCCGTCTGCACCGGCTATAGCTCGGGTCGTCATTAAAATTGCATGGTTTCTCACTTGGTCGCGTGGATCACGACAAACCCTCTTGAGGTTGTGCACAAGTCTGAGCCACATTTCTCCAATATCTCGACTTAGTTTCACCATAGCATCGTCTTCTCCAACCGAGTTTTTCGCCTCTTGAGACCATCTTGCAAGACAAAAAACAGAGTTTGACATTAAGTCAATCGCTGAGATGGACCGATCAATTTCATTAACTCGGGATCCAGCAAACTGCCAAGCTGCATCCAAACAGAGAATGTAGTTTGAGGGTAACAAGTGTGCTCCTTCTGACATTATAAACCGGAGGGCTTCAAATCCAGCATCAGAAGCTTCTGGATGCCGAGCTGTGATTGATAGCAGAGATATGATCGTTCGCCAACCAATATGAGATCTAACATGAGATGCATTCGCTTTTACAAGACGGCCAACTTCTTGTGTAATGCGTTCACAGTATGCATCAGCCACATTTGCATTAAGCTTGAGAACCAGTTGGAGTGATTTCAGAAGTTCATCTGTTAGATTTTCCTTGTATGGCAATAATCTCTGGCAAATCTTCAACACACCAAAAACAGCCTTTTCAACAAGTGTGCATGGTGTTGACGTTGATTGAATTATACCTGAGATATGCTCATAAACAGTTTGCCAAATCAGTAGGATTCTGTCTCGGTTGTTAAGAGTTACTGCAATCAGAAGCTCCAGGCAAAAGACAGCACTAGCTTCATTTTTCTCGGCTGCTTTTATGAGAGAGTTAACAAGATGCTGCAGAGACTCAGCTTGGAGAAACTTGCTGTCTGAGAATATACTATCAATGTGACAATCGTTCACTATCCCACGAGCATGTTTATAAGCTACCTGTTCTTCCTCGGTTGGTAATGGCTTTGTCTCCTCCATATCAAAAGACCAAAGGAACCGACCAATAAAACTAGATGTTTTGCGAGGCGTCACTGAGGGTTGAGACTCTGATACTACTGAAAGAGGATTTGTCGAAGGTTTTTCTTGCTCCAAGTTACTAGTTGACGGCTCTGTGTCATCCGCTGCATCACTAGCTATATGAACTGGTAAAATCTGGAGTTTATGGAGGCTCAAGACACATTCCAGTATGTTTTTCCAGGCCGAACTGATGTAGTCACCATATTTATTTGCAATCAAGAAAACAGCTTCAGTAGCCATTCTGGCTCTCGCATCTTCTCCTAGAGCAAGAACAGCTTCATCAGCAGATAATGGGGTGGAGAAGGGTGTGAATTTGCAGAGAGACACGACCACATCATCCACAACACTATTCAAATGATAATATGCTGAAAGTTTTGCAATGGCCAATAACCCATCAACACATCTCTGGAAAACATCTTCTTGCTCTGCTTGCTCAAAAACCACAGATGTAGCTGCAATAGTGGGACCAGACACGATACAAAACATGTCACGGTCCAGATGGGATGCAGCGTCACATAGGATATAGGGACTGGTTTCTTTGGATTTGTAAATCACACTAATCCAACGACTGGCTGTCATCATTTGGAAGCTGGTTCCCTTAGTTGCATTCATCTGAATCTCAATGTTGCAAATTGAATGATAAATCTCAGATAGGTACTCTCTAGGAAGGTCTGCACCTCCATTTATTCCCCTGTTGTTACGGATGAAATCTTCTTCAGTCATCCTTGTCTTCACCTGCGAGTGGTGCTGATCAGTGTTCAGCAATATAATCGAGTAAGCTAACACGAAGGCAGCATCTTTATTAATCAGTATATGTGGTGACTGTTCATAGTATCTCTCAGAAAACGCCTCCAGCACCCTCTGTATCTTCTGTGACTCGCCAGGCAATCTAAAGGTACCTACAAAGAGACGCAGGGCAGTAGCAAGATTCATGTTCTGGAAGTCGAATGTCTTGGCAAACTCATACAGCACCTGAATACAGAATTGGTCATGATTTCCGAGATAATCTCCTATAAGATCCATATCTAACCCACATGTATACCTGAAGAAACATGCCACACTCTTTGGATCAAGTTCCTCAGGCAACAAGTGCATCCCTTGGAGATACTGTAAGCCTTTCTTAGGATCACGGTTAAAATTATCAGCCCCAAGCATCAGCTTTTTCTTTATACGCTTTGCCTTTCGGACAAAAGGAACCCAAAAATTAGGATCTCCGTAATTCTCACATCTCGCTGTCCAGAATTCTTCATATCCTTCTTCATGTGTATGAACATCTGAAGAGGGCAATTCCTCACCCACCCTCTCAGCCATTCCCTGAACCATAGAAATTAACCCATCCAATGCAAGTATATGCATAGCAGATAAAGGCCCATTAACTGGGAAGGCACTCTTGGATAGCAGGTTTGCAACATCTTCAAACACATTACTGCAGGTTATATCACAATCGAAATTTGCAAACACTTCAGCCATGAAAGTATGTTGTCTACAAAGATCAACCAGAGCCTCCATAGCAACCTCCTGTTGCTGATAAGAAGAGCCATGTTTGCTCTGTGCAATCCTCAGAAGTACGTGTGAAAAGAAAGCTTCAAGCTGTACCTTAAGCTCAGTACGAAGATTTAGGTAGAGATTAAGAACGATGCTGCAAACTGTAGAAAGAATCAGAGGGCTCATGGACACACCAAACTGCATCAAGTTACAGAATAACTCATCCTGAATCAAAGTCAACAGCTTTGGGTACTCTCGGAAAGAAGTCCCTCCAAGTTCTATAGCAGAATTAATTAATCCCAGAGCGAAAAGAGGAACATCTTCATCAAACGCTATTGGGTTGGATCTGGAATTGACTTCACCGTGTTCTCCAACATTCAATAGGGTACACAAGAAATGGAAAATCTCTACCATGCATGGAATACCAAAAGGCGCCATCATTGCATTTTCACCATTTGCAGGAACATTCAAGTCATCATTGACCTCAGTTTTCTTTTCATCATTTTTAAGTTCTGTTTCTGGAATAACCGTCTCAGAACTTGGAGAATTGTTTTCAGTGCCGGGAGTATCAGATATACTAGCAATATTTCCATTTCCAACTTTGTTTTCTCCAGAATTCTGATCCCAGTCCACTGTTCCCACCTAAACAAGATAGAACAGCGTTAGAAATTTGTGAACAACAAACACTCTTAAACTTACGGATCTGTATAAGTTTTAGGTTGAACAATCTTCTATCAACCAACATGCTTAGTAGATAACTCATAATGCCATACAATTTTGTGCATGTTTAAATCTTATATCTATATGGGCTAAACATGAAGAACAAACATAAAAAGATGTTGGCATGAAAGATTAATTTGTTTTACCTTATCGTCAACATGTAACTCATTTTCAATAGCCAAGGGGCTGATAGAAGGAAGTTGAGAGAAGATATATCTAATCAACTCATGCATTGTGTGGCGAGCTATACGCTGCAACAATTCACTTTTGGAGCTTGATTGATGAACAACACGCAAACAAGTGTTGACGATAGTGCAAATGTCTTGATTACTTAATCCACTAGAGGCCTTACTCTTTATGCAAGCCAGCAGAACTTGAAGTATTTTCATCAGAACTACTTCCTCTGAGGCTGGATCAGTTACCTCAAAACGACAGCTCTTTACAGCATCAACTATGATATGCATTGCCTCTCCCACATTCACGGTTTCAAGGGTAAAAATGTCAAGGGTCAAGATCTTGTATACAGATGACAAAGCAACGCCTGTGATTGGAGCCCCAGTTTCATCGGACAATATAACATCCAAAAAGGGCCGTATATACAATATTGGGTCAACATTTTGCCAATTGCTTTGCCATGAAAATATCCGCTTACGCAATTCTTTCAAAGAATGGATTAGAGAATGCTCTAACTGATCATCATCTGCAATATAGCGTACACCCCACCGTACGTTTCTTCTCATCACAGCCAAAACTGCACCAATTTCAGAATTGATCATGGATGCCACAGCACCCTTGGACGGTTTGGAGTGACAACTCTTGAACTCTCCATGGAACGAGTTACTTCCCGAAGGATGATTTTGATACCCCATACTCGTCCCAACTTCTTGGCTCAAACACCAAAACACACACGAAGCATGCAGGCTGCAAATAATAAAAATCTTTCATGCTTAGAAACAAGTTGACAATAACAATGCCGATAGTCCACTTAAGAAAACAAATTTACATGCACAAACATAAATTTTCTCCTTTCTCTTCCATAAATCTGCTGAAGGCTACACTGACTAAAACATTTACCAAAATCACCACAAGAGTCAAACTCTTCCAATAAAAAGGATTCAGATTATGATATTCCTCCTACTTTTCTAGTCTCAAAAGCATTTCATTTCGCCAAATTCGGATATTCTCAGTAACTTATACGATCTATGTACTCATTGATTCAGAAATATCAGTGACTAAAACTAAACTAAGTAACACAAATTCAGATCTAACTAAGCTCATTAGCACATCAGCAAAAACCCACGAAAACTTGAGAACTAATCACAGTTCTACAGGGAGATTTCAAAAACGAAAATCCTACAAAGAAGTGGATCGAGGCAAGTCCAGTGTACCTGGCTGCAGATCACGACACAGAGGTACTGCAAAATTGGCGGAGTTTTGCAGGAGAGATCGGGATCGGAAAAGGAGATCCAAAACCTTCTTAGCTTCTACTCATTTTAAAAGCGAAGAGATACAACTGTAACAGAGGAATGGTGAACGGAGACGAAGCTCTTAGTGGAAGAGACAATGGCGAAAGCTCGAGCCGATGCGGTGGAGTGAGAGAGCTTGCTTCCAAAACTCAATTGAGATCAGATCCTTGTTCTCCTGAATCACAAGAAACACATCAAACGTGGATCCTTCTCTGCAACTAGCTCTGTGAACGGCGATCGGAGAAGCATCGGATATGTCCTCTGAGAGAGATGATCGAAGCTGTGAAAGATGAAAGGAGCGGAAGCTCTGAGATGGGCCGAGACTTGGGCTTAGATTTTTTTTAAGGTTCTAAAAGTCAATGGGTCTATTATGTGTATACAATTGGGCCGAGGTTTATCCAAATTAAAATATTTATAAGTACTGTACAGTGTATTTTCTTCACATAAAGAAGCCATGAACATTCGGGTACTTTGATAAGCCATGATAATTCGTGTAAAATATTTATAAGTACTGTACAGTGTATTTTAGGACTCAAATAGGGTAAATGTAAAATTTTGGTTTGGGTTCGTATCGGTCTTCATACCCACTAAAAACCCAATTACTTTCGTCTACATAAATATCCGATATTTTACACGAATTTTTGGGTAAATATTCAAAATCTGGGTAAAAATTCGAAAGTTCGGGTAAAAATTTGGAAATCAAGTAACAAATCGGGTATTCATATCATAATTTTTTTGGTGTATTTATATTTCAGATTTTTTCCGATTCGCGTTTGGGTTAGTTCGGTTTTAGATTTTTGGATAGAGTAGTTTAGGATCCAATAAAATAAATCTAAAATTTTGAATCCCGATTTGGATCTAATTTTTCGGCGGTCTTTTTGTCCAGGGACAACTCGAGGAGCCTCAATAACATGTAGATCTCAATTCCTTGAATCAGGCAGAGGACAATAACATATAGTAATACAAGTTTTATATATAGTACATTTGACTAGACACAGGTTACAAGCATATTGAGTTCAAATATCAATGATCTTCTATAATGAGATTATATTGGAAACAAAGAAGACATATGAGCTTCAAATCTGTTACAGGAATCTCCTATGATCTTCTTCTCTCCGGTGCAAAGACATTGGCATGACATTTTGTCAAATAAGCAAAATTCAGACATGGAGGTAAAGGAGGTACACACATGCCTTTCCTTAAGAGCTCTCCAAGGTCAAGTCTTTGCAATGTCAACACAACTTTAGTTGCATTCCAAACAAACATGAGAAGACCTTTAGATGTCACAAAAAGGGTACCCGGTTTGTAACCAGGATACCGGAAACCATAACCCTTTGCAGTACCTTCTCCTGCGTAAGAATTCTCAAAATCTTCTCCATTTGTATCGAAAGGAAAAGGCTCAAATGAAGGCGAATCGATCTTTATAACAAACATTGCAGATCCATTAGGATGCATCCCGTAGTGAGTGCCTTCAAGTATTTTCGTCCCTATAAGGAGCCTATCAGTACCATCTTGAGACTCTTCATAAGAAAGCATCAGTAAAAAAAGAGCCTTTCCGGGTTTATCTTCTGAACATTGTCCTGAAGGCCAGCCAAAAGTTCCTCCCCACAAGCCGGCATACTCTTCGTTAGGGATGGGATTCTTAATTGGTAGCTTATAAAGGGCAAAACGGGTTTCGTCCATGTTTGGCCAACCTTGGTAAGAAGACAGCTTAATTTCGGAAGCTTTGAGACTAAGACATATGGAATCACCAGACCTAAGAAATCTTTGCAGATTCCAAGGTCTAGTCTCACTTCTTGAAGAAGACGTGTTCTTCGAAGAACTAGACCTCCCGAGAATTTGCTTTACGCCACTTCTGAAATACCCACTAAAGCTCTTCCTTCGTGCCTTCTGTATTTGATTCCCAAAGTCCATGTTGCGGATATCGACATCAAAACCAAGATGCTTCCACGATTTGTCTATGTCTACCTGATTTGGAATATTTGTACACTCATCCTCCAGGTTCATGAGATCCCAATCGCCACCAAACTTGTGCATTTTAAGAAGCATGGTTCTGCGTTCCAACAACACCACTCCATCATCTTTCGACGTAGGAAATAACCTTTCACTTGATAAATCAGGTACAGGTATACCAACAGTGCTTGTCACTAAATGAAGTAAATTCCTTCTATGACTAAAGGGTAGATTGCGAAATGGAAATGGAACTTCTGTCTCTCCTAACAACACGGTCTCAATATGACTGCACAATTTTTCCTCTTTCCTCGGCTCAACCTCAAGTAGAAGCACATTACAACTCTTCTCGATGCCCATAACGAAACCAGGGTGCAGGCAGCAACAGAGTTTTTCATCTCTTCCATGGAGGAAAAACTTGGCAGAGCCATCAAAACCACAGATTATCTCAAACACAGGTGACCACATAACACAGGCCTCATCAATCCCCAAAGGACCAACCTCTTGTGGAATAATCCGGCACCCAACAACAGATAAAAAACCAGGCATCACATAAACAACATTCCCAAGTTCAGGGTTTTGGTGAACCCAAATCCCAACAAGAGGCTTCACAACATCAACAAGAAACCTACACAGCGCCTTGTAAGAAGAGATCTCGACTCTCCATTGCAAAATTTCAGATAAAGGAAGAACCTTTACGACTTCACATTGCACAAGCCAGATACTTTCTGAATCCACAACCTCACAGAGACTTTTGCAGCATAAACTTAGATTGCAAACGTCTCTTGGAGAAACAAAACGTGCGATGACAGCAATTACATCTTCTGGAAGAGACAGAAGCAAGCAAGCACCATATGGTTCCGACCCTAAATCGCCGTTCCTCATCTATCATCACAAATCAAGTTTGGCTACAAGATCAGCTAAACCCAAACACTTTCAAGATACTCAGAAATCGATGTAAAAGGACTTACTCTTACCTGATTCATACTTCGAAGATTAAAAAAAAAAACGCAGCTTTGGGATTAACCAAAAGTATCAGAGCTCTTGGGTTTGTATCAGATCGCTTCTACGTAAAAAGAAGAAAGAATCAAACTTTTCAATTACCCATAAAGGCAGAGTTTAATGGGAATCAAATTGTAGAAGAAAAACGAAGAAATCGCTACCTACGAAGATGATGCGAGAGAAACATTAAGCCTCTTTCGTTTGAAGTTTAAGTTGACTACACTGTTCAAGTCTTCTTTAGTCATTTCTTTTCTTTTCACAAAATATTATAAAAGTTGAAGGACCAGTTTGAAAGGAATAGAATATAATAATTGCAAAACACACCACAACGAGACGGGCTCAATAGACAACATCGGGCCTTTAAATAAATACAGATAGGCCCATTTTAAAAATCTGAGCCCATGAAGTTTTTACTCCTCCGAAGTTGATTTTACTTCACAAAATATGCAGTTGCAGTTTATATTTTTTTTCTTGTTTTTTTCTTTTAATTATTTTATTACAGTTTTGTCTTTTGTTATAATTACAGCGTACGTTACAATTCACAAATATCTATATAAAAAAAAAAAAAAACGTACGTTACGAACTTTTATCTACTTTTGGAATTTGTATAATTACTATGTTAAAACGTTACATTTGAGTTGAGGAAACGAGACTCATGTGTGTTTTGAGTCAAACGCATGAAATTGGTAGAAACCAAAGCTTAAC
Organism: Capsella rubella; assembly: GCF_000375325.1. Taxonomy (NCBI): domain Eukaryota; kingdom Viridiplantae; phylum Streptophyta; class Magnoliopsida; order Brassicales; family Brassicaceae; genus Capsella; species Capsella rubella. The sequence goes on from NW_006238917.1 coordinate 16,743,784, forward strand.
TAATGAACATGCATGCATGACATATGTAAGAAAAACGTTATTACATTTTCAGTCAATGGAGTTTTGCTCTAATTAATCAACAGTTCCAATGTTTAGAGTTAACGTAACGGATTAAGTCACAAGTTTTTTCATACTCTTAAACCATTTTGAAACTGTCATATACACATACAAACGTAGAAGACAACATGTGTCCAAAGACTCTCTCGTAACGCCAATTTCATAACAGTGAAACAAACTACTGTAAATGTGGTTCTTGTCTTGTTGTTCCTGGTCGGGTTTGGGTTAACGAGTCGGGTTGTTGCTAGAGCTGGACCATCTCTTAAGTAGTGTTTGAGTGAGTCTGTTACTTGTGAATGAAGCAACATCATTTCTTTTTAGAGAAAGCATTTCATATCCAGTTTATACAAGCAATAGAGAGACGTTGAATCTAAAATATACATTAGATTCATATAAATTTTGTATTAGATCTTATGTCATATTGTGCTTTTTCTACATTAAAGATCTGGTTAATGTTAATTTATTCCTTAGTTTAATTGTGATCTGTGAATGTGAACTTCAAGTTTTTTCTTTCCTTAGATGAAAAAACAAATAGAGAATATCTACAAATTAACTTCATCTTTTTGTTTTTGATTACTTAAAAAAAAAGCATTGAAGCAAGATTCATCGAATAAAATCGATAATTTTTAGCAAATACAGTTACAATGGAAGCAAGAATCATCTAAAACCACTGATGATAGATGGCACCTTCTTCATATCCTCATGGTCACCATAGATTTATCTTTGAAGATCTTATTCATTTGCCCTCAGATCTTGGTCCAGTACTAGTTGATGCAGCAGGAAACAAATGGCCAACACGAGATACTGATACCTCTACATGGATTGAGGATTGTCATTAGGCACACCGTTTTGGTCTTGGTTGTCCAGTATTAGATTGTATGCAACTGTAGCCTAAACAATGTCAAAATCAAACATTAGTAACCATTTTTTTTGATACTATATTAGAGTAAACACTAGCTCATACCTCATTTTGGACCTTATTAGCAAAAGATGTAAGAACTTGGTCTCTATCAAATCCCATGTCAACCACTTTCTGAACTATCTCCTCCTCAATCTGCAAAATACATATTATTACAAAAATCTCATAGAAAATATGTTATTTTACTTACATAATACTGAAAATTTAGTTCTAACCTTAGCTTGTTCATCAGTAGCATCTACTAAAGGAAGAAAACAGCTAGGAGAAAGATTAACAATGAACCACGGATGCCGTCGAATCTCAGGAATCGTAATCCTCCTAAATGGATCAACCGTAAGCATCCTCGATATCAAATCTCTAGCAAGAGATGGTAAATGAAATGGGATACGATATTCTCCTCTCTAAACACAAATAAAAACATATGATTATATATCTGACTACAAAGATTATTTCAAAAACACACAGAATTGTCAGATTAATACCATGATCGTATTGTACAAACTCGGAAGATGTTCATCGATGAATGGAAGATAGCCGCTTAAGAGAGCATAGAGTATCACTCCACAACTCCATACATCTACTCCAGGTCCAGAATATGGGTTCCCACTAATGACCTGTATAACAATTTTGGTATATATGATTTATTGAAACTTAATAGAATACACAAGAAGTTAATGAACAAGAATGATAATAGATATACCTCTGGAGCCGCGTAGTTAGGGCTTCCACAGCTAGTTTTAAGAGTGTCACCATCTTCCATGACATTGCTTAGACCAAAATCAAGAATCTTGATTTTGGATTCTGATTCCATAAGCACATTCTCTAGCTTGATATCGCGGTGGATGACTCTATTGCGGTGACAGTACTCCACACCAGATATGAGCTGATGTATTAACAAAAATGTTGAATTAGAAACAAGGATATGATGATGTTATAGAAACTGTTTTAAAGGAAAAAAATGTATTTGTGAAACCTGTTGGAAGAGATGTCGAGCTTTGTCTTGTGGTACTTTACCGTTCTCTATAATGTAGTCAAAGAGCTCACCTGATTTGATGTATTCCATGACAACATAAATCTTCTTTGGAGTCTCTATGACTTCATAGTGTCTTATGATGTTTGGATGCGTCAGAGATTGGACAATTCTATTCTCCCTTTGTACTACAAAACACATAAAACAAAGTTAGTTAATTACATTCCTAATAATAATAATAATAATAATAATAATAATAATCAATTATAATATACATTTTCCTCTCCAAAAACTTAGTCCAAACAATACAAAATGATTTTTCTTTTTTCGGAAAAACTAGTCATAACAACAAAAGAGTAATTTATGATCGATATTAATAAATATTATTTCCACAATATCTCTCTCAAATTTACCACACACGACAACAAAACGACAAACGACTATCTTTTTGTCGTACTAGAAAAAGGTATTTATGACGACGATGATGGGTATTAAAAAGGAACATTTCCGCTCGAGAACCAAGACATTTAAACATAAATCTTTTGTGTCGGATTTTCAAGATTCAACATATGAAAAATATATCTTAGCAACAATCTATCCAAGAAAATATATATATATATATATATCAAGAGCATAAAATCAGTCAATATCAGAAGTCACAGTCTTAGAGACATACCTTTGAAGTCCATTTCCGTGTCCTTCATCTTAAGGCGATTGAAGATTTTGATAGCGACGTTGAGCCCCGTCGCGATATGCTCAGCCAATTTCACCTTCGCAAAGGATCCACGGCCGACTGTTTTAACAATCCTGTAATTTGGTAAATCCAATGCCTTCTTACTGGTAGATGATGATGTCTTCGATGATCCCTTCATTATTTCACTGTTTTTGGAAAATCTGCAAAATAGAAAATGTCACATGTTAAGTCACATATCATGGTCATAATGAACAAGCTAGCTAGAGTAACACCAATAATGAAAGCTAACTAGAAAAACTAACAAAATCCTGAATTTCCCAAATCAGAATCATAAATAAGTGAATTAGTGTTCCTTCTTTATATTTAATTAGTGTGTGTTTAAAGAAGAGAAAATTGAGATTTTCATTGATTAAACTGAGAACACTTACACGAAAACTTTTGTGTTTCTAGAGAGAAAAATATGAATATGAGATAAGATAAAATTAGCTTAGGCCATGGGCACATATATATTAACTTGGCTGAGTCACAGTGTTTAATCTCGTTTTGTTTTCTTCTAGCTTTGCTGAGTCACACTGTTGACTGAAAAATAAAACCTCACACTTTTTTCATGTAATCATAATTAATCAGTAAATTAATTTTCACACCCCAAGCCAAAAATGTTTTTTGCCGTTTCACCTTAAAAGAATAAATTACTTAAATATAATAATACAATATATGGCTGATATATAACCTATTTATTGTACACCTTTTAATACAAAATTATTTTTCTATAAAAACAAAATTGCAATTAATGTTAGTGGGTCATTTCCTTTGACTATACAATTTGCATTTCAATCTTTCTATGTATAATGTAACAGTACATTATACATACATATATATGTATATATATTATAACTCTTGAGGATATGAACAAATTTGAGAAATTTATTTATCTTTATTGTCCTTCTAGATATTTAAAAAGTAAATTTTAGTTCGATTATATTACTTAGCTAAATTATTATGATTTTTATTTGAGAAAATAAATTAATTTTCTTACTTTCATGAATGAATTAAAATATTTACAACCTATTTTATACAGAAAATAAACTGCACATTACGTCAGAGAAATATAATATTACATAAACTTTTGAATACATTTTTTTGAACTTATTACGAAAACTAACTTAACATTAAATAATTAAATATACACGAGTTGTTTCACATAATCTGTCGTTTTAAATTAAAGTAATTTTGTTTCAGAATGTACGAATACTAGTGGGAGTAGTACAATGTTGTTTTGTCGGCAATCAAGCATATGTAAATAAACTGTATGCTGTTTTGTCGGTTTATCAATATCTTTATCAGTTTATTTAGATCTGCTTGATTGCCAACAAAACAACATCGCACTACTCCCACTATTATTCCGTACAAACAATAAATTTTTGTACAAAACAGCCTCGTACACATAAGTTTATTTATAATAATTTATAAACCCTGATAAAATATTCCTAGTTAAATTACATATAAATTTTAGCAAAATAATAAATATTTAACCTAGTTTTCCAAACCCTTTCCATTTACTCTTTCCTTCTTCTGGCACCTCGGATGACACTTGACCTCTACTAACACCATATTGTCATTTCAAAATTATAACAAAAATACAATCGTTAATTTCATCCATATTATCATTTACCAAAAACACGTTATGTCAGTTTGTCACTTTTGCACATGAGAAATAAAATTATTATCAAAGATCTAAAAATTGATCAAGTACTTGTTTTGGTTCTTTCCAAAAATAGGATATCGAGATCCAGATTCAGAAGTCTGGATATATGGATTTTTATTTAATTAAAGTACACATACATTATGTGTTTTTTTAATAATGAAAGTTGTTGTAAATTTGATTTCAAACTTTATTGGTTAGAGAGGAGGTTATTTTGAAATTGTACTAGAGGTTAGCGAAGTAGCGATTATAGATTTTCAATTAAACTTTAGGGAATCCTCCCTCAAGTCCTGATTTATTGGGAACTTGCTAAGGTACCCATGCTATTACTTTTTCACTTACAATTTTGTTCTAGTGTACTTGAACAGATTTAAAATTAACTCTAAACTAATATAACTTTTTAAAAAAGAATTATGACTCCATGTTATATGTGGATGGATACATAGACATGCAAATTAGGACCAAAGCCTGCAGGCTGGCCTGCTCCGCTCTTGAAAAACATTTGGTTCGGGCTTACATATATCCAGAAAACAGTGTCTTTCATACCAAACTCGTTTAGACTAAAGAGTTTACTTTATTCGGCTTAGTCCGGTTGGGCTCGGACCGGCCTGAAAAGCCCTTAAGCAAATATGTTTTTTAAATTTTTTGTTAACATTTAATTTAATTAGTAGATTTGATTAAAAATTTATTAAAAATAAATTTGAAAACTCTAATCTTAGTTTTCATAACTTAATGACCTTACTTAGTATATTTAAAATCTTTATCTCTGATATTTTGTATGATGTATATATGTAAAAGTTCAACAAAAGTTTTTTAAAAAATATATGTAGATCTCGATTTTGAAATCATTGATGAAAATTAAAATCTTGACTCTATTATTTACTTTAAAGTATTTTAATTTAATTTTTATTGGGCTAAAGTGTAAACAATTTAATAGATTTTAGTTTAAAAAAAAAATACATAAGTTGGTTTTAATGAATATTGATTACTTAAATTCTGATTGATTGTGTAGCTTTAAAAATTGTTTTTAAGATATGTTATAAAATTTTTTTTGTAAAAAAAGCCCAAAAAAGTCCACAAAACCTTATAACCCTTGTTAAGGTTGGGCCAGACTTTGAAATATAGATTCATATTTTTTCTAGGTGAGACTTAAACATACGCGGGCTTTGCGAGTTTTGTGACGGGCCAGCCCGGTTGAGATGCATGTGATATTTGACACATTAGTATTTTCAAAATCTATCTATAAAACACAATGTTTTTTTCTTTTGTAATGAATACTTATAAAAAAACCTGAGAGGCATTAAGGAGATTTGTTTTGAAGGGGATAGTGAAGTTTTGAATAAAATTCTAAACCATCAATACCATGATATTGCTATTGATCGAGTGCAACATGATATTTATTTGTGGGCTTCTTTATTTCGTAATGTTCATTTTGTATTCACTAGAAGATCTTGTAATCGTGATGTACACTTGTTGGCAAAATATGGTTGTTCTTCCTTTATTTTTTACTCTGATTCCTTTAATCCGCATGAATGGCTAACTCAACAATTGTATTCTGATTACATTCATTTATATAAATTATATTTTGACGGAAAAAACTGTTTTGTAATTTTCACCATATATATATATCGAGAATCAATTTACAATTTCTCAATTGCTCATATTGTACATAGTAAATCACAGTTTTTTCTTATGAATAATTTTTATATTCATACAAAAAAAAACTACAATTGATAGAAATTAAATGCATATTCCAAATATTAATGTGAATACAAATAAACTCTTTCTTTTTTACGTTTACTATTTAAGATAACTTAACCCAAAAATCCATAAACCATACAGAATATAACTGAATTCTACACATTAGAGAAATAATCGTCTAAAAATATCACTAATGGTATGAGCTCTAGAGAACACCTAACTCTCTGAGAAAAGCTACACATAGATCAAAGAAGATAAACTGAGGCCCATCAACTCTTTGGATGTCTAGCAAAAACTTGCTTTCGCCTACTTTGTAAAGCTACAACAACAACAAAAATAATACATATTAGTTTGCATTTAAGAAATTTTTCATCACATAACTTTTTTTCTTTTCTTGGTGTATAGTTTACTATAACTTTTGTCCTCTATGAGCTATTAATTATAGTATATCATCTTAAATTGGATAAATATGTATCATATATATACCTGAAGTTCAAATTTGATGATGGATGGTAAAGTCATGGTACATTCATCAATTTGATTATTATCGTTAGCAAAGCTTCGAACCCATCTACATTTTATATTGTAGAGTCCGATCTTTTTCCAGCACACTTTTAGAGTTCGAAGAGCCTTAAAAACCTCACTCATGATCTCACGAGGATCTCCTCGAGACTGTTAAAATATCGAAAAACATCAAGTTTAATCTATATTGATAACATGTTTTAACAAACGAAACCGGAAGAAATGAAAAATAATGAACAACTATGGACTAACCTGAATGCCAAGGGTCCATGTTTTGTCATCTTTGATCTGTGATCTTAGTCTAGTCGAAACCGGACTCGAATGGCCAACATGTGAATCAATATCTTGAACTGGAATTATAGAAGTATACATAGCATGATCATCCTATATATGAAACATTAGCAAGATAATTAGTTATGAGATGTGTATTTTGTAATTTTTTCTTCTTAAAATTCATACTGTAGAGAAAGAGAAGAAGTACCAATTTCTCTTTAAACTTGGATTGGAATGATTCACTAGGAACAATTTTTCGGTTTCGGCTGTCCAGTAATAAGTAATATGTAACTGTAACCTAATGGTAACAATAAATACAAAACTGTAACGTAAGAAACATTTTATACACACTAGTCATTATAAGAAACACACAAGTCATACCTCATTTTGGATTCTATTGACAAGAGATTCAACAACTTGGTTTCTATCGAAGCCTATGTCGACCACTTTCTGAACTATCTCCTCCTCAATCTAGAAATAACAATTAATACAAAGTTTAATTAATAACAAAATTCATACTTTTGCTGTAATATATATTTATAGTGAAAATATCACAACCTTGTTAGCTTGTTCTGTTGTATCTAATGGAGGGATAGCAAGATAAGAAGGAAGATTATTATTGAACCATGGATGTTGACGAATCTCAGGAATGCTAATTCTCTTTGTTGGATCAACCATAAGCATTCTCGGTATCAAATCTCTAGCAAAATATGATAAATGATCTGGAAGAGTATACATCCCTTTCTAATTAACACATAAAACATATAAAACATTAGTAAAAACATAACATTTTGACTACAAAACATTAGTATAACATAGATGATTTGATTTTATTATAAGATCATCTTCTATTATAGTACCTTAATTTTATCGAAAAGGATAGGAATATTTTCGTCGTCGAAAGGAAGAGTACCGCATAAGAGAGCATACAATATCACTCCACAACTCCATATATCTACTTCTGGTCCGGAATATGGTTTTCCTGTAATAACCTGTATATACATAAGAATTTTGGGATGTGATTAATTGAAACTTAGTATACAATACCTAATTTAACGAAATAAGAATGAAAAAAACAAATTAATATACCTCTGGAGCAGCATAGTTAGGGCTTCCACAACTAGTCTTTAGAAAGTGACCATCTTCCATAACATTGCTTAGTCCAAAGTCAGCTATCTTGATGTTGTATTTCGTATCCAAAAGCACATTCTCTGGCTTAAGATCTCTGTGAGCAATCCTATTGTGATGACAGTACTCCACACCATATATGATCTGCATATATAATATAGTTTTAATTAAAAATTTACCTCAATGAAAGAATATATAAGAAATTGAATGTGAGACATGTAATATCAAACCTGTTGAAAAAGATGACGAGCTTCATCTTCTTGTATTCTACCTTTCTCAACAATGTAGTCAAATAGCTCACCTGATTTTATGTATTCCATAACAACATAGATGTTCTCAGGCGTCTCTATGACTTCATATTGTCTTATGATGTTCGGATGCATCAACAATCTGAGAATTTTAATCTCCCTTTGCACTACAAGGGACAAAAAAATTAAGAATTGATTAAAGATCAAAATTAAATATGAAAAAGATTATAATACAATCCATACAAAATAAAACTATTTATATTTGTAAAAGCATCAATTGTTGATCTCCATACTTATAAAAAAGAAAATTGAAAAAAAATAAAGACATGTACCTTTGGTCTCAATACCCATGTTCTTAATCTTAGAACGATTAAGAATTTTGATAGCAACTTTGAGTCCAGTTGCTACATGTAGTGCCAATTTCACCTTCGCAAAGGATCCATGTCCAATAGTTTTACCAATCCTATAAGTTGGTAGAACTGATACGCTTTTACTGATAGTTTTTTCCGATGGTCCGTCCATTTCACTCTAGATGAAAAATCTGAAATATATACAAAAACCATAATCAAAACTCTATAGTTAAAATATATGAATTAAGTTAATGATAACATCTCAGTAAATTGGACGGATCATCGGAAAAAAACTACCAATAAAATGACCAATCGATACTGAATCTAGCTAGAAATCAAAATCATATTCAGGAAAATGGAGGAAGAAACTTGCTCACTACATTAATATAGGTATCCTAGTTGAAGGAAGAAATTTGTGAACCATGTTTTGTTCAAAAGCAAACAAAAAGAAAACTTGAAATTGAAAAGAAAATTTTGTGGAAAACTCAAAGGCTGAAGAGAACTCTTGAGATAGTTGCATAGCATCTGGTTTGATATATATAGAGAGAGTTTGAAACGTATGAAACAGATATGAACACACACAAACAAGAAAAAGGTGCACCTCTAGACAAAAGAGCAAAATTACAAGAACAGAGTAATTGTATCCTTGGTGCATGAGCACATAGACTTTTGTTTTTATATGCTTTGCTGATGTAAATCTGAGTCACTTTGTTGACCAGACAAAAATGGTGTCACATTTTTTTTCATGAATCATATATACAGTCACGCCAAAAGGTCAATTTCTGTTTTACTTTAATAGGATAAAAATCACCTAATATAGAATTTTAAAATATATTAATTAAATAATGATGTTTTTATATGTTATTAGAATCTATTTATTCAATATTTCTTTTGACACAAAAATTTATTTCTTTAAAAGATAAATTGCAATTAATGCATGCTTTGACTAACTATACAATGTATATTTTACTTTTCTTAATATATGATAAATACATATGTATTTAGAAAATTTCTTCCGGAGAAATAATATAGTAAAATGGGAAGGAGCAAGTGGACTAGTGGTTCTCACCTCTGTTTGCCTTCTCACCAGATCCGGGTTCGAGTCTGGTCTCTCTCAAAGAGAGATTTATAATTTGTAATGATGTCAAAAAAAAAACATAGTAAAATTGATGTATGTAAAATTTTAATGTTACTTTCTTGGTATTATATCTAAATAAAATAATCTATAAATTGAAGTAGATTTACTAGCTAATAATTTTAGATATTATTTTGTGATGAGAAATATTTCTTTTTAGTTATGAAAAAATAACACATTTTCTTCATTTCCTTAGATATTTGATTTTTTTTAAAGGAAGTTTATCATTCTATTATGAAAATGTTCTTAACAAAGTACTATATGTTAACATATATTATTATAACAAAGTACTATATGTCTTAAAATTCAAAAATTTAAAGAAGAAATCATTGAGAAAATTTTCTAAGAATTTTTTTTCTTTTCCTTTCAACTTTTATGAGAAAATTTGAGTCTTATTTTCTTCACTGTTTTTTTAGATTGTAATGTATGAAAATTTGAGTATCTCTATCGACGAAAATTCTGGATACATAATATTTTAAGTTTCACTTTCCTAATTAATTTTGTGACTTCCATGTAACCATTTTGGGATTAATTAAGGTTTGGTTTATTGGCTTATTGCACAAACCATTTTAAGTTATGTCTTCTCTCTTTTTTTTTAAGTGGAATCAATTTCAACATATCTAGAGTGTCTGATGATATTATCTCTCATCCAAATATAAGAGGGCTAAGTAATGTTGGAATCCAAAACTCTTTATGTGAGTATCATTAGGATGAGAGTTGTGAAATTGATTTTCTTGTTTATACAGAAGAAGATAGTTGAAGAATGTTTTGGTTTTAATTCTTGCAGATATTTCTCAAAACAGTTGTGTGGTTTGATTTCTTGAGTATTTTATCTGACTCTGATGATGATTTTATTAGCATACATGAAGGTAAATATCCATTTACATATGATGATTTATAATTATTAATTATTGAGCATGTAATAAACTCAATTTTTCGTAAGCCATAAATTATCCGATTTAACATTAGCATTACAAAAAAACAATGGGAATGCGAAAATAATTAAATCTTTTACTCTTCCCTACTTCTCTATTTACTAATTTTACTATTTTGAGAGTTATCTTAAAAAAAAAAAAACAACTTAAATAAGGGGAAAAATGTCATGTTTTTTTGTTCTTAGATTCCTCTAAAAATGAAAAACTTTTTCTTATATTTTTTCCTCTATTACATCATAAAAACGAAGAGGTCACAAAAATCATTTTTTTGGATATTAATCGGATTTAATTTACTTATTTTCCGTAATGTTTTTTTTTCCTCTTTTGTCTAAAAACGATGAAAAAGTGGACTTTGTTGTCTTCTTAATAGTTTGACTTTCCGGTTTATCTGTCATCTTGTTCTGCAAATAATCAAAAAAAAAAAAAAAACCAAAGATGGTTTAGTGATTTAGGACTTATCTGGTTATTTCCGGTTCAATTATTATACTCTGATTTATTAGTATTTTTACCCCTTTGGAAGTGGGATTTTCTGACAGCATGCCGTATATTACTTTCATTCCTTTGCAAAATCTCATCAATCTTCCCTGATTTAAATATCAATGGTCCTGATATGCTTTGTTTCCCAAATTGTAGATGTTCCTGCAACACAAACCATCACAAATTCACTAACATTGTTAAATATATGCATACACCAATTTGCAAAATTGTGTATATATATAGCGTCAAAAACAAATCGAAATCTGTATATTTGATGAACCCAAGTCTGCTCGCAAATAGGTCAACATTTGCGAAGCACACTTGGGTTTAGGTTTTTCGGCCCTGCTCGGGATGGACCTAACCGAGCCATTTTGAGACCTCTAACTCAAGATATTAGTAGAGATTTTAATAAGAACAAGAGCACTTACTAATTTTTTCTTTGGAGAATCATCCTCTCTTTGGCTGAAATCCAAACTAGAACCATCAAGTGATCCATGTCGTTCCTTAATGCGGCTAAGCTTACTCTCACTAGGAACCTCCTCGATAACATCATCATAATTGTCTCCTTGGACCTCCCAAACTGAGTCATTATCTGGTTTTATATTCAAAAATGTGTTCTTGGCAAATGCAACACTTGTTCCACTCAATTGGCTTCTTGAGCTAGGTTGATAGTAGGTAAGAGTGGAGATATTATCAGGATCTTTCCGTCTTTTCACAGCCCACGCAAAACCGCTGGCTGGTCCCGTGGTCATTGGGAGCTCAGAGACTTTGTAGTAATTTCCTTGTGTTGTTGTCGTGGCTCGAGATTCTTCATTTGGCATGTTCTTAACCTCAACCGTGTCCTGCACGTTAATATCTTACTTGAGCCTCAAGAAATAAAGCTGTAAGGGGATTTTGAGAGAGAGAGAGAGAGAAAGAGGGACCTGTCTTATTGGTAACTTAGCGTAATTCTTTGGATCGTATTCTGTTCTATGTGGTCTTTTTTGTTTCCTGCCTACTCCAGAATCTCGCAACTTGAGGTTTGCTCTTTTCCTGCAAAACAATATGAGTTAGCAATTTTGAGACATACACAAAGTTCTTTTAAACTCAAGTTCTCATGTATGCAAAAGCTCAATGAAGAGGAACGAATCGGAAAATGCAAGAAAGGTTCTGACCTGCGCATATCGTCGCGATATTTAGCATCCATTTCTTTGTTTGGTGGATATTTAGGCAATGAAGAAGGATCGCACGCGTAAGGCCTCGTCAAGAAATACTAAGACAAGATTGAGACAAAAATCAGAAAAGAAAACATTTGGAGGAGCAAGAAAAAGGGAAATGGGAAGTTGAAAAAATCTTGCTTCACCTCGGAGTTAAGTGCAGATGAAGCCGTGCCACGCTTGTCCGGTTCCATTGAGAGTAAAGTTTCTAATAGGAAAACACCACTCGTTGATAACTCTTTGCATCGTTCTCTAAGAGTGGCCTCATAAGTATGTTGAGGTTTGAAGGATGTTGCATGAGGAAGCTTAGTTTTTTTCCAAAACCTATCTGGTGGAGATCCACAAAGCTTATAGATCTTATGCAATTGTTCAATCTGCATATACAAAATTATACATTACTAAGATTTGAAACTTGGATAAATAATTATATGCCACATCCCTAAGAAAATTAGCTTTTACCTCGGTTCTGCCTTTTAGGATTGGTTTCCCCATTAGAACCTCAGCAAAAACACATCCCACACTCCACAAATCTATTGATACTCCATAACTAGTAGATCCCATAAGAAGCTCGGGAGCTCGATACCACAAAGTCACTACACGGCTCGTCAATTGATTTTTGTTGGTAGGTGTCATCACATTTGCTAGACCAAAGTCTCCAAGCTTTAGAACTCCTTTGTTATTTACCAAAATGTTTGATGCTTTAATGTCTCTATGGATTACTCCACGCATATGACAATGCTCTAGTCCCCAAAGTAGTTGCTTCATGTAACATTTAATCTTTGTATACACATACAAAAATTATCAAAATTAGAAAGAATCTAAAAAAACTTTATTACAAATTTGCAATACGCAAAATCTCCGGTTATGTTGTACCTGTGACTCGGTGAATATGATGTCGGGATTCGAGGATAAGCCGGCAAGATCATGTTCCATATACTCAAAAACAAGGTAAATGCTGCTAGATGCTCGAGACGTGACTATGCCCTCAAGTTTCATAATGTTTGGATGGTTAAGTTTCCGCAAAATCAGAATCTCTCTAGCCATGAACCTAATGCTCTCTGGTTGAAGATTATCAAACTTTACCTTCTTCAAAGCCACCATTTTCCCCGTTGCTACTTCCCGTGCTCGAAACACGCTACTATATGTTCCTTGTCCAATCTAACACCGTATCAAAACAAAATCTATCAAACAACAAGAAGAAGAAAAAAGTCATTTGGGTAACTTGCTTGACAAGAAACCATTGACCTACCTTCTCCAACTTCTGGAACGCCTCAGCCTTTAAAGGAACCCAACCATTTACAGCCTCAGACGCAACGGAACAAAGCCAAGCAGGCCAACCAGCAGCAGCTTGCTCAGCTTCTAAATTCCTATGAGACAATCCAAGGCTAACACCAATCCTCAAATCAGAACCACCCAATCTTCTTGATCTTCTTGAACGCTTGCTATTATGACTCGTTTCCAACGAATGATCAATAAGAACTCGACTCGTAGAGATCAATTCTGGTTCAGGAACCGGTGAAGGACTCTCGTCCGTTAGACATGAGACATTCTTGGAGCTGATGCAACCCATTGCAAAAGGAAAAGAACTTGTTTCCGGATATGGAAACGGGTCTAATATGGGGATATTAAACCCCACATTAGGCCAAAAAGATGAAATGGGATTGCAGCAGACACACACAAAGACACAAGGAAGACGATGATGATGATGGAAAGAAAAAAAAGAGGGAAAGAAAGAACAAGAAAATCACATGACAAAATTATTAAAAGTAAAAAGGAAAACAATTTTTTTTTTTTTTTGTTGAATCTTCTTGTGAAAGAGAGGTAAGGGGAAGCTGCAAAACACAACCGCATAAACAGCAAGAGAGAGAGAGAACTATGAGACTAAAATTGGGTAATAATCTTTTTTGTAAAAGAGAGAAAGCAAAAGACATATTTAGCTTTTGTTCACCTGTCTGATAGAGAAAAAGAGAGAAGGACCTAACCGACAAGGTTAATAAGCTAAGAAACAAATTAAGGTGGATTAGTTAGTTAATCTATCCTTAAGTTTGTTCAGATGTCTTAACAACATCAGTGTTCTCTTACATTAGACCTAATAATATCTATCTTCTATGTACAAAACAACAACAAGAGAGTTATCAAGAAAAGTGTAGTTACCAGAAGGGTGGGGTTTCTATATACTAAAGGTTCTTAAAGATGTACAATGATAATTGTTTGGTCAGGTGCATTGCTTTAAAGTGTCTTCTTCAGTCAAAAAAGAAATCTTAAATTTTTATACAAATTTAGCAGCAGAAAAGGAAAAATAAAGTATATATACATATATTCATTTGCTTTGTTTTAAGCTTTTAGCCTTTTACTTTTACACATATGGAGATTTCACATACTAATAATATTTGCTAGTTTGTATCACTAATCAAAATCAAACGAACATACATGATCTAAATTGTTTAGGTCGGCCCAAACTCATTTGCTGCCTAAAGTAAAATGAATTTTAGCTCATATCAAAAAAACATATTGAAAAAAATAACATATAGTAGTACTAGGAATCAAACTTGTCACCTAAATTAAAAAAATTAAGGAACTAACCACTACACTACAACAACATTTAGTTATACTCATTTGCTGCCTAAACCGTTTCCTTCTTCGGCTTTAGCCACATAACAACTCTGAAGAGAACATTAGCTGTAATATTGTGTCTTTGGCATTTTATACGAGAGAAGTACGCCTACTTAAAATTAAACTTTATAAGATAGGTCAAAAGAAAATAAGCTAAACGAAATTATCACCATTTTTTTGTTTTTTAAAGAAATTATCACCTTAATAAAGAAATATCTAATAACAAATTATTCAAAACTCATTCATTATTTGAATGCTCCTGGATCAACCATTTGTTGAGCCCTTAGCTATCTAGAAAACCGAGTCAACAGTAGTTGTTGAGCTACCAACACAACTTATACAATCAAACTACAAACAACTAGGCTACCATACTCTTGCATTACATTAAGTCATTAACACAAACACTTACCAAATATACACTTGTTTCTCCAAATTATATACATACTAGCATCTAAAAGTATTTTATATCAACTTTGGTGATATATTTTTCCGGTTTGCACAACTAGCATTAAAAAAGTCTCAAACAAAAACTGAAGCATAGGTTCTCAACAACCTTTTTCCAAAGGAAATGTACGATAAAACCTCTATAAATTAATAATCTCTATGAACTAATAAATTTATCCGGACTTAAGTTGGCCAGTGTAATTTTAAATAAATTTTGATAAATAATAAGATGATATTTGTTTTGAATTTTTTATAAATGTATGGTCTCAATAATACTACAAATTAATATTTATTTAAAATTATCAATAAATATATTTATATACATGTATATAATTTAGTGAAGTATGATTATTTCGTTGTTATTTATTCTTAAAATTATATTAATTTTGTTAAAATTCCAATTATAATAGATTTCATATATCAAATTTTAATAGTTTTTAACTCAATACATGATGAATATTTTTTTTTTCTTGTAATTAATTTTAAAAATATGAGTTCTAATGATTAAATCTTATTTGATGTATATACTTTAAATAAAAATTACCAAATTAGGAAAAAAAATTCTATTAATTAAGAATTATTAATTTAAAGAGATCTCTATAAATTAGATTTTGACAGTCCCAACATTATAAATTAATAGAAGTTTGAATGTAATTTATTTGATTTACCATTTGATGGAAGAAACACAACAATAGAAGGATTAGGGAACAGAGACACTTGCAGCATCTATCTAGTACTAAGTACTAACTAGTTAAGAGAGAGCTTGCTTAAACAAGTTTGTCAATTGTCAGTTTCATATTGTTTCCACTTTCCCTGCGTGTCGTTTCATTGTCTAGTTCTCAATTTGAGACAATGTGTAGTTCTAGTAATATAAGCAGAAACGACATGAAGTTAGGTTCTTCCGGAAAATTATTAGAATGGGCTTTATTTTCATGGGCTAACAGTTTATATGATTCGGCCTTTGTGCAAAGGATCCTATATATGCTTTTTTTTCCTACAACTGGAGAGATAGATTAACACATACGGATATTTCGTCATTCTCTGAATTAAGGACTTCAATCACGACGACATATCCCTTTTTTGTCGATAGTATAAAGACTAATATAATGGTTACCAATATAGTTTTATCAAAACTTAAAATGAAAAAAAAATCGTTTCATCTTCTCCACATCTCCTTTTATGATACAGGAAAGGAGATAAGAAGAGTGGCACGTGAGAAGGAAACAAGGTGCTAGACACGTGGGAGAACTTTATTGGCCTGAAAGAAAAGAATACTTAGATCGAGCAGAGGCGTATAAAGGAGAGAAAAATATCAGCTGTGAACATAGAACCAGAAAAGTATCAATTTGTGTAATCTTCTTCGTCTTCGATTCTCTCTGTAAAATCTTAGGGTATGGCATTTCATTGTTGCCAGAGCTGATTCTACTTCTAAGCTCTATCACATAAGACTTGGACTCTCGTTTCATGAACGACAATTTAATTTATCGATTCAATTGTTCTTTTTAAACAAACTAAAATTTATATTAATCGTCGTTTAATCTCCATCGAAAGAGAAGGTGTTCAAAACCAAAGACAACAATGCCAAAATGGCTAGAAGTACTGTTGCTATTAGAGCAAAACACAGTAAGCACAAAACATGGATAGGAGCAAACACTACATTTAATCCACTAAAATCTATGAAGGAGAGTCCTTGAATCTCCACGCCAATAGTGATAAAAAAGTGAAATGAAGCTTTGGAAACTATAGGACACAAAAAAAGTGATCCTATAGCTGGGACTGAAATTGTAACAAATGCAAATTTAACAATCTGAAGTTCGGCTGTAGACGCAAAGGTAACAACGCACCGAATGTGTGAGCCTTTTGATAGAATGAGCATCGAAGTGTTTGAAACATTCGACAACAAACTCCTTGCAACAACACCACTCGAACCAAAGCGGACAAGTTGAGAGAGATATTACTTGCGTGAGAAAGAGAATTCGAAACCCTTAGCTTGAAATAATAATCAAATCAAATCAAATCAAAGAGCAACGCCGCGTTCGCGCCCGCAGATCATACATACATACATACATACGAGGGGGGGAGGATAGATAGGGTTGAGAATAGGCCTACAGTTTGTATGAATCGGCCTTATATCCAATCCATCTTTTGAGAGTAGCCAACAACATCCAATCACTTTTATTTTGTTGTTATGACAAAACCAAAGAAATAATATCATAAAAAAGCAACTCGTGTTCCAAAAACGACAGTACTGGTACAACCAAGTAATTACTTCGTGCAACAAAACAATGTTGAAGTTATTCCATTCATCTGGAATATATCATAGTAGCTCTATACTAAGAGCAACAATATTGGGGTATCTTAGATGTTGGTCTAAGTGTCTTATTTTTTTAACAGCGCCTACGGTGTATTGTTTTCTAGCGGAAGTCCTGTTTTCTTGATAGATATAGTCCAGAGAAGATCTGAATCCGATTCGACTGTGATCTTCTCTTCTTTAACCAAGTTTGATGTGCTTATCAACCCACCAAATCTCATCTCAGTGTTGCCTTTTAAGACGATTATAACAAACAGGTATAAACAATAGTTGTTAGATTCGACCTGGTGATGCTGATGAAGATTATGATGATGCAAAATCATTACTTACTGAGATCCCATTTAAGCCCTGAGGTTGTGGTTTTGGCAGAAGGAGTTCCAATAGGGATGAGTCCACAGTGAGGACCTTCAAGTGAAGACTGAATGTGTAATTCATGTAGATGGTTCTTTGGAAGGAGTTGGATGAGGCAGTCATCAGATAAAAGGACTATCCTTGTGTCTGGATATCGATACAAGACGTTGAGATTACCAGCTTCATGATCAAATCTTCCCCCGAGTGCTCCAGTGGCAAGAATCTGGAACTGGCAGAGGAAATAAAGAAAAAGGTGCAAAACATTCAAGAGAAGACAAAGAAAAAGCAGAGAGCTTTATTGAAAGATGAACTTACTCTAGAACTCTCTAGATTGGAAGCAGAGTCACGGATATACAAAATGCACTTATCAAGATCTGTGGTATCCTGATCATGAGATTCATCTATGACCTGGGTACCCTGAAAAGGCACAAACAAAAGTAGAAGAAATCAAAAGCATAGCAAAGCAAAGTAAGATCAAACAAAGACACAAAACAAACACTGTGATGGATTTGGGATAAAGATTCTCGAAAGGCAAGGAATATAAGTAAAATCGGACGATGAGCTTACCAAGCTCACATAAAAGTCGAGGACATCACGGCGAATAGAATCCATATCTCCCTTGATCACATCAGGCTTATACCTGAAATAGTTTTGTTCTATGTATAAACAGTCTAATCTAACAAATATTCAAAACATAAGAGAAGAAGTGAACAAGGAGAATCTAAGAAGACTCTTGTACAAAACAATCTCCAGCTTAAAATTGAGGCACTTTCAGGGGGGAGACTAAATTTGAATAGTGTCATCTGTATAGATATAAATGCAAAGAAATGAAGATGAGAATTAAATGGAGAACCTGTATCGGATGGAGGAAGCGTCTTCATGAGGGAAGAAGAGAGGTAACTCGTCGTAGATGCGATTAGCGCCACCATCAGCACAGAGACGAAGTGTTGCTGTTCTATACAGAAATCGAAACCAAAAAAAATTGTAAGAGAAAAAAAAAAGCAAAACCCCTAAATTCAAACAGAGTTGTAGAAAGAGAGTGAGAAGAAGGTACCATGTTCCCAGAGAAGAGGAGTGAATCGTGGCAGATTCTGGTTAAGAACAACGAGAGCGTATCTCGTTTCCTCAGCTGGATTGTAAGGAAGGAGAAAGCTTGAAGAGTGAACCATTACATCCATCGGAGCTAATTGTATCTGATATTTTATTATTTATTTCTATATAACCTATAGTTTGTTTTTTGGGCTGTTCTTTTTTATTGACGATATTCTCTATAGCTTCCCACATAAGGATCATCAACGTCACAAGTCGTCCTGGGCGTTCGGCGTGTGCGGGTTGTTCGGGTCGGTTTGTTCGGGTTA
Source organism: Capsella rubella (assembly GCF_000375325.1). NCBI lineage: Eukaryota > Viridiplantae > Streptophyta > Magnoliopsida > Brassicales > Brassicaceae > Capsella > Capsella rubella. Next base: position 16,763,168 of record NW_006238917.1, read on the forward strand.
CCTGAAATTCGGTTCTTCATAAATCCCACCGAATTGTACAGAAATTGAATTCGGTTCGGGTTGTTCGGTTATCGGTTTAATCGGGTCGGTTACTTGATTTTTTTTTAATTCCGAAAATAATTGAATTTTTGTTTATCTCGGTTTATTTAACCCGAATTAGACATATTCCTAAGTAAAACAAAGACCACAACCACAAAAAAAACAGTAAAAACCATTACAAAACCAAACATAAGCTGCAAGGGTATGTACTAGTAGCTTAAAGCAGTGTTTGTGAGTTTAAGCTACTAGTACAAAAAAGAAAAGACCAAAGAATTAAATAACCAAACCAAGCATGAAAACGTTAAAGAACATATCGATAATCTAGGACCAAAACCTTAACCTAACCTAACCTAACATATCCAAAATCGAAACCACACTGGCCATAAACAAAATACAAAAACCGAAAACCTTAATTTCAAAACAAAAATTAGAACATAATCCAATTTTGAGAATTTTAGGGTTTAAATTACAATTTCCAATATGATATTTTTGAGTTAGAAAGATATCTTATAGAGCAAACTCTCAAAGAATCAAACAAAGAACTAGCTATGAAGAAGATTAAAGAAGTGAAAAACAAAAGACATAACCTTAACGAGTTTCGTTGTAGAGGGTTGGGTCTCTGAAACTTTTTCGTAATCGACGAGAGATGACTAGATGTAGAAGATTGTAAACTGTAGTAGTTACAGAAACAGAGAATAAGAGATGAGGAGATTGATCGAAGAAGATCTAGAGTTTCTTTGTTTCTGACTTATGAGAATCGCACGAAGCGGAGGCAAAGAAGAACAAAACACAAAGTAGGGTTGCTAATGACTTAGGTTTAGCCGGTTTAGATTATATATGCCTACTAATTTTAATAACTCGATCGGTCCGATTACCGAACCGAACTAAACCGAAATCCGAACACCATAATCAATTTCACCGATCGGTCTGACTCTATTTCTTCGGTCTGCGCCGACAACCGTAAATGTCGGGTTCATCGGGTCGGTTTGTCCGGTTTCTGCCGAACGCCCAGGACGAAGAAGCATGAATGAATTACGTGATTTACGTCACATTATCCCAATCAAAATCAAATCAAATTATTATAACGCAGATTCGCTACAACAATGATTTATTTTAGATTTATTACTTAAAGATATGTTTTCACAGTGACGTGTAACAATGACGTGTCACGTCTTCGTTGTCGGTGAACACAAAGCTCCACAAGACTATTATTATCGCACGAAAATATCTGTCTCTCGAAAGGCACAAACTTTCACAGTCTCCGAATCCAATTCCGATAACGATGAACCCAACCCAACAACCCGACCCGGTTTACGACATCGTCATACTCGGAGCATCCGGATTTACCGGCAAATACGTCGTTAGAGAAGCTCTCAAGTTCCTCCAAACACCGTCTTCTCCGTTAAAGTCTCTAGCTTTAGCGGGTCGTAACTCGACCCGGTTAACCCAATCACTCGAATGGGCCGCCCGCCCGAACCCGCCTCCTTCCTCTGTCGCTATCCTCACTGCTGATACATCTGACCCGGATTCGCTTCGTCGTCTCTGTACTCAAACCAAACTCATCCTTAACTGTGTTGGACCTTTCCGTATCCATGGCGATCCCGTCGTCTCCGCTTGTGCTGATTCAGGGTATGATTTGTCTTTTACTCTGTTTTGTCAACTCTGTTTAGTTTACAGTGTGAAGTAGAAACTATAAAGTTTGATGCTTTTATGAAGAAACTATAAAGTTTGATGCTTTTATGAAGTTTTGTTTCAGTGGTAACTAAAGATCAAATCTTTAAGGTTTTGTGATCTTGAGTTCTTGAGAAACGATATAACTTCTTTATTAAGTTTTTATATCTGATTAGGTTTATGGAACTATTAAAAGTTGTAGCTTTAATGAAAAAGGTGTGATCTTGTTGTTTACTTATGTTTTGTTTGCTTTTGCTACATGGTATCTCATTATAGGTGTGATTATCTGGATATAAGTGGTGAACCTGAGTTCATGGAGAGAATGGAAGCTAACTACCATGAAAGAGCAGAAGAAACTGGCTCTTTAATCGTTTCTGCTTGTGGTTTCGATTCGGTACCTGCTGAATTGGGTCTTCTCTTTAACTCCAAACAATGGGATGCTCCATCGGTTCCTAACCAGATCGATGCGTATCTCAGCTTGGAGTCTGACAAAAAGATTGCTGGAAACTTTGGGACTTATGAGTCTGCAGTTTTAGGTGTAGCTAATGCCGAAAAGCTTAAAGAGCTGAGACGCTCAAGACCAAGAAAGCCAAGACCATCAGTAAGTACTACATATAACTTAAATGTGACATTGAATCAATTCTATTTTGAGATTGAGATAGAGTAATGCAAGTGTGAATGTTTCTTTAGCTAAGGTTGATTAAGTTTTTTATATACATTTGTCATTAGTAGGCTTTGGCTTATATTGCACTTTGGAATGTATTTGCAGATTCATGGTCCTCCTGCTAAAGGACCAACACTAGAAAACCAGAAGAAGATTGGTCTTTGGGCTTTAAAGTTACCTTCTGCTGATGCAGTAGTTGTTCGTAGAACTCTCACAACTCTAACAGAGAAACCACATGGACTTCCTGGGATTAACGAAAGTCCTGAGCAGATACAGAAGAGAGAAGCATTCTGGTCATCGATCAAGCCAGCTCATTTCGGTGTAAAGATAACATCCAAATCTCTCTTTGGGATATTCCGATATGTTACACTTGGAGTGTCCCTTGGTCTACTTTCCAAGTTCTCCTTTGGAAGATGGCTTCTTTTGAAATTCCCTTCGCTTTTTAGCCTTGGTTGGTTCCAGAAGAAGGGTCCAAGTGAAGAAGAGGTAGAAAGCGCTACGTTTAAAATGTGGTTCATAGGTCGTGGGTACAGCGACGTGAGTCTAGCTTCAGAAGGAAACACAAAGCGTGACTTGGAAATTATTACAAGAATTTCAGGACCTGAGATTGGGTATATAACCACCCCGATAACACTTGTTCAATGCGGTTTGATCATCTTGGGCCAACGCGAAAGCCTAGTTAAAGGAGGAGTCTACACACCTGGCATTGTGTTTGGATCAACCGATATCCAGAAGCGACTTGAAGAGAATGGCATATCCTTTGAGGTGATATCAAAGATCAAGACTCAAGGATAAAACGAGATCTCTTCTCCTGCTTTTCAATTCTGTTTTTAGTTGTTATGTTTCTCCATCTAATTAGCTCGAGTTCGAACTTCAAAGTCACAGTGAAGACAATTTGATGGTAAGTTGTATTCCAATAATAATAAAACCGTTTCCTTTACTTTTGCTATGGAGATATGTACTCAAAACAGAGTATCTTGTTCTTAAACTGGAAACAGACCGGCTTTATGAAAAAATGGAGGCTAAGTGAATCCCAAAATCATATTACTGTCTATCATTTACCAAAATTGCACTCCCTGCTACAAAAAGAAAACACATTGTTGAGAAAGTGGTTCATTTGCTGATATTCTTTGAAAATTTCCCGTTTGTCTCTGCATTTGTACATGGAAACTCTGTTTTCAGCCATTGGAGTGTTTTGCAGGTATCAGCTGAGCTATTCAGGCCTCTTTTGTGGCCGAATCCGGTGAGCTTCAACTATTTCGATTTTGTACGAGCTGATAATGAGGCTTAAGAGAGCGAAAGGTCATCACGGGAAAGAAACTTCCCGAATTTTGAACTAGCTGGGCCAAAGAGTAACTCCAAGCTAAAATCCGGACCAGATATCGATCTTCCGTTGCCACCAACTTTGTCTAGCTCTCCGATGGAAAACTGCAGGAGCAAGAAAATGGCCATTGATAAGAATGTCAAGAGAGAACAACATTGGCTGAAGGGAATCGGAGAATGTTACCTGAAGCAAGCCATTGGTTATAAAAGCTGTGTTAAAGCAAGTATAAAAAAGGCGGCTTCCAATCATTTTCTGGTAGAATGTGATGCGTATGTCTCCACTCACCTGTACAATAGTCATATGCTTAATTAAAATCTTATCATCAACATTGTCTGAAGAGTTTGTTTTGCTACTTACTCTCACAGGTTTGTCAAAGTAAAAATCAAGACATGTTTTCTCGTCGATGATGGAACTCTCTGTATCCATTTGAACAACAAGACGTGCCTCTTCTCCATCTGTCACTGCCTCATCATCTTGCGAATCAGAGTTCACATGAGATATATAATACCGTGGACTCAAACTTCTACAATACCCTTTCTTGAATTGTCTACAACAACCTCTTGCAAGTTCTACAGATGGTCGATACATCTCACCTGGAACCTAACATCAGAAACAGTGTGTGCTTTGCATCAATGTTTATATTATTATCAAGCAGAATCAGTATCTGCAATGCATCAAAGTGTATATATATCATTACCTCCTGAAGTTCTGAGACCACAAAGAAAACGGAGTCAACGTTAGCTGTATCATAAAGTCTAATCCTCAGCAACTCTCTGCTATCTTCTTGGGGTAATTTAACCTCCGGAGGTCCCTTTAAACGGAACGTAAGTAAATCTGACCAATATTTCACATAACGACGTTGGCTTGGTATTGAGACCTGTCATGGTAGTATTAATCAAGAAAATTAAAGGTTTTGTTTATTAGCTTTATTCTCTATTAATCCATGGCTAAATTAAGGACTTACTCCATTATTGTTTGTTGTTCTTCTTCTTGCATACATCTCAAGAGCGTCTTCAGCTGACATCCCACCATAGACAAGGTACGCCGATACCATTAACCCTGTTCTTCCTTTTCCTGCCTGTAAAAAGTACATTAGAATCTGATAATATAACAATGTGTAAGAACTCGGGTTTTGGTTTTTTAGAAAATATACCATGCAATGAACAACCGTGATGTTCTTGGGATCTTGTGCGAGCCAAGAATAAACACTTTCGCAGAAAAGTTGGATCATTTTGAGAGACGGAACATGATTGTCATCAAACGGAAATCGTTCCACGCGGCCATAAAAGTTTTCTGGATCATAAGATTCCTCTATGCATAGATTATAGACCTGTGACCCAAAAATGTTTAGAAAAAGATTGGCTTATATGTTGATTTGATGTTTTGATTGATCAATTGTCTTATTAAACCTTGTAGTGATCAGGATGTCGCATATCGAGAACAGACTTGACTTGCCAAAGAGGGTTTCTATAAACTGCTCTCATTCGTTCAGCAGGAAAGGACATAGCCAACAATTTGTCAGAGATATAAGACATGTCAAGATCATATCCACCAATGATTAACCGTCTTCGTTTCTTGGAGACCAAGCTACGTAGATAATAACTTGTTGTAAGGTAGGTCAGAATGTGAACCCTCGTTAGTCCTAGAGTTGATTTCTCTTTTACAGGCCCTCTCGAGAGCTTGAGACCCATTCTGAAAGAAGAAACATAAATTAGGTAAGGTACTACCGTAAGTCCCAAGGAAACAAAGTGTGAGATTATTGAAAGGGGTTTTATACCTGAAGAACTGATCATGAAGTTGAAGAAGGGATTATTCAGGTTCCCAAATTGAGGGAATTGGGAACCCGAGGAAGAAGAAGATGTCGCGAGGTATAAACAAAACGAAGAAAAAAAGCTTCAAGTTTTGGGAGAAAATGGAGTTTGTTACCTCAAAGAGAGATAATGATCATTCATAGATGAAAACTGTGAACAACGATGCAATTCCATTTTTGGAGTTTTTCAAATTTAGCCAAGCTTCCCCTTTTAAATTTAGGTCTCTCTGTCTTTTAAATTCTATCTCTTCTCTACACCACTTTTGGCGGGAATATATATATATAAAAGAAGAATGATACAATTATGATCTCTCTCTTCTTTCTTCATCCCTTGAGCTTTGAGTTTTCTAACAGCTTAAGTTTTCCATTACAAGTATGAAGAAATGACCATAGGATTTCAAATACTGTGGCATTACTGATTAGTTAAATAATAATATTAGTTGTTATGAACAAAAATATACAAAACTACACTACTCTAAACTTGGGAACAAAATATTCATAAGTTAGACTGCATGGCACTCACTTAATCCAATTTTTCTGAAATCTTCCCTCGAAATATCGAAATGCATTTTAGGGAGATTCATGAAAAGAGATTGTGGTGTTGGCCAATGTATTCACATTTCTTGGATGTTAAGTTGAAGACACGAAGGTGTCTCTTCTTTTATTTTCTTTCAATGCTCTCATGGTTCTTCAAGTTTGTGCAGCTTGGTCTTTGCTCTCATGTTTCTTCAAGTTTGTGCTCAGATTGGTCTTTGCTCAATCCATATGCTCTTGACTTTTTGATTTCTTACAATATGTATTATTATTCAGACATCATTATTATATCCAAAAGAAACCACTGAAGTGTCGATCTTTAATACCAACGTGTTTGAAACACTGTCTACAACATTGCATGGTCCATATCAACTACCAAAGTTCCAATATAGAACGTGCTTCAAAAAGTTATGTCGAATATAACCATTCGGGTGAATTTTTCAGTAATAATATCTTCATAACAATCAAAACAAATGCATAATCATTTGACAGTGTAGCTACCTAATTAGTTTTATATTTGTATAGACTTAAGCTTATCAAACCTAATAGAACATGTCATAAGCTAAGCCCTTCAAGCAATATATGTATGAATGAGCTTTTCTATTCTCTTTTTTGAGTTTTTCTACTTTCATACATATGGTTTTAGGGCACACAAAGGATGTAGTTATCATTTAATTTTCCTAGTCTTCTAGTTCAAGTTTAATTTGAGATTGCTTTAAGTTTGGTCCCAAATGAGATTCTTACGTGTAAACCATTTGCAGTGTAATGTGTACATCGATCTATCTATAGATCGTCTCATGGATCATGCATATCAATACATTGCTTCAATGATTGGTCCACTTAAAATGAAATGATTAAAGTGGCGAGAGTTTAGCCTTTTGTCCCACCACAGAAGAAAGCTAAGAGTGAAAAAAGCCTCTTTAATTAGTGATTTTTTTTTTCTTTTTTCAAGTTCAGAAAAACATATTTATGTCTAATTAGGTAATTAGTTGTTATATAAAACATATGTTGTTTTATTTATGTCTCCACTTGTTTACCAAAATCTATTGTTCTCTTCTCTCCGTCTAAGCCGCAACCATTTGGGACCTTTTGAGAACACAAAACAAATTGATTTGACTTTAATAAACGAAGTTACGAATAAATAAATAACCAACAAGCTAGAAAGCCAAAAGTAAATTCTTTTTTAAGTAAAAAAAATTAGGAACAACTTTTAAAGTGTTTTAGATTTTTAGATATAAAAAATTTCAAAAACTTAAATATATAATAAAATTTTAATGATCTACAAATTAACGTGAACGCGGTTGATAAAATACGGTTATGGTTAAATTTTGGTCGTACCATTTAAAAACTAGCAATAATAGAACATCAAAATACTACCATTCGATTCGAACACTAAAAATAATCTATATAACCCTCTAACTTTTTTCCTAATTGTGTTTTTGAAAAGAGGTTTCTTTTTTTTTCTTTGTTTTCTGTCAACTTCTAAAGGTTTTTAAACTATGTATACGAACCTTCCCCTACTATTGCATAGATTTATGCTGACAAAGTTTTTTTTTTAATTTGCCGATGTCAGAGAACCTTTGAAAAAGGTAAAAGATTGCTTGAAGTTGGAGATAGTATTAATTTAGAAACCGACCACTCATTAATCATTATTCAATATACATTGTTTTTCAAAACTGACTTTTTATTCCTCCAATGAAAATGTTATAGGGGAGACTCGTAATGGCTTACTCAAATAATGTTTCGGTTAGCGTTGAATAAAATCAAATGGTTGAGTTTTGTTTACAATTTTTAATCATTTGTAAAAAAATTATAAACAAATTTCAAATTTTAGATTATAAACTCCATAAGTGGCTCTTCTCACAATTTAAAGTTTACAACCATGTCTTTCTTTCTTTGTTTGGTTAGATTAGATTCTGTCAAACAAAAATCACTAAATATATGTGACAGAAAAAAGAAAAAATCACACTCAATGTCAATCCATAATGATTTAATTTCATAATTACAGTATATTTCTTCTAATTATTACTTCTTCTTCTTTCTTTTTTTTTTTGGCTAAGAAAACTTCTGATTATTACTTTAAATCTTAATTCTAAAAGTATGTACGTGAATGAATTTTCAAAACACCCTTAAAAAAGGTTTTATATTTAGTTCTTTACATTAAATTGAAATTCTATTCAAATGACAGCTAAAATTAAAGGTCTATATTTAGTTCTTTACAATGAAAATTTATTAAGTTTATTTCAAATGACAATAGTCACTAAAAAAACTAAAGTAAGATTAAATGTAAACTAATATTAAATGAAACTGGGAAAGTAATAAATTGAATACTAACACTTAATTTTCAAATCCAATAAGCCAATAAATAACCCTTCCAATAGAAAACCCCCAAATTCTTTCCAATTCAATTAATTTCCTTAACACAAATAAAAGTCCTTAACCGGTTTAGATCCGGTTATAGAATACTAAAACCAAACTAAACCGAACCATGTGATGAAAAAGTAAGAGTTCCGTACCATTATAATAAAAACCCCACGCCACGACCTTTGTGCTTCTCTAAAATCTAGGAGAGGTGCACACAAATTACCATTAAATACGATCTCTCTCTCTTGATTCTGCGACGAACGCGGAAAGCGAAATTGGAGAAGACAAAGCTCCTCACCCCACCCCACCACACCACTCAACGTCACAAAGAAAATAAAAGAAAAAAACCAATCTTTTTGAGTCCTTTGCACGATCTTGGAGAAGTAAGTAAACAAACACCGACCCAGAAGAAAAGGTTTCAGCTTTTTTATGTTTTCTGAATTCACCATTGATAAAGTCTTTGACTTTGGAGGAAAAAAAGTCTTTTACTTTATTCTATTGAACCAGTTCTGAGAAAAGGTGAAAAATTATTTGAGATCATGATGATCTTGTCGTTTTGATTGGTAATGTGAATGTTTTCTCTTTCAATTTTGAGGTTTTGTTTATTTTTGGAATTGGGATTTGGTTAATGTGAGTAAATGGATTTGTTTCTGTTCGTGCAAGCCAGTTTTGATTGGGAATGTGAATGGTTTCTTACAATTTTGAGGTTTTGTTTAGTTTTGGAATTTGGATTTGGTTAAAGTGAGGAAATGGGTTTGTGTTTGTTTACACAATCTGATTTTTTTTTTCAATAGAAACGTAAAGTATGGATCTTGTTGTGCTTATTTTTCTTGGGTTTGGTGATGTTTATAAGGAAAAGGTGAATGCTTTAAGATGAAGCATTGCTTTATAGGTGATTCCTTTTGGGATTTTGTAAACTAGAGAATCCTTGAAGCTACGTTGCATTTATGACATTTGTTTGTTTACATTTTTTCGAATAAATTCTCTGTTTTTACATGTTGTTGAAGTTATATCTTATTCTCTCTCTGCTTTGTTTGTGTATCAGATTTGTTCTTTTGATAACCAAGAGAAGCCAAGTCTGCTGAGCTAAATTTGAGATCTTTTTATAGGTATATGTTCTTTGCTTTTCAGTGCTAATAACAGAGTTTAGTTTTTGGCATCTTGTGGTGGATTGAATAAATATTGTTGTTTGCTTGTTTATCTTATGGCATTTCCTATTTTTAGTCTGTGTTTTTATGGCTCAAAGTTTGAGTTTTTATTTAGTTTTCTGTTAGGGGTTCTTGTGTTTAATCTCTTCACTGATTTGTTGTGTTTTTTTCTTGAGTTGTCAACTCTTTAAATCACGAAGATACAAAAATTAAACCTTTCTCTTGTCTGTATATATATGAAGTAACGATGATGTTTTGTTTGGTGTCTATGTCTTAAATTATGAACAGGTTGTTGTTGTCTGTTTGTGGTGTTATTTGATGGATGAAGATGCTGTGAAAACATGTGGAACGCCTGAAATGATGAATAAGGAAGAGGGTTATAACCTGAGAGGAGACTCTACAGGGAAGGGAATGGGTTCAAAGTCTAAGGTGAAAGAGATCCCTCGTTACCTCAGAGCATCGACTGGTTCGTGTCATGATTTGTGCAAGTACGGGAAGAGGGAGATACCTGTGGAGAAACCATGGCGTTCGACTACTAGAAAGATCTTCAAGAAAGCTCTTGATGATGATTTGAATGAAACTTTGAAGCCGAGTTCTTCTAAATTGAAGAAGAAGGTGATGGAAGGGGAGAAAAACAAGGTTACTGATGATTCTTCTGAGGTAGTTAAAAGAGAGGTTGTGAAGTATCAAGTGACTGGTGTCTCTAATGGGAGGAAGAAGCCAGAAGTATTGATAATATCATCTGGTGATGAAACTCCTGTGAAGCAGATGAAGAAGAAAACAACATTAAGTTCCAAACTTAAGCCTTCACCAGATTCGGGATCTCGCTCATCTGGAAATGTTGATGCCCTGAAGTCGAAAGTCTTGAAGAAATCTTTTTCAGCACTAGCAACATCAAAATCTAAAGTAATCCTTGAAAAAGTTGTTGCTTCACCAGTTCTGAAACCCAAAATGGGGGCAAAAAGTGGAGGGAAAGACGAAGATACAAAGATAAAGACAGCAGCAGTATCTTCTAGAGTTGTTTCAAAGAAAGTTCCAGTGACTCCAAGAGCTTCGCTTTCTCCAAGATTTTCGGTAAGAGTAGCCGGAAATTCAAGCTTGAGAAAGAGTCAGAGTTTAAAGGCTGCATCTTCCTCTTCTTCTCGACAAAATCAGAAACCAAGATCCGTGAATCGTACTGATGAATCTAATAAGCAGTTAGATGATTATCCAGTGGAGGAGAAAACATTGCACGTTGTTGAAATGGAAACAACTAGCAAGGTCCTCTCTGAAAACGATCAGAATCAGCAGGGCTTGGTTGAACCTGTTCTTCCTCCTCTTCCACCGACCCAATCAACTCCAAAAGATGATGAGTGTACTGTTTCAGAAACAGAGGAGTATGAATACACTTCAGGAAGCAATGAGGCTGAGAGCGCTGGAGAAGAGATCGAAATGTCCAATGGAGAGAAGAAGCCAAGAGCGACGAGAAAGGAGGGTGATTCTGCAGATGAAGCTGCTCATAAGTTACGTTTCCGAAGAGGAAAAGTTGTGGATGCTGATGCTGCGGGTGAGAGTGCAAGGAAGCTCAAGTTTAGAAAGGGAAGAGGTCTTGGGGAAGACAAAGCACAAGATGCACAAGTAAGGAGAAGCTTTAAGAAGAGGGAAGATATCAAAGAAGAAGAAGTCGATGAGAATGGTGAAAAGGTTGTGTTGAGGCATCAAGATGTTCAAGAGAAAGATGCACAGGGACTATTCAACAATGTCATTGAAGAAACAGCGAGTAAGCTCGTGGAAGCTCGTAAAAGCAAAGTTAAAGCTTTGGTTGGTGCTTTCGAAACAGTCATTTCTCTTCAAGAATCTTAAACCTTCCTGCTAACTCTCTGGTATGTGCATTGAGCATGAGCACAGCTTGAACCATTAAATCTTTTATTTCTAGAAGTAGTTGATTTGGTTTTGGTTTTGTGTTGATCTGCAGAAACTAATCTAGATTGAGCCGGTTTGAATCGTTTCGGTTTGCTGAACTTTAAAGAAGATTGATGCTTCATAGTTCATACAAAGTTATAAGGATATGTCTCAGCCAAACATCGATATTGATGCTTTTGTGAATAATAATTGATGGATTTGGGGTTGTGTTTGGTTTTGGTTCTCGGTTTATATAATTCAGTTTGTATAGAAAAATTCTAGTCTGTTTTCATACATTTGTTGTTGCTTTTTGTCTTCTTGTTAAGAGAAATCACTAAGCAGACAGTAAACTGTGTTTTTCTGGTTTTGCATAAAACTGGTCCTTACTGGTTTGTGAACAAAAGGAGCTTGTTAAAGAACACTTGCCGCTAGATCATTTGGGCTTGGAGGCATAAGCCGCATAACCGAAGAAGGAGAACTGTCTTCTTGAAGCTCATCTTTTTGCCTGAAGATTTTCTCAAAAAACATTTAGAGAATCGGACCTCACTTTAAGTAATGATCCAAAAAAAACCAAATTTATTGTTGTTAATGACACATAATCTACTTCTCTCATGTTTTCTTTAGCATTACCTTCTTCCAAATTTGAGCTTAGCAAGAGTAGCCACATATACATACATGTTAACACATTTTGGAATTTTAATATGGGATCATTTCGCATCACTTGGGATTGTCATGTTGATTTGGTTTGTGTGATAACATTGAAGTTGTACTCGGTAAAAGGAATAGAAAATTTGTTATATTGTTTGACATGGTAATAACCACAATTTTAAAGAACACACATTCAAACCTCTTAGTCGAGCTAGATTTGATCTAATCATGTACCACTCAAAACAACTTGCTGAAAAAAAAAATATGGCGGAAGCAATGTGGAGTTAGACATATGGTCATAATGCACCTAGGATTTGATACTAGTTATGAAAGACCATAATTTTGCACATACTATGAAGAAAAATAAATAATACTCACTATATGTAATATATTTTATGTTTTTTCTTTTTTCAAACTACAGAAATTCATTAAAAAAAATTGTTAGGGGTTATGCGTCAAATCTTCCCAGACATCTAATAAAATTTACTCATTGATAATTAATTTATACAACTATTGTGACTTGCTACTATATATTACTTATGATTTACTATTATACATTAATCATAAAAATGAGAAAATCATAAACCAATGTTTTTAGTACTTTTTATTCTTTATCGTTATAACCAATGTCTTCACCAAGTACATCAAGTACACAAAGAGTGTCTTTGGTTACTATTATATTTCTCTGTTTGAATTTCTTCCAATTATATGTCTTTATTCGATTTAGTGATAGAATCGGATTCCCTGAAGACTGTAAAAAGAGAGACTTCAACATCTAATAGAACTTTGAAGTTAGTTTTTGATAAGTCTTCGGTTGTTGAAGCAAACTCGACATATCCAGTGATAGTTTACGTGTAAGGTAACATGTTTAATCTTTTTTTCCAGCAATGTTCTTTAAAAAAAATAAAAAAGTTACAGAAAATATATACGTTTATATATTTTTCACTAGCAATATGAGGCTAATTACACATCCATCATCTATCAAGTTTTTGTCAAATTTTAATCTTGTTTAAAATCATTACTTGAATTTGTAATTTTCTATCAAATAATTTCAACACCGTATGTATGAAGTTAAATACTTAACATTGATAGTAATACCAGAAAACAAAAGAAGGTGAAGTTAATCAACTTTCCACTAATTTAAAATACCAAATAATGATAATTAAAAATAAAACCCAATAATTTTTAAAAAAAAAATTAAAAAAAAAAAAAAAAACTAACGCGCCGTTCCCGTTAACGGGCAAACATAACGGACTTCTGTAGTCACCAAGACACCAACTCTTCTCGAAGTAAGATCAGCTTCATCCAATTAAAACAGAGTAGCTACACCGTACATACACCTTACCGTACCGGAACATGTCTCAGACTCGCTCAGACAAATTTACATAGAAAATATAAAAATAATCGAAAAATTAAAAAAATTTAGGAAACAAAGCAGATTTGCTGCTTCTTCTCGATTCTTTTGCAATTTGCATGCATTTGCTCATCAAAAATTCTTTTCTGGGTATTGCTGGAATTAGCTGTATTACTTGAAATGTTGAACCTTTACTTTTTCTCCTTTCTCTTTTTTGGTCAGATTTTGTGTTCTCCTTAGAGCAAAAACCCTAAAATCTCAAAAGTTTCGAACTTTATTAAGCTCTTTGGTTCTTTTGGGGGAAGATACACAGATTTGGGGTGTGAACTAAGGTGAGTGATTGATTCTGTTCCTAAGAAGATCTTTTCACATTGTAAGAAATTGATAAGGTTCTTTCTTTAGTCATCTTTGGGGTTAGGGTCTTCATTGGTTTTGTCGGACTTTATGTCAATTTGTATTGATTGATGATTCTTACTTAGTATTTTGATTTTGGTTTGTGGGTATCTTTAAAGGTCCTATTTTTACTTTATTTTGGTTGACCTATGTATGAATTAATTTGATTGCATAGCTGTTTTATATATCTATAAAGAATGTATCTTTGATTTGGGTTTAGTTTTTATAGTCACTGATGTTGAATTTGAGGTCATGATTTGGTCAGCTTTACAACTTAGTTAAAGTGTTTTTGCTTAACTTAATGCATTTGTTCATTGAAAAACTGCAACTTGTGTGGTTGTATACTGTATGATATTTATCTTAGCCTAAGATTGGTTTTGCTTGATTTGTTTGTTTTGCTAGGTGGAGGAAATGATTATAGCGAAGCAATACCGTTGCATTCACTCGGCGACTTGTCATTGCACGAAAGGACATCTTAGCGAAGAAGTATTGTTTCTTATGGTTCAGCATCTGAACTGGAATCCTAATGTAATCGCGACTCTGTCTTGTGTTTGTAAATGGTTTGATGATATGGCAAAGCGGTTGCTGTGGAAAGAGTTCTGCCGAGCTAGAGCGCCTAAGATGATGTGTGACCTTCAATCTAGTGGTAGCCATAGTGTTGATGGGAGTTGGAGAGCACTTGGGAAACTTTTGATTTACTGCTCAGGTTCAAGCAAAGGTGGACTATTTAACGATTTTCAAATTCCCGGTCATTTTGTTCATAGAACCCGTTTCTCTAGAACATCAGGAAGGAGCTTCCTTCCTGCCCAATGTCGAACTGATGATATTCTCTATGTTTCTGATCCTTGTGAACATCTGGATCAAGGAGAAGATGGTGATTTGGGATTCTTCCGCGGGATTTTTAAATCGTTTTCAATGTCAAAGGTGAGGAAGTTGCTTATTAAGAAAGGGACACCATTTCATCCCACAGAAGTTTGTCCGTATTGCAAAGCGAAGCTGTGGAGTATGCTTCAGGCGAAAATGATACCACAAAGTGCTAGCTGTAGATTGGGCGCTTATGAAGATAGCATTGAGTATTATGTGTGCCTCAATGGGCATATGCTTGGAGTTTGTACACTCTTACCCCTGTCTGATTCTGAAGGGGCTACAGAGTTTCAGTGATTGGAAAAGTTCGACCTTGCGTTTTCCTTTGCAGGAAAAGCTTGAAGCTCTGGTTAAAAGTTGTTTCTATGTTACTGGTGAATTGTTGTTGCTAGACTTTGGGAATCATCACTTTGCACAGAGTTGGTGTGAAACTGTGAAGTGTGTCATGAGCTGAAGGTTTACAAGGTTCAACGAAGAGAGAGTTAACGGTTTCAGATTCTCAATCTATCATTGTTGTGCATTTACAAACCATTTGTTGATTTCGTCCATGTATATGTATGAACAACACTTGCAAATTGTAATAGACACATATATTTCTGTTACATTCATGATCATTTGACCAAAAAAATTATCTAGGAATCTCTTCTTTGAATCTCTCATACTATATCAACCTAAATTACTTCTCATCTCGACTGTGCTATGACCAGGTTTCTTTCTCAATCCAACATCCTCCATCATGTTTCTCACCTTCTCCATATCTTTCCATCGTCCTAAAGCTCCATACATATTTGCCAACAGCACGTAATTCCCCGTGTTCTCTGGCTCAAGCTCAAACAGCTTGTTTGCTGCAATTTCTCCAAGCTGGACATTCTCGTGCATGACACAAGCAGCAAGCAATGCACCCCAAACAGTTGAGGTCGGTTCAAATGGAATTGTTGTAATGACACTATAAGCTTCGTCTAACCGACCTGCTCGACCAAGGAGATCAACGATGCAAGTGTAATGGTTTGATCGAGCGACCGATTTATAATGTTCAAGCATAAACCTAAATAACGTCACGCCTTCTTCAACTAAACCGGAATGACTACAAGCGTTTAAGGCAGAGGTAAACGTGATTTCGTTTGGCATCACACCAGACTGAACCATTTCCATGAAAACTAGCAATGCGTTATGACCATCACCGTGCATCCCATAGCCAGATATTAAAGCACCCCATAGAACTACATCTTTGCTCTTGTGTTTCTCCTGGATTCCATTGAATATCTTGTGAGCGGATTCCAAAGTTCCACACTTTGAGTAAACATGAACCAGCCCTGTAGCAGCATCAAGGCTTGACATAAACCCGGTTTTGGTTAGATAGCAATGGATATTCATTGCTTGGCGCAAATCTGCCAAAGTTGCATATGCTGGAAGGAGACTGTTTAATGTAGCAATGTTGGGTTCTACATCTTCCCGTCGCATCCATTTGAACAGATGTAACGCGTCCCTTACAAGTTCATTCTGTACACAACCAGCAATAATTGCACTCCAAGGACCAGTATGGCTTTTTGAAGCCCCTGAAAATACTTTAAAGCAGAGGTCTATGCGATTGCATTTAGCATACATGCTGATCAAAGATGTTTCCATTATCAAATCAGAATAAACCTTTTGCCTTACTGCCCAACCATGCAAACATTTACCATCATTCAGCTTCAAAGCATCACCACATGCCGAAACAAGAGAGGCTATAGTAACAACATTAGGTCTTACACCTTCAAACTGCATTAATCTACACAACTCTAAAGCATTATTCAAATCCCCATCTTCTGTATATCCATTAATCATACAAGTCCATGTGATCACATCCCTATGCTCCATCCTGTCAAAGACAAATCTCGCCTCATCCATTCGACTACATTTCAAGTACATGTTCACCAACGCATTCTTCACCTCTATTTTATCCCCTAACCGCTTCTCTTCCACCAATTTATGAACATTTCTTCCCATTTCCAAATCCTTCAAGTGACCACAAACAGGCAACATGGAAACAATTGTGGCATGGTCAGGATCAATACCTTCATTAACCATCCAATCAAAGATCATCAAAGCATCATTCATATACCCATTCCTATAATACCCACTAATCATCGTGTTCCACGAGATCACATCTCGGTTCTGCATCACATCAAACACCATCCTCGCCATTTCAACCCTCCCAAGATTCATATACATAGCCAACAACGCGTTCTGCACATACTTATCAGTACCAAACCAACTCCTCAAGATCCTCCCATGAACTACCAACCCTAATTTCATCGATTTCAACTCTCCAGCAGCTTTAGCAACAAAAGGGTACGTATAACCATCAGGAACACACTTAGTTCCCTCACTAACCATCCTAATGAACACATCAACCGCGTCATGATACAATCCATCACGCACGTACATTCTTATAACAATGTTATAAGAAAGCAAAGAGCTTTGAGGCATTTCCTCGAACAGCTTCCGTGCATAAGCAATGTGACCACATAAAGCATAAGTCACGGAGAGAGTCGACGTAATGTGGCCGGAGATTTGACCTCCGGTGATGACGTGGCAGTGTAAAGCCTTGGTTTTGGAGATTGACTGAGTCGCTGCATACTGATTCAAGAGAGATTGGTATCGCTTGACGCTAAGTGCGTGTTTAGCTCTGCGCAAGACTTGGCTCATTTAAAAAACACGATTGTTGTCAACAACTCTAATTGGGTCGCGTTTGTTTAAAAGCAGATCAAAGTGCGTGCCGGATTATAATTTGCAATGAAAACTGCGTGACGTTTTCTTCTCCTCATTTTAGTGAAAATTTCAAAACGAGCCTCACATTATCTATATTTTGGCAAAATAAACCCTTTAATTACAACAAAATATCTTTACGAAACAATTATAGATAATTTATCTTTTTATAGATGAATCAATTTATTTTTACGTAATGGATTTTATGTACTTTAAATTTTAAATATTGAACGTCAAGTATACAACTTCTTAGAGCAAGTGCGCTAGTGGTTCTCACCTCTATTATCTTTTCAGCAGATTTGGGTTCGAGAGACGTAGAATTTGTAATGATGTCAAAAAAAATATATATATATATAAATTTTTTTTGTGAACCTATAAGTATACATCTAGGTTTTCAAATTTGTGACTAGATTGAGATTTTCTCATGTTAAAATAAATATCTTTAATTGTTCATACGTTTTAATTTGATTCTGAATAATGAATATAATTTATATATCTAAATAATTTTGTTGATAACCGATGATTATTTAAGCCTAAATTTGAATATCTATACCTATTCTTTTAAGAGAAAATGATTTACTTTTGAACCTATATTATTAACTTTTATATACCCTCAGAATTTATAGTTAGTAGATTCAGTTTTATAGTGAAGCTCAGAAATTCTTGTGATTTACCATGAACTATATTTTAATCTTCTGAAACTGAAAATTTGAAGGAAAAAACAAAAATACATTGAAATATAATAATTATGAAAATGCAACATTGGTTTGTTAATGTCTCAAAATGACATCATATGTAATAATTAAGGTTTACTAATCAAAAGTTCTCATGCTGTTTCCTCTTTGACTTTAACACTCTCTTCAACTCCGAGAAAATCGATAAACTTCGGTGGTATCTTGGTCTCGATGTGTTCGGTCTCCATTGTATCAACTGCATTTGATGATGATGATGGTTGGAAAATGGCCATGGACACATGTGGTGCAGCCATTGCCAAGGGAACTGCATACATGATAGGTAAGCCATAATGAAGAGCTGATGAGTATTGCATTGCTTGATCTGTGAGTTCACTTGCACTATCTGTAAAAACCACACAATCAAAACATCATGACAAGACTCTGCAACTAAATGGTGTCGTGTATATATGTTTATATATCTCTATCTCACCTTCTGTTGTGTCGACGTTTGTAGTGACTTCAAGAGGAGAAGCAGATTGCTTCGGCTTCCTATTCTTTTTTTTCATGAGTCTCGTCCAATTGTTTACCACTGCTTCATCAGTTCTTCCAGGGAGATGCTTAGCGATCAAAGTCCACTTGTTACCATGTTTTGCATAACCGTCAAGTAGTATCGCTTCTTCTTTGTCAGTGAAAGCTTTCTTACTAATCGCTGGGTCAAGATGACGAAACCACCTTGCTCTACATGTCTTAGCTTCAACACACACAAAAAAAAAAAACCAAAGCTCTATGTCGGTAACAAAACCACAAGACATATATGTAACATAGTGATGATGTAACAAAACCACAATCCACAAGACATATATATGCAACATAGTGATGATATAACAAAACCAAAATCCACAAGACATATATGTAACATATTGACGATGATGTAACAAAACCACAATCCACAAGACATATATGTAACATAGTGACGATGATGTAACAAAACCAAAATCCACAAGACATATATGCAACATATTGACCATGATGTAACAAAACCAAAATCCACAAGGCATATATGTAACATATTGACGATGATGTAACAATGTGAAAAGCATATATCTAATTACCTGATCGTCCTTGTATTTTTTCTGCAATCTTTGTCCAGGTTCGAGGACCATATTCAGCAACAAGCTCCCTGAGTTTCATATCCTCTGAAGACGTCCAAAAGTCTCTAAACGAAATCACTTTCTCCTTGTTCTTCTCCTCACGATTCATCCTTTCCAATGATGCATTGCTTTCTCCAACCTCATTGGATGGACTCTTCATATGGACATCACAAACGTATACATGAGTACCAAAAAGAACTCAGTTACAATGAAAATATGGGCAAACAGATCTATACATTTTAATCTATAGCAAAATTGTCAATGAGATGAAGACAAAGAATGATGATTCTAGTAGTTGATAACATAATTAGTGATTGAACTAGTTAGAAAGATATGATATGTTTATACCTTGAGAGCGGATTGAGTAGATTCCATTGTTATGACGCTTGAATCCTGGATTGATTAAAGTTAAACAGAAAAATGCGGCGCAGCTAATACTGTGAATTGCCAGATGAAACTTGTACTAAGATTTATAGTAGATTTTGCATTTAAGTTTATACCATATCAATGAAATTTTTTATTTGACCTTTTACCATTCAATAATGGTGATACAGGATTTTAAGAATTTTGACTGGATTCTAAGGTGTTTATTTTAACACCTTACCTTAATATGTTAATATGCTATTTTGACTGAATTTTTTTGGTAGTTTTTTGAAAAAGAGTTGTTGGAAGATATATTTGTTTGACTATTGTTTTCATTTTGGATTATGTGACTTAATTCTAAATTGTTTTCAGGTTTAGAAAGAAAATCATACAATCCGTTTCTAGAACTTTACAAATAAAATAATAAAGTTGATAATTTTTACAAATAAAAATAATAAATTTGATAATTTTCACAAATAAAATATTGATAGTTTTTATATCATGAAAATGGCAGTTAAGTAGTCAGTTAGTCGCGATGCGAAGTTGCGAACTTATTAAACAAATTTTAATTTATAGAGGTTTTACTGTATACATAACAAAATTTTAAACATTAATATCAGAAAATTAATTCCACTATATTAGACTATCAGTCGTAAAAGAAAATTTTAATTAATGTGTAATTGACAAAAACGAAAAAACATTTGAAATTCATTGTCACTACGAAAAAAAAAATATGTGAATTGAGCAAGTCAGCCAAAGTGCTTATGGAGGTCAATCATAGGTTATGACTTGAGTCAACCAAAGTTGTGAGGGTTTTTGTTACTCTCCTTGAATTTTCTGCTTCTTATGATGTTTATGTTTTTAGCATTATTCTTGTGTTGTATATATACTATTGAGAATAAGATCACCATCAAGATTCAAGAGTCAAAATAGATGATATCAAAAGATACATAGTACTGATCTATGAACAACAATCACCTCTCTCTTTACCACACATTCTAAAAGAGTCTTTCTTCTAAAACAACAAATCCGAGTATTAGTGCTTGAAGAAGACTGCAAACGGATCATCATTGTCATCTTTGCTTGTTCTGTTCTCGACCAGTCTAGTTTTTTATATATCCACTTGAGGGATTCTACCACCAGCTTGGACAATCTGTTGCTCAAGCTGCAACAAAAACAAAACAATAATTCACGAAATCTGAAAGCATAAACTTACACAATTCACATAGCATTTTTACTCACATTGAACAGATCTTGAAGCTTTGCCTTCAGTGTCTTGTATTCGATATCCACCTGCTGCAAACATCTCACACACCTGTATTAAGTTACCAATTAGTCTCAATGATCAAATGAACATAGAAGAAATATGAGATTCTCCTATAAAAAAAAGCTGACCCTTCGAAGTTCTGAGAGTCGCAACACTCCTTGAGGGTAACACAAAGACCTTTGACTCTCTTGGCACCAACACTTCATAAAAACAAGAAAGGAGTGTTCTTCATGGAGACTAGATCCAAGATTAAACAAAAAGACTGAGATCATACGGATCGATGAAACATACCTTGAGCTACTACCTTTGAGTTGATGAACACTAGAACCTACCAGCTTAAAATCAACATTTCCTGTCTGATCTCTGAATATACATATGAACAACAATAATTAAACAATATACGTTAGCTTTTGATGATAAAACTAGTAAAAGAAAAGTAAGAAGAAACACTTACAAAGCTCTAGCCATGTTACTGATAAGCTTCTCACAATCTTCAAAGAAAAGAGTAACAACCTCAGCCACAAAATCAGGACTACATTCATCTTGCAGCTTTTTCAATTCAGTGAATTGATCATCCAGAAACCCCTTCACAAATCAGAAGATAAAGAACCTCAGAAACATATTTCATAAACACTAAACCCAATTCTTAAATCCCCAATTTCCAATACATAAGCTTCAATAAGAACCCTAAAAACTGTATAGAGCCATCTCTAAAAAGGTGACAAATTTGAAAACAATAGACCATAACCCATTTCACAAACACTAAACCCAATTCCCAAAATCCCCAAATTCCAAATACAAGCTTCAACAAGAACCCTGAAACCATTAGAGAGCCACCATCCCTACAAAAGGAGACACTAACCCATTTTCACAAACACTAAACCCAATTCCCAAAATCCCCAATTTTCATATACAAGCTTCAATAAGAAGCATGGAAACTGTATAGAGCCATCTCTAAAAAGGAGACAACTTTAAAGAAGAAGACCATAACCCAATTTCACACAAACACTAAACCCAATTTCCAATTCAAAAGCTTCAATAAGAACCCTAAACACTGTACAGAGTCATTCCTGTATAAAGGAGACGCCTTTATCCAAGTTCGCTTCACAAGAAAAGGTAATCACTTTGAATCCTGAATCTATAAGGGCAGATGCAAAAACTTACCTGATGATAGAGAGAAATGGTGTAATCACGAAATTGTCTCTGTAACTGAGCAATGAGAGTGTCCATGGCGAAAGCAGAGAGAATGAAGGAGGATTGTGAAGAAGTTCTGATCTTTGATTATGCAAAAAATAAAGGAGCAATTTTTGTGTATGTTTGGCTAAAGTTTTGGACTTTTGATAATTGCAATCCCAATAAAAGAGAGATTCTTACAGATCATCAAATCTGAACAGAAATAAATAAAGAAATACAAAAAAAACTTTTATTCCCATAAAGGGCAGAGAAGAGAGAAGAGAATTAGAATATGATTAGTTGTCACAAAGACAACCTTGAGAAGTGGGAAGGGAGAAACATTGGTTTGGGCCATGAGAAAAAATGGAATCTCTCATCTTTATTTCATGACAATTATAATGATTGATACATTTCATTCTATGCGTTTAAGTTACATTTTCAACGTTTGGTGGATTTGGAAATTGGAACCACTGACACCAAGCTGGAAGATTCTCTATAGAGAGAGAAGTTATCTTACCGTGTGGACAACACTCAAGAAAACATCGGTTTGATTCTCTTGAGTCTTAGATCGAGCTTTAGAGAGAATCACATACTCATACGAATATATGATCAACTTGAGTAACGGTTGTTTTACATGGTAAGTTTGGGTACAAACCGAATATTCGAAAAATTTGTGGTGTTTGTGATTTGCTTTTGTCTCGAGCAATATATGATTTTATGATTTGTTTCGATTCTAAATTTTTTGAATATTTGGAATTATGAATATCCAAAATAATTTGTGATATTTGCAAATTATTTGTTTCGAACCATCTATTTTTTTTTAAAACTAAAAACAAAAATTACATAAAATAACAAAATATGATATATTAAAGGTTTTTGTTCGACATGCTTTCAAATTAAGTAAAAAAAAACGAAACGTAACCCCTAAAATTATGCGTTAAGTATTTGATAGTCGATCTCATGCTTATCATATTTTTAAGAGGAACATACTTAAATTATACTAACATTTGGCAAACTTAACAAAAAAACTTAGAGAAGATAGCGGTAAATATAAAGCTTTCCAAACAAAGTTGCATTTCTCTGAGAGCCAGGCTCGATATGTAACATGGCTTCATAACACGCATAGTTCATCTTTGCGTACGTCCCATATCTGCAATCCGGAAGATATTAAGAATCCAAAAAAATCTTGTAAACGCGTAAAATCTTATACAGTATGTCTTAAATTACACGTTTTATACGCTAAGTATTAGATCATCGCATGCTTAGCACATGTTTTAAACAAAGGAACATACTGAAATGATTAGGCTTATTATATGTATGACTTCTAATTAAGTGACACCAATCCATATCATCATAGCAATTCTAACATTACATTTGGAAAACTAATTAAACAAGAAACTTATTGACGAAAAGTATATATACTTTAGCGTAGGTATCGGCAAATAGGGAGGTTTCCAAACAAAGTTGCATTGTTCCGTGAGCCAGGCTCGAAACGTAAGATGGCTACATCACACGCATAGTTCATCTTTCCGCTCGTCCCATATCTGCAATCCGGAAGTACCAACCGCGATCTGAACCTTATTTCACCTATCTCCTTAATATCCGCCATCATATATTTCATAGTCATACTGTCCATATCGTCCTCGGAAGCAATCGATGAAACCTTAATCAGCTGAGCCCACCGTGGAATCAAATTGTAACTGATAAATTCAAGAAAATGAATTAAACAAAAAAAAAAAAACAAGAAGATAAAAAGAATTCTAATATATATAGAGATGAAGTGTTGTAACCTCTCTATGGATGAAGTGGCGATGGTTAGTCCTTTGTATAGTATGGAAAACTTAAAATCTCCTTTGAGACACATAAACCTACCAGGGAGATCACTAGGGAGCCTTACCAATACATCCCATTTTACGGTAAGGCTAGTCTCTGTTGTTATATTAAGAACCGTGAAATCCATTGAAGGTATTGTAACGTTTGGCACATAATTATCTTCTTCTTTTTTATGTTCATACTGGACAACAGCTATAAGAATGAGGAAAGCGATCCAGCCCAAGATGGCCACTGTTCCGAGGCAAATCCCCACACATTCTTTTAGTGAAGGCGTACGTGAACGTGATAGAGAGGTGAGTTTGGGAACTAGTGCTTCTTTCTCCATTCTTGAAACACAAAAGAGCTCTAGCAAGATTGAGAGAAAACAATATATATATTATATACACAGACACAAGATATTATTATTCTTTTTGTCAATGTTAATTTATAGCAAGCATATCTTTTTTTTGTTTTCTTTTGGTATTTTTTTTTCATTATACATTGATTCATTACCTTTAATAAGATATGTTTTAAAGTTTTGATTATAGTGTAAGAAATTTTAAAATCAAAGAAGATTTAATTTTGATTCAAAAGCCATAAAATATAGTAGAAAAAAAAAATACCTTTTATATATGTATATGTACGTGTTGATATAAAAAAAAGGGTGTATTTTTGGGGTGTTGCAATTTTTTTGTATAAGTTTCCCAATTCTATCAACTTTGTATCAAATCTATATTTGAATTTATTTTTGGTAAAGTGCAATTTCTATTAGTTTTTTACATATTTATTCCCAAAACTATTGTTATAGAATAAGGGTCCAACAATTTTATTTTACAAAAATAAAAATTTAATGGTGATTGTTTGACTTTGAACTCAAATTATTGTGAGTAATATATAACCTTAGTGTAAAATTTTAAAATGTTAATAAAAATATATAAGTCCGCATTTCAAAAAACATGAATAAAGTTTTTTTTGTGAGAGTTGAATTATACTTAGGCTATATGGCATTGATGAGTTACAATAATTTCGTGCAAAGCAACTACTCTGCGACCATGCACGTGCACGGACTCGCATGTTCTATCCACGTTTCACACCATTACACACTCTCTCACTAGTCACTACAACTCTTCTTACTAGATCTTATGCACAATTGTGAATTTGTCTTGGAGCCATGACTTTAAAAGCTTCATATAATTGGTTACTTATAACTCAAGTCTGGTAATCTTAAATTGACTTTAATATTGTCTTTTGCAGATCCGATCTAAAGAGATTATATAATACACAAATCTGCAATAATTGGGATTAGAATACTAAAAAACTTTATTTTTATTGCCTTTCTAAGAAAACAACAAAAATGTTGCAAACCGCATCGAATACAAAAGTCTTTTTGACAAACACATTTAAGAGAGAAGCTTACATAAGAAACACACACTGTAAAAATGTAAAAATGTAAAAATGAACTCCTCAGGACTTCGACAATGGAGTCTTGAAACTAAACTTATATGAGAATGAAGCAAAAAGAAAAAGACACGAACATTGAAGGAAGAAGAAAACAAGATCAGTTTTTTTTTGTGTCTTGTTATTAGACAAAGGCAGGCATGTCCTTGAGCCATGCGTCAAGTGGCTTACCAATGGAGTAAACGATGAAACCAATCTCTCTTAACTTGTCAACATTCAGAACGTTTCTTCCGTCGAAGATGAAAGCCGGTTTCTGCATATTGTCGTAGATCTTCTGGTAATCTAACGACTTAAACTCATCCCACTCTGTCAGAACACAGACCGCGTGTGCGTCTTTTGTTGCCTCATATGCGTCCCAAGTCACGCTCACTTGTTTCACTGTGGTTGGACTCATTGGCTGCAAGTGAAGGGGATGGTCCCAATCGAACTTCTTCATCGAAAGATCTCTCTGAATCTGTTCCTCTGTGACTTGTGGATCATAGATACTGATTTGCGCTTTGTCTCCTAGCAGACCTTTACAGACATCAATGGCAGGTGTTTCCCTTGTGTCGCCTGTGTCTTTCTTGAATGCGAATCCGAGGATGGCAACCTTCTTGTTGGAGACAGTGTTGAACATGGAAGAGACGACTCTGTTCACGAACCTGTTCTTTTGGTAATCGTTGATCTTGATCACTTGTTTCCAGTATTCCGCAACTTCTGGAAGACCATTGCATTGACAGATGTAGACGAGGTTAAGAATGTCCTTTTGGAAACAAGAACCACCGAATCCAACACTGGCGTTCAAGAATTTGGAACCGATTCTTGAATCAGTACCAACAGCGTAAGACACTTGAGTGACATCAGCACCGGTGGATTCACAAAGAGCAGACATGGCATTGACTGATGAAATCCTCTGAGCCAAGAAAGCGTTTGCAGCTAGCTTAGAAAGCTCAGCAGACCAGAGATTTGTTGTGATGATTTGGTCTTCAGGAACCCAATTGGCATAAACCTCCTTGAGTGTCTGAACAGCTTTGAATCCTTCAGGTGTTTCTCGGCCTCCAATCAAGACACGGTCAGGGTTAAAAAGATCGGCAATTGCAGTTCCTTCAGCAAGAAACTCCGGATTAGAAAGAATCTGGAACTTGATTCCTTTACTGTTATGCATCAAAATCTTCTCAATAGCTTCAGCTGTCTTCACAGGAACAGTCGATTTCTCAACCACAATCTTGTCAGAAACCGAAACATCCGCGATCATACGAGCAGCACTCTCCCAATAAGTGAGATCTGCAGCTTTCCCAGCTCCAAGACCAGTTGTCTTAGTCGGTGTGTTGACAGAGACAAAGACAATATCAGCTTCCCTAACATGTTTCTCCACATCAGTACTGAAGAAAAGGTTCTTCCCTCTGCACTGCTTAACAATATCTTCAAGACCTGGCTCGTAAATCGGAAGCTGATCACTGTTCCAAGCATTAATCCTAGGAACAGAGATATCAACAACTGCTACTTCAATATGAGGACATTTCAGTGCAATCACTGCCATTGTTGGTCCACCTACATATCCAGCTCCAATACAACAGATCTTCACCATTTTGATCTCTCTGCAAAAATTAAGATCACATCTATGAACAACGACAACAGATCTTCACCATTAAAGCTCAGATTCCAATTCCCAAAAACAAAACAGATCAGATCTGGATTATAAACTAGTAAGCAAAACGTCGAACACCTAATGTGCAAGCAAGAGACTACACAAAATGATCCAAAACTAGTCAAATCACACGGATCTAAACACAATCTGAACAAATCGGTACCTAAAAACCAAAAAGGATACCTCAAACGGACACGGTTACCACAGGATCTATATACATTTCGAGAATCCGCCATAGAAAAACTCAAAAAACGAAGAAAAGAACCGATCTCCAAATAACGAGTGATAGATGTGTTTAGTGATCAAAACGATTCTAAAAGAGAGATCAGATCAGATTTGAGCTTACAGTATCGGCGATAAGAAAAATGTTAACTCGGAGAAACGTAAAGAGAGATCGACGTTTTACCTCGGAAGAAGATTCGTAGCGAAGAAGTTGGTTTTCTCTTGAGAGCAGTGAGGAGGAGAAGGAACGAGGAAGAAGACGACGAAACGTTACAGTTTATAGAAGAGTTTTTCAGTTAAAAACGCAAAAGGGTAAAATGGAGAATTCGTTGGAATGATTAGTGAAAATTACGGTATTGCCCTTGTAACATGTTCCCCACGGAAGGATATGCACGAGCACGACGAGCCGGCTAATCAATATATAGCTTTGTCTAGTCGTGGGAAAAAACTGACCCGAACCGAAACAAACCGAATTAATGTAAAAACCGGATAGATACTAAATTTAATTTTAAATACCCAAACAACCCGAAACCAAATAATTACCAAATCAAAAATTGAATGAGTATTCAAAATAGAATTATATATCCAAAAATATTGATTTATTTTTGGACTGAATAACTAAAAATTACATGTAAAAATGAAATATCTGAATAACCAATCCAGAAAACCACAAAATCCAAAATACCCATATACCCGAACCAAAATTTAACCAAAAATGTCAGAAAAAACCCAAAAATATCCAAATTACCTAAAATATTCCAAGATATTCGATTTTTTTTATTATAACTGAAACAAAAAAATATCCAAAAATAATTCGGTTTTATATCGGTTCTTTTTAAGATCTGAAATCAAACCAAAAACATACCGTACTATAACCGAACCAACACTCTAAAACAAACTGAATAGATCTTAAACTCATAATTAAAAAGATCAAAAACCAAATTATACCGAACCGAATATCCAAATGTCCAAGACTACTGGACTAGTTTTGTCCACAAAAACTCATCGTTTTATTTTGTTATAAGGAAGCTTATGCATGTATTAAGTATTTGTATGTTCTTAATTAATCTATTTTTTAGACCTTTCACACATACTTCATCTATTTCACAAAGAGTGTTATTTTAGAGAAAAAAATTGTTACACAAAGGCCTCGATTGGTAACCATGATTTAGGAAAAAAATGAGAAGGAATGTGACATTCCTCTTCATTCCTCAATTTTTTTACCATTTACAAGGAATCATTTTTCCACATCATTACTCTACATTCCTCACAAAATGAGGAACAATAGAACAAAAATGTTCCTCCCCAAAATTGATGAGGAACAAATGGAACAAAAAAAAGAACAAATATTAAAATTCGTTTTTATTTTAAAATAAATAAAAAAATATTTATTAATAATATTTTAATCTCATAATATAATATTTTCATATTTTTATCATGTATTGACATTAAAAAATATTTTTGATATGAATTTCATGTTAAAAAATCTTACTATACATTGTTTAAAATTTGTATGGATAGTAAAACATATTTAAGAGATGTTTATATCATAAATAACAAATAAAAATTACTATAATCTATAATAGGTTAATATAAATTATTAATTTTTAACATTACATATTTAAATTCATTCAAAAATATATTTTAAAATTAGTGTCAAATTCATTATATATAAATTATATCTAGTATTATTATTAAAGTTGATTTATTTAATCAAATATATTATAAAAGATAGTGTTATTGTTTGGTTATCATTTATTATTTTGTTCTTCTCTGCATGTTTTCCTTTCATTACTCAAAAGTTGTTTATTCCGTTCCGTATTGTTCTTTTTGTTCTTTTTCCTTTTGTTCTTCTAATGGTTACCAGTAGAAGCCAAAGAGTATCATTCTACATTTCCAATGCATCTTTTACATTTTTTTTTGTCAACAACTTATATTATTATCATCTTTTACATTAAATTTCTAAATTTTACCTTTAATCTATAATTAATTAAACCATTAACCATTTATTAAATAGGGACATATATGTATATTTTATTTTTTCTTCATTTGTGTGAAATGTGTCAAAATTACACTATTTATGAAACAGAGGAGTATTAAACTTGGTTATAAATGTCTTGATTTTTGCAATATATGATTTTTTATAAATCTTAACCAATTTGCATTCAAATGTTTTTCTTTAAGTTTACATTTCATCAATAAAAGTCTATTAATGTTGCACGAAAATTTTAAAATGTTTCATTTTGAAATAAAATTATTTTCTAAACTAATAGATTAATAAGGAATAGAAGTATCGGAGTAGTCTTTAGTGTTAGATTCGTAAGCCAAATTGATGTATCGATTACAAAATGTTAAGGTTAACCATCTAAAGTTAAACTATGTAGTACCAACAAAACAATTACTCTTGTTTAATCGACACAATCTTGGATACTACCAAAGCATTTCCTAATCTTCTTCATGATGTTTTGCTCATTGATCTCGACAAGAGTTCTAGCTCTCCTCTCTACATTTTTGTATCTAGGTTCGGTCTAATAGAAAATTCAAAGCCCTAGAGAAATTTGTACTTTAATCTGGATCTTATTGTGGAGAAAAGATCCCACATCGGAAGATGTGAGAGGACTTCAGTAATATATAAGGGATTAGGGTCAATCCACTCATTGCCAATTGGTTTTGAGTTGGAAGCCCGTAACAAACCCTAATTTAACACTTATACTTTATGCACACACTGAAAATTTTATACTTTCGTACAAGATGTTATATTTAGATTTAAACATATATACCGGAAAACAAAAAAACATGTTAGTAATAAAATTAGTGATGGTAAAGCTTTAATGAGATACAATCATGCATGTCCATAAGCCACAAACTATATCCTCCTTGGTATAAGCAACATCGTAGAATTTTTAATTGAATCACCGAAAATATCGACAAGCCTAAACATTTTCCTCTACTTAACCTATAAATAACTACACTCTCATCAATAATAATCATCATCAACAAAAAATTTAGAAAGTTAAATAAAAAAAGAGTTACAATCATGAAACTCTTAAGTATTTTTTTATGTGCTCACGTTTTGATGATGGTAATGGCTATATGGATTTTGCCCATGGCTTATAGTCATCTCCCACACCCACACCCACACCCACACCCACATCCACACCCACACGTACACGCACACCCACATCCACACCCGCACCCGCACCCGCACCCGCATCCTCACCCGCACCTGCACCCGCACCCGCACCCGCACCCGCACCCGCATCCTCACCCGCACCCGCACCCGCACCCACTATCACATCCAACGAAGGCACAAGCTGGTTGGACTGATGGCCGTGCAACATTTTACGGTGACATCCATGGAGGAGAAACTCAACGTAAGCTAAATTTATACTAATAATACAATAATCATTCTCGAGACCTGTAATATATTGAGTTTTTATTCCAACGTATATAGTAACCAACATGAAGAGGTACGTAGCCGCCCTAGTAAAATGTGAGACTCAAGCTTTGATGAACATAAAGACCAATATGGTTTGGTTAGGCCAAGTTTTGTGTTTACTCCTATTAAATGTTTCTTTTTGACATGTTTTTAACATTTTTATGACATGCGAACGTGAAAGTTAACACATGCAAAAACAAACAAAACCAGGCTACATTAATTTATATTTTGTTCTCAAACTAAAACATTAACTTGTTTTTGTTTTGATAGAGGGAGCTTGTGGATATGGTAATCTACACAAACAAGGGTATGGTCTAGAGACAGCAGCACTAAGCACGGCACTATTCAACAACGGCTCAACGTGTGGAGCTTGTTATGAGATAAAGTGCTTCAACTCTCCACAATGGTGTTTGCCTGGTGTCATCAAGATCACAGCTACAAACTTCTGTCCACCAAATTACAAAAAGACCAAAGACATTTGGTGCAACCCACCACAAAAACACTTTGATCTCTCGCAAAAAATGTACCTCAAAATCGCCAAGTACAAATCTGGCGTTGTCCCGGTTAAGTTCAGACGTGTTCGTTGTACCAAAACCGGAGGAGTCAAGTTTGAGATCAAAGGAAACCCTCATTTCCTAATGATCTTGCCGTACAATGTAGGAGGAGCTGGAGATGTTAAGGCCATGCAGATTAAGGGAACGAAGACCAAGTGGTTACCAATGAAGAAGAATTGGGGACAGATTTGGAGCATTGGTGTTGTCTTGACCGGACAACGTTTATCGTTTAAGCTCACGCTAAGTGATGGAGTTACGAAAGATTTTATAGACGTGACACCGGCGAATTGGGGAACTACTGGACAGAGCTTTGATGGAAAGGTTAACTTTTAGGACAAGAGTTTGAGGTTGCAAGTAAACTAAGGAGGAGGGTTATATATAGGTATGTTAATTTACTAGTACTCCCTCGATTTTAAAATAAGTGTCGTTTTAGACTTTAAATTTTGTTTCAAAATAAGTGTTGTTTTCTTTTCAACATAGATGTTTAGTAAATTTTCTAATTTTATCCCTGCTAATTTCATGTATTGACCAATAGGAAAAAAAAAAATTATGTCAACCTTAATTTATGCCTAGGTAAAAAATTTAAATAAGATTATTATGAAAAACAAATATGAGTAAAATTATTATTTGGGATCCAAGATTCGTTTGTGTAAAGAAAACTATGTAACTAAATTTGTTTATTTTTTGTGTTGATACATTTCACATCTATTTCTAAATCCAATTTGTTTTTAATCTAAAGTTCTTTTGCCAAAAAAAAAAATTGTAATAAATTCTCATATTGCATAGCAGCCTAGAATATAAAAACTTATATATATATATATATATATATATATATATATATATAATATTATTTACTACCATTAATTCTAAAACATTTATGCCAACCTTAATTTAAACAAATTAAATAAGATTATTATTTGGGATTTAAGATTCATTTGTGTAAAGCAAATTATGTAAGTAAAGTTTTTTTGTTTGTTGATACACTTGACATCTATTTCTAAATCCAATTTGTTTTTTTTGTTTGTTGATACACTTGACATATATGTAATCTTTCGTATAACTATGAATACGAATGGCTTGGCTCCTACAAATCTTGATATCCACAGCTAAATATTTGATAGGACACAATGACTAAGTAGAAGAGTGCTTGTTTTATTGATAACTAAAAGACGAAGTAGAAGAAGGTTTTGTTTTCTTGATATATTGTTTTAGAGAAATCAAATATGTTATGTTTTTTTTTATGTAGTCGTTGCGTTAGTTAGTGATCGGCGACACAAAAATTTTAAGTTTGTAACTTACTAACTTACTACTTGCATGTCAAATATGTGGATAGTATAACACTATTGTTTTCGCGAATGAGTATACAATTTAAACCATCGTAAAAAATATCATGTTACAATTTCTTAGGATGCAGACTGATTACAAAAGATCAAAAACTTCAATTCTATCACTAACTTTAATACATTTGGAAAGATATACAAAAACAAGATCAGACCATTTTTATTCAAAATTCACATATGGAACAAACCGAAATCTTGGTCAATATTCAACATTTATTTAAATCATTTAATATATTCAAAATACACATATGGCATTACATTATCTTTTCGAACTGGTTTCTAAAATAAAAATATTGACTACATAAATTTAAAAAAAACATTACTAATTACACACTTGGAATGGTATTCCAAAAACATCTCTCTACTTATTATATATATGTACCCACCCAAATGGCTATCATCACAATTCATCATCAATCAAAGCTCTTAATTAGTAATAACAATAATCATGAAACACTCAGAAAAAATGATCTATGTTCAAGTGTTGATAATGATAATGGCGATGTGGTTCGTTCCCATGAGTTATGGTCAAGAAGCCGAAGCACCCGATGTTAAGAATCCAACCAATTCAATCGACACTGCTTGGTACGACGCACGAGCCACATTTTACGGTGACATCCATGGTGGAGACACTCAACGTAAGTTAAAATATTAACTGTTTTTTTATATCTAGTTACTATTTTTTTGTTATAACTATATATAGTTCTTGGTTACAAGTTACAACGACTATTATTATTGAATTGAATGTGTTACATGCTTATTTACATTTACGTATATCGTTTTCACAATGCAAATTGCCAACTATGATCTTCTCTTTTGTTTACATAAATATATAATTTAAATGAAATATATAAATTTAGTACATAAATATATTACTATAATTGAAATGCCAAAAATATTACTATATATGATAAGTTGATAACATAACATTTTTTACTCAAAAAAACTGAAGGTAATATGTAAACCAACAAATAACAAATAGTCAAAGTTTAGTTACATTTGAATTTTTGTTTTTAATTTTTTTAGAAATTATTATTACATATATACTCACTTTTTCACATTTAATGTATAGAGGGAGCTTGTGGATACGGTGACCTATTCAAACAAGGCTATGGTCTAGCTACAGCAGCGTTAAGCACGGCACTCTTCAACGACGGGTACACATGCGGTGCGTGTTTTGAGATCATGTGCGCGAATAATCCACAATGGTGTTTGCCCGGATCCATCAAGATCACCGCTACAAACTTCTGTCCAGCAAATTACAGCAAAACCCAAGACATTTGGTGCAACCCACCACAGAAACACTTCGATCTCTCCCTAGCCATGTTCCTCAAGATCGCTCAGTACAAAGCCGGGGTTGTCCCAGTTAGATACAGACGTATTCCTTGTGTGAAAACAGGTGGTGTCAAGTTCGAAACTACAGGAAATCCATACTTCTTGATGATCTTGCCATACAATGTAGGAGGAGCTGGAGATATTAAGTATGTGCAAATTAAGGGAAACAATACAGGGTGGATAACAATGTCAAAGAACTGGGGACAACATTGGACCACTAATGTTGTATTGGTCGGCCAAGGTTTATCGTTCAGGGTTACGACAAGTGACGGGATTACAAAAGAATTTTGGAATGTGGTGCCAAAGAACTGGGGTTTTGGGCAGACGTTTGATGGAAGGATTAACTTTTAAGAGAAGGATTTGAGTTTCGTTAGCGGTGGCCGTACCATCCGATATCTGTATTAGGAGGATATTGTTTACGTTACTTAATTTTTCTTAATAAAACCACATTTCTAAATGATAATCTAAACTAGACCCAAACATAAAAACTGAACAAAATTTGTTTACTAACTGCTCCTTTTATTTTTCAAATTCAAAAAATTGTAATCAAAACCGAGCTAAAACCCTTGTTCATTAACTAAATAAATTAATCAAAATCCATTAAATATTATATTTTAGGTATATACAATCATATTGAATTAATATAATATATAAAAATTTAGTTTTAAATTATCAAATTGACGAAGAAAAAAAAGAATTACATCAAATGGGACCGAACTAAAAATTGGATAACTACATAAAGTTTCATATACTGTATTTGAAAAAAATTTGATCTCTCAACATTTCATGAACTTTTTATAACATATTCCCTCCGTTCTTTATTAATCTATTTTCAGAAAATATTTCTGTTGCAAAACGATATACTTTTTAAGTTTTTTGTACGATATTAATTAGTTGTTATTAATAAATTGTAAACTTCAAGAAAAACAACTGAATACTATTGGTTTAGATTTTAGAGTTGTAAAAATTATAAAATACAAAAACAATGCATGAATAATCAAGTTTAATTGTGTGTGAAAAAACTAGAAAATAGCTTGATTAGAAACAGAGGTAGATTAAATAATTTTCCATTTTGTCCAAAATGAAAATCAATTCACAGTCCAATATATATATTATATGTGAGCCAATAGAGATGCAAAGAATTATATCTATATCAGTCTATAATGTTATAATGGCTTAGAGACCATATTGTTACCTTTCTGTCTGACTCTAATTTGGGAATATATGTCCCGCTTTGATGATCTTAATGATACAGAAACTATTGTCCTGAAATTGGATTATTACTACTAGTACCCACGGCTTAGACCCTTCGGTTTAAAAAACAAAGGGGGTATGGGAATTGCAAAAAGCCCCCTAAAGCTTATGACAAAAGCTTGAATGTGTAAGTCTCTATAATTAGAGCTGTCCCATTGGATTTGTTATCACAAACCAGCGGCTCAAGGTCGGTTTTTCGGTTCGAAAACAAAGGGGATATCAAAATGCTCCTTAAAGCTTATACCAATGTGAGCTTATAAAGTTAAAGACAGTCCCAAATTCGGTTGCCTAATGATAACACAAAGAGGAAAAGTTTGGAAACTTCAAAACGTTTGGAAAAGTTTTAATCACTCCATAGTCCACATTTCATGATTTTTTAATAACTTATTAACCATCTTTACCATTTTATTACAAGTATAAAGAGAGCAATTTTTTTACTTCGCATGATGCATATTGACTAATATAAACTCCAATACAATTAAAAGAGTTTAATAAGTCCAAATTTCATGACTTTTTACAACTTATTAACATTTGACTTTTTCATTCAAAATACAAAGGGGGCAATGTTTTAACTTCTCAGTATGCAGATTTTGACTACTGAAACTTCAATACATTAGGAAAGATTTTAATCATTTCACAATTTCATGACTTTTTATAACCTATTAAACATCTTTACAATTTTATTCAAAGTACAAAGATAGAAGTGTTATCACTTCTCAAGATGCAGATTGACTACACACACTTTAGTACATGAAAAAGATTTAGCAAGTCCACAAGTCATGAATTGTTAAAACCTATATTAACATCTTACATATTCAAAGATAGCAATGTTATCACTTCTCAGGATGAAGATTGACTATAAAATTCAATACATTTAAAAAGATTTTAGATAGTCCACATTTCATGAATTTTTACAACCTATATTACCATGTTACATATACAAAGATTGCAATGTTATCTCTTCTCTAGATGCATATTGACTACATAAACTTCAATAAATTTGGAAAATTATTTTAAAGATATGACAAAATCAGTTCTACTTCTCTACTTATATATACCCCACCCATATTGTTCCCATCAATATTCATCATCAAATAAAGTAAAAATAAAAAGGTTATATCATTAGAGAGGGATAATAATCATGAAACTCTTAGAAAAAATGATATATGTAGAATGTTTTATGTTAATTATGGTGACATGTTTCGTATCTATGAGTCTTGGTGACATAGGTGATGTAGCCGAAGCACCCATGATTGGTCATGACAGCAACGGGCTCGACACTTCTTGGTATGACGCACGAGCCACATTTTACGGTGATGTCCATGGTGTAGGCACTCAACGTAAGTTAAAATATTTCCTTTTAAAATACATATAGATATAATTGATTTAGAATACCAAATTTTTACAATATGATAAGTAACATCAGACGTAGTAGCAAACACAAACGTAAAAGCCATGTCAAATTATTACATACTCACTTTTCGTCATTATACATTCAATAGAGGGAGCTTGTGGATATGGTGATCTATTCAAACAAGGCTATGGTCTAGAGACAGCAGCATTAAGCACGGCACTCTTCAACAACGGATACACATGCGGGGCTTGTTACGAGATCATGTGTACACGTGCTCCACAATGGTGTTGGCCCGGATCCATCAAGATCACAGCAACAAATTTCTGTCCACCAGATTACACCAAAACAAGAGACATTTGGTGTAATCCACCACAAAAACACTTTGATCTCTCCCAACCAATGTTCCTCAAGATCGCCAAGTACAGAGCCGGGGTTGTCCCGGTTAGATACAGACGTATTCCTTGTGCAAAGGCCGGTGGTGTCAAGTTTGAACTCAAAGGTAACCCTTATTTCTTGATTGTCTTGCCGTACAATGTAGGCGGAGCGGGAGATATTAAGTACGTGCAAGTCAAGGGAACCAGGACCGGGTGGATAACAATGAGCAAGAATTGGGGACAAAACTGGACCACTGGTGTTGTATTGACCGGCCAAGGTTTATCATTGAGGATTACGACAAGTGATGGGATTACAAAGGATTTTATCAATGTTGTTCCACCAAGTTGGGGATTTGGTCAAACTTTTGATGGAAAATTTAACTTTTAGAAAGAAAAAAAACTATATGAATTAAGTGTGATTTAATTACTACTAGGACCATGTGTGTTTTGGTTGGAAGAATTTATAATAAAGGAATATTTTTTTTTATGTTACCTCATTTGGTTGGAACCTAAAATGATTAATTAGCGAGGATTATATTTGGACAAGGAACCATAAATGAACCAAATCAAACAGTTAAATAGAATTGAACCAAAATTTAATTTGTTCATAAATCAAATGGTTTTATTTATATTTTTAAATAAACTAAATCAAATAAACCAAAATATGGTAAATAATTACTTATATTTGTTTAAAATATAGATAAAATCATATTAACTAGTTATAAGAAATCAAATAATATATCACTTCTTTTGATTCTCTTTCAAGTTTCTCATTTATATTAGTCCACATTTCATGAATTTTTACAACATATAGTATCTTCTTACATATACAAAAACTATGGCAATGTTATCTCTTCTGTAGATGCAGATTGACTACATAATGTCATAAACTTCAATAAATTTCAAAATTTAAGTCAGTCCACATTTCATTAAATTTTACAACATATATTACCATCTTACATATACAAATATGGCAATGTTATCTCTTATTTGGGTGTAGATTGACTACATAAACTTCAAAATTTGGAAAGATATTTAAAGAGGTGACAAAATCAATTCTACTTACAATATGTTTTGGAAAAGATTTGGGAAATCTACTGAATCCAGAAAAGCATCAGATGACGCCATCGTCTTCTGTGCCTATGAGCTGAGATTGTGTTGCGAACCTCACGGTCAATAATTCTGAAAACTGGCCCTGGAGGGATAAAAAACGAGTTGTGCAGCATGTTGTTCCTTTGCTTCCAGATGTGGTAGATTGAAGCTTGTGCAGCCACCATTCTCAAGAGAGATGGGGTTGTATTAGTTGTTCTCCGCATCCAAGAGAGCAGCTCAGACCAGTTGCTGAATATGGGCAGCGAAGGGCTCAACCTAGCAAAAACAAGCTTCCAAATCTCTGTGGCATAAGCACAAGAAATGAGCAAGTGATCTCTGGATTCAACCTGATTAGAGCAGAGACAACAAGCAGAGGAGGCACATACACCCCAAGAGGCAAGCCTTTGTCTGGTTGGAAGTCTATTCTGGTGAGAGATCCACATATTAAAAGCGTTTTTAGGGACAGCTCTTTTAAACCAGACTAACTTAGTCCACTGTTGCTCCGGTTTCTTAGGCCTAAGCACTTCCCACGTTCTTGACGACGAGTAAGAATGACCAGCAACTCCCTCAACCTTCCAAAGGTGGGAATCCGGCTGAGAAGAGGCTGTTGGCAGGGCGAGCGT
Source organism: Capsella rubella (assembly GCF_000375325.1). Classification (NCBI taxonomy): domain Eukaryota; kingdom Viridiplantae; phylum Streptophyta; class Magnoliopsida; order Brassicales; family Brassicaceae; genus Capsella; species Capsella rubella. The sequence goes on from NW_006238917.1 coordinate 16,801,722, forward strand.
GGTGAGATGGGCGTGAAGGGCCATAGCCTCCACTGACCTCGGTTGAGGGAGAATCCAGCCTTCCGCAGAGCAGACATCAGCCACTTTAGCTTTCAGAGGAATGCAGAGAGAACGAGGACCAGCTTCATTTAGAAGCTTAATGAGGGGACCAAGAGGCGTCCAATTATCATACCAGAAGGAGATATTCTGACCATTCCCCAGTTTGCTTGTTAGAAAATTCTCCGCCACAGGGCGCAGACGAAGAATAGTTCTCCAAGTCCAAGAATCACGAGGAGATTCTTTGATTTCCCACAAAGATCTCTGCTTGAGGTTGTGGTGGCTATGCCACGCCGCCCACAAAGAGCCCGAGCCTGCAAAAAGCAACCAAACATATCTGAGGCAGAGAGTGGTATTCCAGACAGAGAAATTCCTAAGCCCGACTCCTCCTTCTTTCTTAGGCAAACAAACCTTAGACCATGCCACCTTAGTTCCCTTTCTGATATCGATATTACCGGACCAGAGAAATTTAGAGCAAAGGGCATCAATACGCTTTAAGCAGCCCTTAGGAAGAATGAAGGTAGAAATCCAGAAGACAACGATACCATTGATGACTGAGGCAATTAGCTGAACACGACCCGCGAATGAGAGCATTTTGACTGCCCAAGATCTGAACTTATTAATCAGCTGCTCCATAAGAGGCTCATAATCTCCCATTCTCAACTTTCTTGACATTAGAGGGAGGCCCAGGTATCTTATAGGTAAAGAGCCTAGCGGGAAGCCATAGGTTGCGATAACATTAAGCTCAGCTTGTTCCACACCTGCCAGGTAGAGATGAGTTTTGCTTTTGTTCATGTGGAGACCAGACCAGGAAGCAAAATCATCCAAAGTCTCGCTAATACCGTGCAGCGAGGAACTTCCACCATCAAAGAACACCATTACATCGTCGGCAAACATCAAATGAGAGAGAGATAGCTCTGCCGCTTTAGGGTGGTAAAGAATATACCCTGCCTCATATCTAGTTTTCAGAAGCTTAGAAAACACTTCCATTGCAAGCACAAAGAGATAAGGAGAGAGAGGGTCTCCTTGCCTAAGACCTTTTGTGCTTTTAAAGAACCCCGATGTAGAACCGTTTACACAAACCGTGAAAGAAGGCGTCGATATGCATTGGTGAATCCAGTTGATAAACTTCGATGGTAAACCAAGAGCCGTTAGAGCCGAAATGATAAAATCCCATCTAACCGAGTCAAACGCCTTCTTAAGATCCACTTTCAACATGCCTCGTGGCTGGATATTCTTTCTATTATAACCCTGAACAAGTTCTGTGGCTAGAAGCACATTTTCTCCAAGTAACCTCCCCGGCAAAAAAGCAGATTGAGAAGAAGAGATTATCGGTGAGAGGAATTGCTGAAGTCTGGAAGTAAGAAGCTTCGCAATAACTTTGTAGAGGGAGTTCAAGCAGGAAATAGGCCTGAAATCAGAGATCTTACACGCATTAGGGATCTTAGGGATGAGCACAAGCGTAGTAGAGTTCCACTGAGAGAGCATCTTCCCCGACTTGAAGAACTCAAGGATACCATCAGTCACTTCGGGGCCAATAATACTCCACGATGCTTTGAAGAATTCTGCTGAATACCCGTCCGGGCCAGACGTTTTATTCCGAGGGAGCGAGAAGAATGCTTCTTGTATTTCTTGACGAGAAAAGGTCATTACTAATTCGTCACTTTGAGTGGTGGAGCATCTGTAAGAAAGGATCATATTCATGTCAGTCTGCTCCATCATAAAGGGCTCAACCTCTCCACCCAACAAGGAAGAGAAGTAATCCACGCAATGGTCACTGATTCCTTGAGTAGTGTCAATTCTAGTCCCATTGTCATCTAGGAGGAAGTGAATACTGTTTAAGGCTTTCCGGGAATCAGCCATCCGGTGAAAATAGGCCGTGTTGCTGTCACCCTCTCTAATCCAAGTGACCCTCGATCTTTGCCAGAAAAAGCCCTCTTCAGCATTGACCAACAGGTACCATTTCCTTTGAGCCTCCAACTCAGCAGCCGCATTAGAATGAGTAGGATTTGCCAATGTGTTATTTTGACAGGCCAGCACCTGGTTATGCGCTTCCACAACTCTCTTCTCAAGGTCTGAATAGTTCTCTCTACTGAAGCAACGAATGGGTCGCTTTAGCACTTTTAATTTCTTGGAGACACGGAACATCGCAGATCCCACCACATTTGCAGAATACCAATGCTCCCTAACCAAATTGAGGAAATCTGGATTTTGGATCAGAAAATTGTAAAATCTGAAAGGTTTTTTAACCCTGCAAACCTCGGATTTGAGTACAACACCACAAGATGCATGGTCAGAGAAATCGGGTTCTCCAAAGAGAGCAAAGGAGGTAGGGAATGCGGTGAACCATGCTTCATTAACCAAAATTCTGTCCAATTTTTTTTGCTATAGGGAGAGACTCACTCTTGTTCCACCAAGTAAAAGAATTCCCTTTGTAAACCAGGTCTGAAAGATCAGCCTCCACAAGACAATCTCTAAAATCGCGCATACGCCTATCCACATTCAGGGAAGGAGGATTAGAGTGCTCTCCTGGCGTAAGAACTTGATTAAAATCCCCTAAAACAGACCATGGCTTGCTCCCTGCCAAATTAGAGGAAAGCGTAGTCAATTCATCCCAAAGGTGCTTCCTTATAGTGTCCTCATTTGAAGCATACACAATTGATACTAACAGCCAGTCCACAGAATCTGGAAACAGAACCTCACAAGTTATCATTTGCAGTGATTTAGCAACTACAACCACCTTTACACTGGGATGCCAAATCACCCAAATCTTTCCCAAAACAGAAAAACCGTAGTTATCGTCAAACAACCAGCCTGGAAGAAGATCAGAAACAAACTTCGAGATCTTCGGTTGCTTCACGTGCGTCTCTATAATGCCGCCAAAAAGTGGTTTATTGGCCTTATGCCATTTTTTAAATCCGCTTCGGTGAGTAGATATATTGAACCCCCGGACATTCCAACAAAAAAGGTTTGTACACATTAATTATATAAAGGGTTTGAGGCTCTTGCCTCGCAAATTCCTACGCTGTCTCCTAGTCAGCACTTCTTTATAATCCTCCTCCTCTGAATAGCTAGAAACAGTATCAGACGAGTCACTCTCAACCTCTGAACCTGAGGAAAAATCCTTGACCAGGGGGGGTGGTGTAGTGTTTACCACAGGGATCACTGCGGGAGCTCCAAAAGCACTCGATTCACCCTGCTGTAGAGGCGTTCCCGTACCAAGAGAAGGGCAAGCATGATGCACAACAAGCGTTTCATGGGTACTTGAGGGCACCTCACCCACTGCTGCAGCATGAGTCTTCTTTGGAACCCATTCTTTACCTCCAACAACATTGATTTTTGACTTATCCGTCGAAGTGTCTGTGGGAGAAGTTGGAGGAGGCGACCTTGATTTTCTCTGATTCCTTCTCTTCTTGAGACCAGGCTTAGCCACTCTTGGACATTGGTCAGCGGAGTGTGACGTGGAGGAGCATGGCTTGCAGGTGATGGGAGCTTTACTGCAAAACTTCAAGCTATGACCAATCTCCTTGCAGTGAGCACAAATTGGAGGCATCCAAGGACTTGAAACCAGAATCTTGTGAATCTCACCTGAAGCAAATTGAGCATTTACAGCCTCAGGAAGGGGTTTTCTGGGATCGATCAACGTTAGCACTTTAGCAACCTCAATGTTTGTTTTGTTTTCCGTGGAGGGATGTAACAATCTTGGATGACCAACCAGGCCAGCAATGTGCTCCAGACCTTCTTCATTGAAGAACTGAAGTGGGACATTTCTCAACTCTAGCCATATTGGAGCAGAGGAAATTTCAGGCTTGGCAGGTACCACTCCCGGATCCCATTTTGCTACGAACATGGTTTGTCCGTCAATCTTCCAAAGACGCTGAGAGAGGACCCTATTGCGGGTGAACGCGTTGGGAATGCGAAGAAGAAACGCGTTTCCCTCCAGTTTAGAGACAGCAATGTCTCTGTACTGCTTGCTCCAGATGCCATTGACGATGCTGTGTATCGTACCTTGAGATGGGGGCTCAAAATAGAACTGCCCTATGATGAAGCATTCCCATGACTTCCTATTCTTTTCAATCACCGAGTCTGGAATTTTGACACAAGCTTCACCCGTTTCCAGAGTAAAGGCTGTTCCTTTTTTCTTGAGTTGTTTGGATGAGCCTTTCACCCTGTTAACCCAAGAATCAGAACCTGTAGTAGCAGGCTGAGAGACAACTGGCTCCACCGGTATAACGGCGTTCACAGTCGGAGGGGGAGAAGCCTTGCTAGGCAAAGGCTCTTGTGCAATAACGGTCGAGACTGGCTCGGTTGAATTAACAACTTTCACAGGTTCAACCACAATAGGCTCTGTTTCCTTATCAGAGGGGATTGATTTAGAAACTAGGTTAATGGCCAAGTCTACCCGTGGAGTAGTCAATTGGGCATTAGGAGAACACGGCGGGTTAGGAGCGGACATGACTGGGCAAGGAACAGCCGCGACAGGGCTCGAGAGTCCATCAATTTGAGCGGGGGGCTCAGCCGGCGCAGACGGTGGGGAAGGAATCGTAACAGAAGAAGAGAGGGGGGAGGAAGAAGGAGGAGATTTTCTCTTTGGTTTTGGTTTTGGCTTTTTGGGAGGAGTTTTCTTAGGAGGCTTTCTGTTCCCCATGAGGAGGGGTAAACCTAGAACCACCGCCGGAGAAGGTCTCCGTCGACAGGAGAGACGTCGGGAAACGACGGAGAAAGGAGGAATCTTTTCACTCTTTCGAGAGAGAGATAAGTCTTCGAGATTGCTGCTGTGGCTACTTTGCTTAGGTAGTACTATTTTTTGCCAAGGCTACTTTGCTTAGGTAGTACTATTTGTATTATCAAACTTTCATTTTTAAATGATATTCACATATTTAGCAAAAAAAAAAAAAATCAATTCTACTTCTCTACTTATATATACCGCACCTATATTGTTCCCATCAATATTCATCATCAAATAAAGTAAAAATAAAAAAAGGTTATATAATTAGAGAAGGATAATTAATCATGAAACTCTTAGAAAAAATTACTTATGTAGAATGTTTTATGTTAATTATGGTGACATGGTTTGTGTCCATGAGTCATGGTGAGAATGGTAAAGTAGCCGAAGCACCACTAGGCAACCCAACCAACGGGCTCGACACTTCTTGGTATGACGCTCGAGCCACATTTTACGGTGATATCCATGGTGGAGGCACTCTAGGTAAGTTAAAAAAAAACACTAATATATTCTTGAACTAATTGTTGAATAATATTGTATAGATTTCGATTGTTTAAAATGCTAATTTTTGTATTTACGTTTGCATTGGGCAATTCTCACAAATAGCACAAAAATAGTTTTAAAATACATAAAAGCTATAATTCATTTGGAAGACCATTATATTAGCTATTCACTCTTGTTTCTTTATACATGTAATAGAAGGAGCTTGTGGATACGGTAACAAACCAACGTATGGTCTAGCCACAGCAGCATTGAGCACGGTGCTTTTCAACAACGGGTACACTTGCGGAGCTTGTTACGAGATCATGTGTACACGTTCGCCACAATGGTGTTTGCCCGGATCCATCAAGATCACAGCGACAAATTTCTGTCCACCAGATTCTGCTTGGTGCAACGCGCCAAACAAACACTTTGATCTTTCCCAACCAATGTTCCTCAAGATCGCTCAGTACAAAGCCGGGATTGTCCCGATTAGATACAGGCGTGTTCCTTGTTCGAGAGCTGGTGGTGTCAAGTTTGAAACCAAAGGAAACCCTAATTTCTTAATGATCTTGGCGTATAATGTAGGAGGAGCCGGTGATATTAAGTACGCCCAAGTTAAGGGAAGCAAAACCGGGTGGATAACAATGGCAAGAAACTGGGGACAAAACTGGAGCACTAGTGTTGTTCCGACTGGTCAGAGCTTATCATTGAGAGTTACGACGAGTGATGGTGTTACAAAGGACTTTATTAATGTGATGCCATCAAATTGGGGATTTGGACAAACTTTTGATGGGAAGACTAACTTTTAAGAATAATGATATGAAATTTTTTTCAAGTTGTGGCTTATACAACTAAGAGATGTATTGGTTGCAATAATTAAATATAAATGAGATATTAGTAATTTTACATAATTTATTACCTCCATCTGATTTCATACTAAATATTTATCCAGAACCGATATGAACCAAACCAAAATAATTAAACCGAAACAAACTAAAATCGGTTTATAAACTGTTTTGTTTCATTATTTTAAATCCAAATAGACCAAAAAAAAAGACAAATCATTAGATATTATTTTTCAAATTATATGTTTTAACAATAGATATGAACGTATTAACTAATAAATAATCACTGTTTGATTCTTTTTTTAAGTTAACTTTTTTTATCATCAAATATCGAAAACCGAAATAAACCATGATTGCATTAAACCGATTTGAAACCAAACTGAATTACAAAATAGTATGGTAACATGTAATACTAAACCGATATAAACAATAGTCAAAACCATCAAGAGAACCGGATTGCAAAGGAATATACAATTTTGAGTCTTTTTGACATTGGCATTTCACTTTCTATAGTTTGGTTGAGAATTATTCACTTTCCAGTGTTGTGTAAGATTAAGTTTTCGAATTACAGCAAATGATCAAACGAAAACTAAACAATTAAAGAGGGAAGAAAAAACACAAACTACTATAAAAGAAAATGAACATTTGTTGTAGAAAGATTAGTACTGGCGCAGACGATGTTGTGTGTACAGAGGTTGCAAACCTGAGAGAGAGAGAGAGCTTTAATCTGAGTGTTAAAACTTGTTTTCACTTCCAATCAAGCATGTCTAGAAGCCACAAAACCTCTTCTTTAGTGTCAGCAACATCATTAAAATCCAACTGAATCCCGAAAACGTCGAGTAGCCCCTCGTTTATATCCTCGACATCCAAGAAAAGCAAAGAGATCCATGCTCGAATACCGGATATAAAAGGGTAATAAGGAGATAAGTCGAGATACTCAAAGGCAAGAGCTCGGTACGATGAACGGTCTATATAATCAAAGACAGATCGGTTGATTATCCGAGCAACCTTATCCGAATCATTCCTTGCCACAAGCAAAGAAACACTAACAGACTGGTTTAACGGTATAGTGAATCTAGGCTCAGCGGAAACAACCATCTTGTAGTCAGGTCTCCCAAGGTGAGTTCTAAGAACATTACTGATCCCTAATGGCAAAGTTTTCATTCCACTATCCAACGTCACACCGGGTATTAACCCTGAGAAAACAAGCTTATCTTCCGACCAAATATCGATAAAGAACTCCAAGTTCTCAAAGGCCAGCCTCGGAGGAGGAAGCACACGGCTCACTCGCCGCTTACTAAACATTTGATACATCTTGTAGTATGTTTCAGTAGGAGGCTTACGCCGTCTACAAACCGAAGGCCATCTCTTTGCACATTGGCATTTCCAATAAAAATCATCACTTGCTATATCTCTCCATTGTTTGCATACACCCATACAAGCAGCGAGATCTTCGCCTTCTAGTAATGGAAACACATTCTTTAATACTTCTTCACATAACATCTTCAACAAAACTGTCACTACAAAGTAACACAATAGAATCAGAACAGAGCTTATGGCCTTATGAATTGGAACTAACTAAAGATCTCATTTTTAACTTCTTTTATAGAAACCCAAATGCTAAAAGATCACAAATTGTTCAAAGATTTGAGAAGAAACAATCAATTTCATCATCTAAAGCTTCGAACTTTTGACAAGGGCGAGTAAGATCCACTACAAAAACAGAAACTTCGGAACACAACAGAGGAGTAGGAATCGATTTAATCTGGATTATAGACATTACAAGTAAGGAAAATTTCACAATTTGATAAACAGAACATGATCATCGTCAAAACGAATCAGAACGACGAAGATTTCAAAATCGACGATATAGAAAGTGAACTAACCTTTTTTTGTTTCACATGATCTGGAGACGAAGATTGGATCAAATAAGTGGGATTTCACAAGTAAATTGGAGAATTTTTTCAATTTTCTGGGAAATTAGGGGAAGAAGAAGGCATCATCGTGTTTGGTAAGATGATGATGATGATACTTGGAAGTAGGATCTTTAGGAGAAAATGATGATGATTTTGGAATAAGAGACTAAAACAAATCATAATAATTAATGAACAGGCCTCAAGCCCAATAAACAAAATTAGCTCATAGAGTAGCCCAAACTTTAATATGACATGGTCTAGAACATGATTCTTTATATTTAGATTAGTATATTGTATATTTATTTTTTCCTCTGTTTTTTCTTTTTTTTTTCCCTCTTATATTGCATATTTCAATGAGTTGGAATATAAAGATTTCAATAACCAAATTTACGTCATTACTTTACCTAGGGACTAGGGCATGTACAATTTTTCAAATTTTCGTTTATAATTTGTTTTTTAAATATAAATTAAAATTAAATCATTGAAATACTTTGATGAAATAATTATTTTAATTTTTCTAACTATATATATATATATATATATATATGTATTTTTTATTTTATGAATAATTAATTTATTTTATATTATCTAACTCCAAATTTATTAAAGGATAGAGAAAAACTAATTTTGATTTGGAATCTCATCTTAGAGCATTTCCATCAATGACAAACACTAAGAGTCTCTCAAACAAAAAACAGTATTGATATTTCGAATTTCATTATATAATTTAATTTTAATTACAAAAACAAAATTAAACCAATGCAAAAAGACAAGTGTCTAATGTGTATCAAAATTGATTTCTTAATGTTGCTCAAATGAGAAAATCTTCTTCATCTCTTTCTTTTTTCTTTTTTTTTTTTTATATTGATGAGTATGTCACTGAGAAACCCGCAATGGACATGCTCGAAACTCCGAATTTATCAGTTGTGATTGATAGCAAACTCAAAGAATGCTCTTAAAGAGCTTATTAAACTAGAAATAGAAAACTGAAATTAGATAGCTCATTGAGCTTTATTGTGTGCAAGTAAATATAAAGAAAGGAAAGAGCTTTAGATTGTCACCAAGATTAGTAATACTTTGATTCAATCATTAAAATGGTGAAGAAGGAGAGTTGCCTCTTTGACAACTCTCAAGGTTGAAGACAATGATGTTTATTACACACTTTATATAGTAATCTACTTGTTAGAAAACTCTACTTACATAACATCACATTGGGTTTGGGTTTCTCTTTCTTGTGGACTCTAAGGCCATTCTCATTGCAAGGGTTCTTGCACAAATCTTAAGGTAAGATTTGTGAAAAAATTCTTGCACAAATCTTTATATAAGGATTTTTTTCATAAATCTTACTTTGAAATTTGTGCAAAAACCTTTGCAACGAGGATGGTCTAGTAGTGATAAGTGAAGAATCGAATGAAGCCAAAGCAAATGGAGAAGTGGAAAGTGGCTGAGCTAGCTTATTGTTGTAGTTGAAGATGATGGTCAAACTTAAGTAGAGTAAATGATCTAGAGAAGCTAATTTGCTTCGAATTGTTTGTTGTATAATATCTAATAAATTATGAGTAGTGGCACTTCTAAAGATTTCACAATGAAACCTAAACCTTCCACAAAACTCATTTTTAACATTTCAAACTCTTTATTTATCCAAGGATGATGACGTTATCAATTTCTCAAAGTTTAGCTTGAACTCTAAAACTCAAAATATAATTTGACATTGCCGTATTGTTTTGTTTCTTTTGGAGTAATATGACAATTTATGAAGACATAGATTGATTTGAATAGATAAACGTGAAAAAGAGGACAAATAAGTGAAGAGCATGGGAGACAAGAGCAAAAGAAAGAGTCAGAACTGTGGGATCAGTAGTCACACTCTTCACTGACTTGTGTTTTAGTCTCAGGATACCTTATTTCCCCACCATCACCTCTTAATATTCTTTCTTTTCTTTGTATATATAATTTAGAGAATAAAGTTGATAGACTCGAACAAGAAAATTTACAATCACATGGAAAAGTAGATATTTTCATGAAAATAAAAAAGTAGATGATTTGACGTGAAATTTTTGAGTATGTTTCTTCTTCATATGTAACTTGAGTTTAGCCCAAGTTGTTAATAAAGTAGAGAATGGTTTTTATAGCTAGACAGTGCTTACATGTAGTTTAAACTATATGTGGGTTTGTGTTTTTGGTCATGTTCGTTTCTTCATCCATATGAACCATCTGGATGAATCATCTGAATGTTGTTCGTTTTAACTTAAAAATGAGTATTATTCAAACTCATCTAGATGAACCATTTAGGTGAGTTTTAAAATTTTAGACAAAATTTTGAAAGTCATTTGGATTAGTGTTATTGTCTAGTTGTAGTTTAGATAAGACCTGATCTTTTATGCATGCATACTAAAAGTCTAAAAAGTTTTTAAAATATCTAAAAATGAGATATTTTTTGTTCACTACAAAATTATAATGTGATTAAAGCATTTATTAAAACTAGTACTTGTCCACAATCAAAACTAATTTTTGTATTAGTTTTTAAAATTTACAAATAGACAAAAGAATGTAGAAAAGAGATTTTCGCCAAAATTTTAAATATGCGAGTTTTAAGGGTTATTTTTACATAGTAAAAGTTGCAATAATTTATTTACAAGAGTGTTACTTTTTTTTTTATAACAGAAAAAACCGATTGTGGCTCATCAACCACAAAAAGATGTGCAAGAAAAGAAAAAAGAATCATACTTGACATATATATATATATGAAAAAAATATTTGAATTGTAATTAACTACTCTTATTTCTCTTTGAAAACGTGATCCCCATTAGTTTAACAAAATAATAATGATCAAATGAATAGTTTGGTCTTTTCTTATTGATTTATTAATGGAAATAACTAACCATTGCTACTAATTTGTTGTTATTGGTTGATGTTAACATAAAACTTTTACTAATTACAGAAAAACCTCTGTAAATTAATAATGTTAGGACCATAAAAATCTATTAATTTATAGACGTATTAATTTATAGAGAGATATTCCTAATTTGGAAAATATTTTCAAAACAATATTTAAAAATAAGATTTAATCATGATAATTAGTATTTTATATAATCAATTACAAATAAAATAATAATTATTATGTATTAAAAGAGAATGCTAACTATTTTTTATATATTAAAATATTAGAAATAAAATCTAACAAAAACTAATGTGTTTACATATACATATATTTTGAAAATTTTACCTAATTATTAATTTATAATATTGATGGGACCATATATTTACAAAAGACTTTTAAAAAATTTATTATCTTATTATTTTATCGAAATGTGTCTAAAATTACATTGGTTCCAACTTGGGACCAGAGAAATTTATTAATTTATAGAGATTATTAATTTATCGAGTATTAATTTATAGAGGTTTTACTCTATAGATATTTACAGATTGCATTACACATGATATTATTTTTTTAACTCAAGATAACATATTACTACTAAAAACAACAATTCATGTAAAACCTCATACATAAGAACATATATATTTTGGTCGACTAGTGTGAGAAGCTCTCTTGATTTGGATGTTTATGTATTTATGTTTTTTCACGTGGGTCAAATATTCTTATTGGTTAAAAGTGAACCGACGACGTGTTAGTATTTGAAGACACACAAAAACTTATAGGCACTTCCTAGTCCCCCATAAAGTCGAATGCTGCTAATTAAGATTTGAATTACCAATTTACAAAATGGTTAGAGTGATTAAGGAAACACAAAGGGGATGAAAAGATGTCTCGTCAACATCTAAATTTTTTTTTTTTTTTTTTGCTAATATCAAAGAAAATAAAATTGTCCCTTACCTACATTATCATATTGTCCCTCACTTCCACTTTCATCAAACGAAGAAAACAAAACCTCAAAACCTTTTTGTTCTCCCACACTTATATATACATTTATATTTTGTTGAAACACACATAGACTTTAAAAGAAAATTACAAATAGCTTTGTTATATTTTTGTGTATGTAAATAATATATTAAGAATCAATGATGAGAATATGCCATGCATTTTTCTTCATGTTATTTTTTAAAAGTTACCATTTTTATTTAAATCTTATAGATTTACCGTTTTTCATTATAAACATACAATTTAGCATGTATTTTATCCATCATGTTAAATTTGAGTTTAGTCGATTTCATTTGTTAAGATTTATTATATGTTATAAATTTATCATTAATAGAAATTATAAATAGAAACATTTTCAAATATTTTAAAATGATAATCCGAAAATTTGTATGGAAATCACACATTCATAATATTTGAATAAGATAATGGCGAAATCCGTAATAATCCTTTGATATACATAAGAATTGGTTTCAACTTTTCTTTAGTCAGTTCATTACCGAATGGTTCGACATCTCAATTTAAAGACAGATGTAAAACATGTACCGAGCACGTTGAGAAAGAACATTTTTGGTTAAACCCATATTATGTGACAATAAGACTTAAACTATTAGAAACATGACATTACTCTTTATGATAATAATTCTAAAAAGTTGAACTTGTTAATCAGTGACAGTGTACACAAATCATTCACGTGGAGAAACAGCTAAACACATGCTATTAACCTGAAATCTAGATAGTAAACCATGTGCACCAAATCGAAATTATAAAAAGAGATCAGAGTCCTCTCTCCACTTATGGGTTACTAAATTAATCAAAAATCTAAAAAAAATCATGTTACTTGCATATAATTCTTTTATAGGATTATATATCAAAATAGGAAAGTTATGTGCATGCAGGGAATATACAGAACATGCTCTCTGTTCACTTCCATGCCTTCTTACTCTGTCTCCTTCTCCCATGTGCCTTCACATGCCCTTTTCTCTTCTTCTTCTTCATTTTATCACACACCAGCTTCGATATTCAATATCTTGGTTGCTCATATATCAAAAACTTTAAACAGAAGAAAATAAAATGAATTTTTAGTTGTTTTTTTTGTCTATCTTATTCAACTTGTTTGTCCAATGAGAGGTTTGCTGGCTCACATGCAATCTTTCAAATTTGTTTTCCTTAATTTATTTAATCTGATGATGAACGAAAAATTATTTCCTAGAAAATTCTGAATTTTGTTGAAAATTTAAAGTTATTTTACATTAATTTCAAGTTCTTTTGCAATTATATTCAACAAATTTTGTTTAAATTTAACCAACCCGTGTATTACTAAGTAATTATTTTGCGGTTTCAATAGTATAGCGTTTGTATGTATAATAATAATAGTAATATAACGACATAATTATTTGTATTAAAAATAAAATACTACTTATAAAAATAAAATAAAATTTCTACCAAGCGTTATGTGACTATCCACCAAAATTTTCGATCAAATTTATGATCACATGTTCCATAGTACTCATAAATTGTTTGGTCAAAAAGACTCTCTTGGTTTCTTGTATCGAACTATCTTATATGCATTTACACTTTGAAATTCTAAATCTCCTATAGTCAAAATTCACTTAGACTCGCATATCTAATATATAAAAAAAAGAAAAAGAGAATGACTTAGAACGAAGAACGTAACGACTTATCAAATATTATCCAACAAGATTTTTCTGATCACCACGACTACGTACCACTAACAAATTAAACGATCTAAGGTAAGGTTTTTGTAGTCTTAGGGAAGTAAATTGCAAAACCAAATATCACTTAATTAATCATGTGCATTGACGATAAACTAGTGTTTTGGTTTGGTTTAGTTTTCATTTGAACTATACTTACGTATAATAAGTAGTACGAAAAAATAATCTTTGTACATGCATGCTTGTTAAAAATAAAATAAAAATATCAAATTCAAACATTTATTTTGGAGCATTGTACTAAGAAATTAAGATATTTTTTTGTCTTAAGATATTATGTCATTTAATATCACGAAACAGACAAGAGTTATCACCTATGTTAAATAATTTTCTGAAAAAAAACAACAAAGTCTTAAAGGAATCAATGGTCCAACCGTGACAAAGGGTGGTCCAATAAAGAAATCAAACAAAAACATTTATTTGGTCAAATGTTTTCCTAATTACATTTGATTAGAAAATTTCTAAACCACTTTCGTACGTATCATATCAAAGTAAAACATATTTAATTAAGGAAATAGATTATGGATAACAAAACGGTGGAGAAGCAAAATTGAAAACTAAAGAACAATATATATATGATCATGTGCCGTCACAGAAGGCTTCAGGCTTTTACTGTCATATGGCAAATGCGCACTCCTCTCCCACTTCTCTTTTTGCTACTTAACCAAATATGCTCACATCTTCACAAGTTTACGAATATACAATTTTCTCATCTTATGTTAAACCTCGTAATATTTTCTAGTATTGACCGCGATTAGTGACATACCTTAGTCATTAGACCAACATTATAGAAATATCTTAGAAGCTAAGATATCCCCAGATTTTCAAAGAAAAGATTTTATATAAGATTTTCCTAAAATACCTTCTATAATGTTGTCTTTATACTTTATGTTTGCATTACCGGAAGATCTTATAACTAGTCTCGTGTATAAAGAGTTGTTGAAGTACATTTGACTCACTAATAACACTTTACGTACCCTTAAACAAAATTCAAGCTTATGAACCTTATAACTTACAATGTAATCGTGGACAAAGTATCCGAACCGAAAATACCAAACCAAAATCGAACTAAATATCGAGGAACTAAATCGAACCGAAATTCTGAAAATTCATATAATTTGGATATGGTTGTTTAAATAAGTTCATTCTCAATCAAATTAGCAAGAAACTAATTTAACGATTATTCCCCTGAGGGACAAGGAGCACGTGAGAGTAAGATATTATCTGAGATATTTCATTCTACTTGTAAAACCACAAGGGTCCAAGAAAAAAAGTATGAAACGACAAACAAAAGAATGAAACCACCACCACTAGTGGTGCTATCGTAATAAAACACTCACTTCAAGGTCATAAACGAAAGACCAATCGTACATAAACCCTGACTCTCTCATTCTATAGTTTCCTCTTCAAACACACATATACAATCTAATCCTCTCTTCTTCTTCTTCTACTTATACTTCTTAGTCACGATGAGAATCTTGAAGAGTCAAAGATCCAGAGGAGGGGGAGGAAGAAGCAAGAAACACGTAAACAGAAGACCTAACGTTACATCACGTAGCGGAGAAATGTTCACGGAGAAGCTTCAGGCGCTCAAGAGTCTCCTTCCTCATCCTCCACCGTCAAAGACCACGACTGAGAAGAGCTTTCAAGATGCTGACGTGAAGAAAGATTCAGGCAGTGTAGTAGAGACAGAACAGCTGTTTCAAGAAACTGCTGATTACATTGTCAAGCTTAGGACACAAGTCGTAGTGTTGCAAAAGCTTATCGAGATCTATGGATCGTCATCATCATCTGATCATCTAACCGAAGATGGTTTTGTTTTATAATGTTCATATTTTCCAATTATGATTTTGTTTCTTTTTTCATTTCTAGCTATGATCCAGTTTTTTATTTTTATTTTCTTTTTGGTTATTACGTGTTTTGAACTTATATGGTTTTAGGTAGTCGATGATGTATAATGTTTGATATTTGACGAAAGAAGAAATGAAATTAAGTCACCATAATGCGTATATTTTTTTGTTTCTTTTGTTCTCTACGACATGTGAAAACACTGTTTATTTCGTTGTCACTACTCACTAACGTTATATTATTATTACTTCGTACCGACACATTTTATTGTTCGTTTTATTGTCGTTGGTTATGATCGACCAACCACGACCAAATTATGTTCGTTTTATCGTTCTTGATCTAAATACATATTCAAGATAACATTAATTTTGTTGATTTAGTTTAAATGAGGTAGATAAAAACAAATTTTAGCGGTTTTTTGTAAAGGACGGATAAAAATAACTTGAAAAAACAGGGGAATAGCGGATAAAAATAGCGGTTTTTTTTTCTTTTACAAAAAAAAAACGGTTAAACAGTGGTCATATTATATAATAAGCTAGCGGTTGGAATAATAAAAAATAAAATAAAATAATTTCAAGTATAAATAACACTCTAAAAGTAAAAGTTAATTTAGAATTATATCTTTAGAAAATAATATGAATATTAAATTTTTAAAAATTTGATAAAAAAAGTTTCCATCCACAAGGCATTATCAAAACCGTCTTGTTTTTTTTTTTTCAGTGGTTGGCAATTGCCTACCCTTTTCCCTTCCAACCACTCTTTCCGATGATCTTTTCTAACCACATTTTTCAATCGCTTTTTCCAATCGCTATTTTGATTGATAAGTTTCATGGTTGTTTGTTTGCAAACAAGACAAGTAGAGATTACTGAATTACACCTAATATATATTTCTAACTAAAAATAGTTTTTAAAAAAGTTTAATGTTAAAAATAAAATAGGCTTTAATAAACCAAAAATAAAGGTTTCAATCGTTAGTGATCTAATTAATATTTATCGTTGAACCGCTAATTATAAACAAATATGATTTAACGGTTTACGATTAAAAAACGAACATGATTAAAATTGTCAAGTAACAAAAATCTTAGTACTAAACTAATTAATATATTGGAATGTCAACAAAAATTCAGATTAGAAAATGTCGATTGATAGGGATGATGTGTTATATGGTGTTCCACATAAAATTGAGGATTCTTTTTTTATTTCCTTTTCAAGTTTGAAATTTTCAATCATGTAGCTAGTGTATAACATCATTCCATTATATGTCCTTTTTAAAAATTGAATTTTAAGTCTTTAATTCATTTAAAAATTCTAGTAACCAGAAGAAGAAAAAAAAGCACACAGAGAAAATAAAGAACCTTAAAATTGAAAAATATCAGAAGGTATATATATTCTCTATTATATAGAAGTAATAAAACTACAAAACTAAAGATTGAAAGTGAACAGAAAAGTAAAGAAGGAAGAGATATATACGTACACGGTACATCACTATATGTGTCATGTGTAACTTTACCATGTCACAGACTCACACATACATACGAATATAGATAACATATATGCATATAAACATATATAGGTATATCAATGTATGTATTACATGGTCACAATGATTGTGACTTGTTAGTGCCTTTGCTTAACTCTACCATGTGATCTCTTTTTAAAAAACTTTTTATTTTAATTTGAATTATTTTTTGAAAATTTAATTTTGATTTTGAAATCCATAGGTCATTCCCACATTATATTATACTAGAATGCGCATGGTTCTTTTTCCTCTTTTATGTGTCTTGTCTTTATTTTTATTTTCTTAGAAAGAAATGAAAGTAAGAAACAACACAATGAAATTAAAGCATGCATGACGAGTTTATATATGGTGGAACATGTAAATTAGTTGCAAATTTACCATCCCAAGTTTGGATCACTTGGGATTATGGTTCACTTGGGTCACTTGAACTTGTCACTGATTATCTTCTAGTCACTACAAATTTTGTTCATAGATTTTGCAAAGAAAAAGTATTTTTAAGGTTTAATTCTTATTTTGACTTTTTCTCTCGTTAAAAGGTTTCTTAAACTACTTATATAAATAAATCGATACATGTCGTAATTTTATTTACTGCTAGATATTTTTATTAATTTATATAGTAAAATGATTTCTTAAACATCATTTAGATCCTAATGCGGTCTTTTCAGCTGTCCAGACCTCTTATACATGGCCAAAGTACCATTTCCTCCTAGATAGTATTCTTTAGGAAGCCAAAGAGATACCTCGAGAAATCGCCGACAGTGTGACTCGTGATGGTCAGTTCAACACTTACTTAGCGTTTAGTGGACCGGTTTGGCTTCATAATATTGTTTTTAATGGATTTCGTGTTGTTCTTGTTCTTTAATTCTCTTTAACTCTGTTGTTTTTGAAATCATAAGACGATAAAAAACATCATTTAGTTTGTTTTCCATTTTAAGGTCTTTTTAACAACTATCGTATCTATGAGTAATAGTTTGAAAAAATACAGCTTTTTAAAAATTTAATGAAACTACATTTTTCATATGTTATGTGGCATTTTTCCGATTTGAATTAAAAGTATACTTTAATAACTAAAATTAAATTCGAAATAATATTAGTTATCAGTATAATTTTTCTTAAGATAAAGATGCTACATTTATTTTACAAAATAATAAAAATATTTGTTATATAAAAATAAATTCATGTACGCGCCAAGCACAATTACATATCATTAGAATCAGATTTCATTCATTGATTTCTTAGAAAATAGTTGTAAGGTCAACATTTATTATGTTTTCGATTATAATTTCCTATACTAATTTATTGAAGAGAAAACTCAACTGATATTGCATAATATCGAGCTATGCATTATACAATGCAAATAATTAATTACAAATTTGTTAAACCAGCTAATGTCAACTGGATAGTTCACCATCGTCGCCGTTTGCTAAAGCAGAATGCGCCTCCACTTTTTTATTAAAACCCTTTCATATTCACACGAAGAGATTTCTTTTATTGAAAATAAGCTTTTATGAACTTCCCCATTATGTTGTCAGAAAACTAGTTATGTGATTAACAATAATAATTAATCTTTATCTTAAAAAAATCAGTAAACTATCCTTATCTTACAAAAAAAAATTAACAATAATTATTATTATTATTTCCAGTTTATGTGACTTTTATAAAAAAATAACTTTTAATAATCTAGAACAGATGTCATATCACATAGTTTACATTCTTCTTTCTTTTCAACCAGTGTAGTTTTAACATGAAAGGTGTATTTTCAAATTATAACTCTTAAAAACTATAGTTAACAAAAAAAAAAATCTTATTAATTATTATTTCTGAGAGTCTATTTTAATCATTTTGATTATTCAAAATAGTTTTAAAGAAGAAAAATAAGAGAGTATTTTTCAATATTGTAAATATAAACAAAGTATTTTTCCAAAATTACTATATATGAGGTAAGAAAAGAAATCACTAACTACATGAAATTAGGAAATTGGTTCTAAACTTGAAGATGCAAGGTAAGTTTTTACTTACCCGGTTTTGCTGATCCTCATGCCACTGAGATGTCTGCAGCACAATATATTGAAGTTTACGATTTATAAGACCCAATATTTTGCAGTTTAAGAAAATAATCAAACACATCTCACAAACCATTTAATTATAAGATGATTGAAATTTCTGAGTCACCCACCTTCAAAGACAGAGTAAATCATTGGAAACCCCAATTAGTTTCTTTGGGAGATGCTTCTCTTTTAATCAGACATCATCCTCAAGTAAACTGCAAGGCAATCAAATCTCACGAGCACTTGACTAAACAATATCTAAAGTAAATATATATACAAACAATAATTAAGAAACGAGTATGTATATATATCAATTTAGCCTTCTTCTTTTGAAACTTATCTCTTCGATCAACCTGGTTTGATGGACTTCTAGCAGAGCTTTCTGACTGGAGCAAGACGATGATGAGAGCCTGTAGCTTGTGGAGGACGTTTTGTCAATAAGTGGATTATTAGGGTTAGGGTTCTTGAGAACGTTTGTCTCGATCTTGAGTTTGGTCCTAATGGGAGGGTTCATGTGAGAGATACCTCGGTCAAAAGAGTCGACGATGTAGTGCGAGTCGAGGATGAGACCACATTCTGTGCAGATTGTATCCCCAGATTGATAGTCGATCACCGTATCGGTTCGTTTCTTGCAGTCCAAGCAAGTGATTACCTCCATTGTGACTTCTTACAAATTACCCTATGGTGGTGAGATATGATGGGGTTTTAGGGGTTTATTATATATATTTACACCGAAATTAATTTTTTTTTCTATTCCTAATTAATAGGATTTGGTTTTATCTTCTCTTTTTTCTTTTTAATGGTTTTAGTTTGATAAATACTAAAGCTAAGTTCTGTTTTAAGTCTAATTTTGCAAATTATGTGTTGGGATAGGAATTGGTTTGCTTTGGTTTCTCTATTTACTTAGTTTTAATGATTAAAAATCTTTCAATTTTTAAAGATTTGACGATTAATGAGCCTAAAAGTTTCCAGTTATAGTATTGTATCTCCAAAATCAAGTGGGATAAGGACAATACTTTGTCTTTAATAAGATCCACGAACTGGTATTAACATCAACATAAGTACATTGTACTTTTGTAATATCTACCCACCCAAAAGGTTTCAATAAATATGAAGCAGTTTAATTCTAACGTTACTCTTGAACTCGCAACCACAACTTAAACAAGAAAGAAAAAAAGGACACACACCAAGGCAATCTTAACCTCAATCACGGTCCAATACTTTAGTTCACTACTATTTGAAGATCCTTTACCAAATAATTCTCAATTACGTTCAACTGAAATTGAGAGTTCTCTCTTACCGGTATTATAAAACTTCGCACTTCCGACAAGAGAGAACATATCGAAACTATTCACGACCAATCATCATCGATAATTAAATATTTCTCTAAAGATTTTAAACGGTCTAAAAATAACATTAAAAAGTCGAGAGATCAATCAAACAATTGTCTTTAAGTTCATTACAATTTAGATACAATATTTAAAATCATCTCTTTCTTTGAGTTTGGTTTGATACAAAGATTCCTACCCCAATTTTTTTTCATTAAACCAATACTCTTATAACTTAGCTTACGAAAATGATGACATTATATGTTTTCTATAGCTTCCCTTTTTGGCCATCCCAGGGCCATAAGGCTAAACTAATCTATTTATATATTATTCATAATCTAGTTAAAAACTCCAATGGTCCATAGTTACTGTATATATGAAATCAATAGAGCTTTCCACTGGCGAAATCTGATATCAGCTTCACAATGTGTTTAGGATTCTCAACATGTGGAAGATGGCCGGAATCTGGTACTTCCCGGAAAACCGCGTTAGCCAGCTCACACAACAGTTTCTGCATATTTGTTGATAACATTTAAGAAACGTTTAACTGATTTTTAGATGTTTCAGCTAAAGGGAAACTTACAACTGAGAGCTGGTTGCTGACAATCTGATCGTTCTCGCTGCATACAACGAGCGTCTTATGGTCGATCTGTGCTCGTGGTACATCCAAAACGTAGATAAAAGTCAGTACATATATAAGCTGATTAGGCTTTTTGTTAAATTGAATAATGACATGAAGTGTTGTTTATTACGAGTTTGATGTGTGACGCAACGTTATAGCCTCCGCTAATCATAAAATCGACCATAGCATCTTCCCACCATGGCATTTGACAATGTAACCGGCCAATCTACACAAAAGCAGATTCATTTTCTAAAACAATTTATCATTTGAACAACTAACATTAAAGAAAATTAAGGGAGATTTGAACTTACATTAGTCCAATCTATGTTCTCGGATAAGGGTGAGGAAACAAAGGCTAACACGTTGGCCAAAAGGCGAAGAGGGAATGACTTCAACAACTTAACCTGAATGAACAACAACCATATTAATACACACAATAACTACTTAGTATAATGAGAGTTCTTGGACATACCCCGGCATAAGCAACGGCTATTGGTAACTCTTTAAGCCGACCGGTTCCTTCTGAATACGCATTGGCGTTAATGAGGACCAACTTATCAACCTGAAAAGCGCGAAAAATAACCAGATCTAGTGAGTGAGCTTTTGAGATAAGTTTAATCCACAAAAGAGTTTTGATTGTGATAAACTCGAAACTCACAGCTTCAGGGTAAGTAAGAGTGAAATCAACAGCTACTGTTGCTCCTAAGCTTGGTCCAACTAAAATCATTGGTCGTTTGATATATGTTTTCCAAAGCTGAAAATCCAAACCAAAGAACAGAGTCAAGCACTAGAAAAATCCATACCACATTACAATACAACAACAAGTGTATAGTGGCTAATTTATCATTAGATCAGTTACCAAAATCATCTAGAAATTTCAAGAAAGACTAGACAATCTCAAAATCCCAGCCACAACTTTATATCTGTTGTCACTTAGTGACGACACAAATTTGTATTCGTCCATAGAAGTCAATATAGTGAATAGTTTAGTTGTCCCAAAGATTCAATGATTTAGCTATTGACCTCATTCATTTAGTAACAGAGTATATATTTGTTTTCTTGTAGTAATCAGTAAGTAGTACTGACCTCAAATAAATGATGTCGCTTACTTGCTGCATCACATGGTGGAAGGTTCTCTACAATTTCATTGAACTAGTAAGTTCTTGAATTCTAAAAAGAATCAATCACACAATCTCAAGTAATTAGTGTAAAATTGTAAATCTTACCAAGATCTGAGAAGCCCCAACCAAGAACATCAACAGCCCAAGTCTCAAGACAAGCTTGTTCAAGCAGAGGATAAGTCCTTCTCCATTCTAAACACGAACTAAGTACCACCCCAAAGAAAGATTAAAATCTCAGTAAAATTCAGACACAGTGAGCTCATGAAAACTTACATTGTCGGTAAAAAAGTACAAAACCTGTCGAAACAATGGAGAAGAACAACAGGACTCTGGTCATGTAATTGAACAAGTGGTTTGATGCAACTACTCATTACATTGCCTCTAAAGTTCCCCATCTGTAACATTCACACAAGAAAAAAAACTTCAAAATTTCGAGAAATTAAGAGCAAATCTTGAAGGCTTTAAAGATAAAAGAGAAGAAGAAGAACCTGAAGAGGAACAGGAACTCGAACAATCCTTTGAGCTAAAGCTCTAGCAAACGGGTCTCTTATGTTTTGTACCTCCTTGGGAAGAAACGCCGGAAACCCATCTCCGTTCGCCGTTACACGTTGCCGGAATCTTGTCGCCGGAGGTGGTGGAGATACCATCTTCAAGAAACTCATCATTCTTGAGAGCTTGCTTTAGTGTGGATCTTTTCTTTCTCCAAGAAAGTTGTGTACTTATTCGATTTGTGGCATTGAAGGAGAGACGAGAGTACCTCTAGGCTCTAGCTATATATAGAAAAGAGTGTTATGTTTGTGACTATAACCAAAATGTAATGCAACTACCCAAACTTCGTTACATCTTTTTCCATGTTTATACATTTAAGTACAACCTTGGTTATTGTTGAAATTTATTTTTCTTTTGTTGTTTTCCTTTGAAATGACCACACAAGTTTCTCTGACAATTTACACGCTTTCTAGTTTTGATGGCTTAAAGACAAAAAAAAGTAGAACCACAACATAAATATCTACCAATTGGTAATTAATGTTTGTTAAACTATTAATTGAGATTTATTTTTTATTTTATGTAAAAAGAAGCTTTAGACGTTGACCTTCAACAAAAATATTCTCTAGTCAACTTCCACAAATATGTAAGAATGGCTTAACTTTCAACAAAAGTAGTTTAAAGTAAATCACAAACAAACCTATCAACATTACCTCAGCTTGTGTAATGGAAAGTAGTGGAAATTAAATCTAAATCACTATAAGCTATAGTCTATAACAATTTATAATATTAAGACATAAATGGCACATCATTGGTAGATAATCCTATATAATTTTATTCTAAATGAGCTAGGATATATTTCCCCATTTGCCAAAGTGTACTTTTGCCACTTGTTTACACATTGAAAAATAGTTTTATATATTACAGTTAATATTTAGATACAAATGTATTCAAATCATTTAATTTAATTCTTTATATGATTCCTTACATAATAATTTAAGTTGCATATTTTATAAGTTTTAAAATTCATTGATCAAATCTTAGTATATCATGAGTTTTGTTCTCACCCTATTGGTGGAGACTGATTTTTCTTTTTATTTTAATTTCAATGTTACTTTATCAATAGTACTTAAAATTTGACACTGAAAATTCAATTTTAAATATAGAATTAGCCGACATTAATCTCTCTAATATATATATATATATATATATATTTTAAAACTAATAAATTACTAACAAAAAAAGAATTAATTTTAGTTAAACCCAACCAATTTTAATTTTATACCAATCAGTGACTTTAAATATTTATGAATATGTAATTATATAAAATTAAAAATATGCTGGTTTAAAATAATTTGGAAGTCATAAAATTATTTACTTTTTCAATTGTTATAAAAGTCATAATGTAATATAGGTGATTATATGAATGAGATTTGAAGTTTAAATATATTTAATCATTAGCTAGTATAAAGTAAGTTTTTTGAAAAGCCAACAAAATTTTTTAAAAAGAACTTATAATTTAGCCAACTAATCTTCTTAAGATGTTTCTTTTACATAAAACATATACCAACACAACAAATAACAAAAAATTCAACCTTATTCCATTTACCTTAACGGCTTAACTACCATACCGATAAAAAGAACAGCTTATTTATTATCTTAGTGAATGTGAGAACGACGAATAGAGTTCTTGAAATTCTCTAAGGGCATGAGCATCAATGGGTTATCCCCCTGTCCCTCACGTTAAACGAGAAGAAAAAAAAAAAGAAACATAAAACATTAACGGGACGTACGTCCATTTTGGACGTCCCTTGCCATCGTATATTACTATTCGCGGGCCCCACTGACACGTGGCGGCCCGCGAATGGTTATCTTTTAAAAAAAAAAAAAAAATCTGAAAAAAAGAAAAAAAAAAGAAAAAAATGTTGGTAGGACGTCCAACGGCTGCGTTTGCTCTAAGAAATTCCAACAGTTTCGTATAAGACCATTTTTCGGTGGGACTTCTTTTTTGTCCCATGAATTTTTTATTTATATTTTCTTATTTTTAGTTTTTTCAAAAAAAAAAGTAACCAATCGCGGACCGGCACGTGTCAGTGGAACCCGCGAATAGTGAAAAAAAGAGAACAGGGGTCGTCGTAATTGTAGGAACGTTTCTTCGTTTTTTTCAATTTTTGATTTAAATTTAAATGGTTTATTGCGTACACATTAGGATTGTTGATATCAAATCTTTGACACAATGTAATTGTGCCAAGTAATGATTGGTTGTTTGAAACGACAAACTCGTCCAAAGAGTTGAGGAGTTTTAGTAAATATGTAACCATTCATGTTGAAAATTTTTAATTCACAACAAAATATATAAAATCACTGGTGAAACTAACTATCTATATTTTGATTCGAACCACTATGAAGGGTGAAGACTATAAAAGGGGAAGGTAGTTACAACATCAGAAAGACAACTTTAGTATTATTTAGCATGTTCAAGGAAATGTATTAAAGATCAAAACAATCTACTAGTTCAAGAAAAATGTTCTTATTACATTAAAATAAAAATTAAAAGACATTATACGTTTATGTATTTACTCAAGACGAACTTGGTACCATTGAACAGAACCTACTTCTCCATGAATTTCAAGTTCACATACAGCTTTAACCAAGAAATCGACGGCTTCATCAAGGTCATCGAACCTAGCCAGGTCAGGTGGCAAATGCTCCACCGGCCAGTTCTCTAGCCACCCTCTGAGCTTAGCCTTGAGTTCGTCTTCCGACACAAACTGCTCATCTTGTCCTGCCTCTAATAGTACGTACGTGTCCGAGTTCGAATGCACCCTTCTTCTCCTTGTTGCAAAAACCTAAATGATATCAACACAACACACTCGTTTTATTTTAATGTATTTAAGATGACGGTAATCATTAATTAACACTTACCCTCGAATGGTTTTTGCTCTTTCTTGTAGACAATATTGGACAACTTATAGGATTATGAAACATGTTTATTGAGTTTGCGAGAAGAGAATCTATTACTTGATACTGTTCAATCCAAACTCGTCTGTTTTTTCGAGCTGAAAGCAAATAAAATTTTGAGGAATTAAGACAGGTTAAGCAATTCTTGATTTGCACAAATAGAGGTTTAGAGCTTACATGTAAAGAGCATATCTCCGTTGTTGAGAAGCTGCTTCTGCAGCGAACACTCCATTTTTGATATCTTGAAAAAACTACTTCAATCTTCTTTTGTAATTTAGTAGGAACAAACAATATTAAGCTTCTTCTAGTTTGAGATAAGATGATATCACGAGGAGCACACACCAACTATTTTTTTCTCTCTGAATTTACTTTAATGGGCCATTGACAAACTAAGAATGTAGTTGGCCCGGATAATGTAGTCCATTTAGCTTTAAGTTAAAAAAGTATGATTACTAATTCTAATAAGCTTTGTACAGTGTATATGTTTAAAGTAAATTCAGCTTTTATCAATTTATATTCTTGATTCGAAAAATTTAATTAATAATTCGGAAAATAATTTTATTTTCAGTTGTTGATTTAGTGTTGGTTTGCAATATTTTAAATTTAAAAGAAAAATGTTAGTCCATCATATTTATAACTAAACGTGTATTTTTGTTATATTTTTCATATTGATTTTGAATATGGCAGAATCGGGTTTAAGCATAAAGAAATGAACATTGTTTTGACTCCAATTACATCAATAAAACAATTCTTAAAGCTGAAATGTAACATTTTATCCCTTAATTATTAACTGAAGTACAAATATCTTGTTGTAAATTTACGAATTGATTGATTGGTCTTGTACTACAATTTTTAAATAGAAAAATACAGTTATAAGTTTGTATAGTTGCAATAATTATATAATAAAAAGAAATATAAGTTATTTGGCAGCCTTAAATTTTTATTTTATTTTGTTATAATATATTTAAATTTTGCGAATTGGCCTGCAAGTCTAACACGGGCTTGTACAAACTTTGAATCTGCTGTTCGTGAGCCCAATAATTGTACCACACATTTTGTGGTACCACAAATTAATTACAAATATTTTATTTTCAGTGTTCCACGAGACTGATCTGATTGTTTCATCAGTATCACACTTGTTTTTTTCTTCTGTGTCTCTATTATTTTCCTCAATACCGACATGAAAACTCTTACAAAGTCCTTTAGACCTTTACTACTCAGTTTTGTTGTTATTAGTTTGATATGTGTGGACTAAACACTTAAGACACAAAGACAAAGTTGTATTATTTTGTAGACATGATTAGTATCATTTCCAACTTATCCCTACGTATTATATACCAGATTTATATTGTAGGTTGAATAATTATCACAAGATATTAATTAGGTTTAAATTAATTCATAACTTTTAAAAGATAAAAATTTTGGTGTCTTCTCAATTAAAAATCTTGCTCTATCATCTTTATTCGTCTGTATATAATATATTATAAAACTATAAATAATTAATTTCATATAAAATAATGCATATACATACATTATAAAAATGTTTGAAAGAGTACCTAATTATAAAAGAAGAAAAAAAAAATAACCCTGTAATAAATAAAAAGAAAAACAAATTTCTCCGAGTTAGGCTCTCAGCCTTTGAAATTGTTTTTAGTTGGTCCAAAATCTCTTAACAAATTTGTTATTGGTTGTAACTTATAACTGAAGTCCAAATTGTTTTTCTTAATTTATAATTAACTTTGTAATGGAGATTAGTTAGTTAGTTTAGTTACATTTGTTATCATCCAAGTCCAACGTAGACACTATTAATGAGGACACAGCTTTGATTTTATTTTTTCCACACATAACTTTTCTACAAAGAATTAAAGAAATTGTTCTAATTATCAGCCTTTTGGTTCTTGAAGAACTTCTCAGCTTGAAAACTTGATCAAAGGTGATGAGAGTTCTTTCTTTTGTTGAAGCAATCTAATCACACACATCATTGATATCTAATGTTTTGCTTTGGTGACAGATACAAAAATGGACAAGGAAACAAAACCAGGATATGAACCGAACCGGATTCCGGCTTCGGTTTTCGCATCTTCGATAACTCCTAAACAAGATTGGAGTATCCAGTCGAATGAATCTTTGTTTAGTATTCACATGGGAGACCATAGTTTCTCCACAATGTATAAATCTGGAGAACTCACCAATTTCGAATATACTGCTTCATATATCAACAACTATACCAACAACAACAACAACAACATCGATAACAAAATCACTTCGACAGATGCTGGATCAAGATCAGAAACCGTACCAAAGACCAAACCTAAACCTGATCCACAACAACAAATCCCATCTTCTCCAGCCAAATCTTATCGGTCCGACACTAGTAATAACAGTGCAGCTTCTTTCGCATTTCCCACGTAAGTATTGTTGTCCAATATATATCAAAACCAGTTTACTCAGTTAGAACCAAGATATTGTATTTGCTTAGTTATAACAGAAATACCCTCAAATAGGTACCAAGTATCGTGGACGATTATAGCACATACTCCATCAAATTCCAAAAATAGCACTAATTAATTAACATAATTACAATATTATAAATAATGTTTAGAATTATTATTTCAATGTTTGGGTCGACTATTTTACATTTAGCGTATAGTTTTAGGGAGTATGGTTTAATGGTTAAAATTTTTAGATTCAATTTTGAAAGTTTAACCATTAAATATGATGCTATTTTGGGAACTTTATGGAGTGTGTGCTAATTATAAAGAGCTATGTTTGTGTTTTAGGTTTTAAACTTTTTTCTTTCTTTGTGTGTTTCTGTAGATTACCAGAGTACAAACAAGACCGTAAGAAATCACTGCACATGAAGAGTGAAAGTGGTAAAACAGAAGTATCGTCAAGACCGGGCTCGAAGCATGATAATTCGAAACCTAGTGGTGGTGGTTGGCTTTCTTGTTTTTTCTGTTTCCCTGTGAAAAATTGAGATTATATGATCCTATTTGTAAAGTCAAATTGTTTAGGTCGTAAGCTGTCCAAGGTAATTACTGGCTGTATTCTACTGAACGAATCCTATGTAATTACAAGAGACGTGTAACATTAGACAATATAATTACTAATTGTGTATCCTAATCCTATGTAACAAAAGTTCAGATACTACACAATCTTCATGTGTCGATGCAAGGAAAAATAAAGAGATGGTATTATGTAAATACTATAATTTAACCCGCGGTACACCGCAGAACGATATTTTAAAATGAATTATTTTTAAAATTTATCTGGTATATAAGATTGTACTACTGTATTTTGATTGTTAACTCTATAATTTAACCCGTGAAATATGGCATGATAATTTGTTTAACTTAACTAAATAAGTATAATATTCAAAATAATAAAATGATGTTGGCATAACATCTTTCGTTTAAATATCGTTTAAATAGTCTAATTTTAAATTAAAATATTTTGTGAGCTTGTCTATAATAGACAACCCGTAAAAACATATATGTAATTTATAACTCGTTACATCACATGACCCGTGCTACACAATTATCAATAATACTTTAGTACATATATTTTTGTATCGATTGAGTTATATACGTCCGTTTTCAAAAATTAAAATAACAAAATATGTAAAAAATATATATATTTTTCCTATACATATGTTTTATGTAATAATATAATTTTGAAAACAAATAAGATCATATAAAGATATTGTTATTTAATTTATTAGGGAGAGATTTTGGGAAAGTTTGTTAAATTTAATAAATACTAATTTCCAATTTTGCAATTTTATTATGATTTAATTACCAAATTTAACTTAAAGTTTTGTTATTTATTCAAATGGCAAGGGGTTAATTATGCAAATAATACAAAATAAAAGGGTAGAACACAAAAGGTACTTCAAAAATGTTAATATAGATTCTTTATAAATTCCCTAGCCTTTTACCCAAATACAGTTAAAATGTAAAACTTGTATATATTATAACTGTCTGAACTATTATTTTTATTAATATATCGATATACCAATTGACCCGAATATTAATCTAGAAAAAAAATATATATTAATTTATAGATGTATATTATAACATGCACTTGTTTTAGTCGGTCTAAATTTCAAATGTTTAATACTTATACAACTATATAATTTAGAATTTTATTGGACTTTCAAAATACAAAAAAATACTATATTTAATACTATCTGCAACCTAAATTCTCCTATGAAACCCTTGGTCGTGTGTTACATAATAATACAAAATCCAAATTCATCTAATATGTCACTCAAAGTAATCGTGTGACTCTCTCCTAACGTTATGGCTTTACGTTGTTTGTCATCTACTCATCAATCTTCCTAATGGAATCCCAACTACTAGTCTTCTTAGTTACATGCTCTCTTGTGTAACTAAAAGTCCACCAAACTCTGTGTAATGCCATTACACATTTAGTATTATAATTAGTGCATTCCATGTCAACTAAGACTTATGCTCTTGTCTTATAAATTTTAAACCAATGACGATTCACCATCGACACATGCATAACAAAGTTAGAGAGAAGCATTAACATTAAAAAAAAAATGAAAGTTTCTCAATTTGTCATCCATATTGCCATAATTGTTTTAGTCATCTCCTTTGCCAATGCTTATGATCCAAGTCCACTACAAGACTTCTGTGTCGCCACAGCCATTAATGATGAAACTAGCCGTACGTAAAGAAACCTCCAAGAATTGTTCTTTCTCTATACTTCTCTTCTTACGATTAACTTTAACGACGTTGTAATAATTATGTTTGAATACTATGTTTCTACGTGCATGCAGTTTTCGTGAATGGTCGGTTCTGTAAAGATCCAAAACAAGTCGATGCAGAGGATTTTCTCTTCTCAGGCCTCAACATCCCCGGGAACACAAGTAATCAAGTTGGCTCAAACGTGACCATGATAAGCCTATGCAAGTGTATACAAGGAGAAGAAATAGAACAAACATAACACGTGTAGAAGAAGAAGATGGCACGTGGGAGAAAGATACTTGTATAAAACTATAGCATTTGACATTTTATCATTCTTATGTTGTTGTATGTGTAAACAGAGACGTATGAGTCTTCTGAGGAGAGAGAGTAATGTCTAGCTGCGTCTAGAGACTCTTCTTCACATATCTGTGGCTGTAATCGATTCTGTTTTGGGTTAATAAAGGGAAGGAGAGTTCTTTTCTTAACAAATGGTGCGATTGTGATCTCGGCTCGAATCTAACGCAACCGACGAGTTTGGGTTTCAAGATTTGGGAGAATTTTTCTCAATTGAAAGAATAGAAACGACGATGGGGAGCACCGGCGCAGGAGTTGTCGCCGATTCGAGAGTCGACGGCGGAGGAGCAAGCCGAAGCTTCAGCGATAGAGTTCTACAGCCAGTTAACGGAGATGAAGAATCAGATACGCACATCGGAAAATCGAACGGATTCAAAGCTTGAGTCCTTGAGGGTGGATTTGGATGCAACGAACGCACTCCATGATCGACGATTCTTGGAGCTGGGGCGCAAACTTGATTTGTTGATTCAAGCGTTACCTGGGAAAGCGACGATGCACGAGACTGGCGGTTCGAGTAAAGCTATCGCGAATGATTCGCAAGACCAACGCAATCAGGTACCAATTTCTTCTCAGGAACCATGCCTTAGTGAGATTAGGCCTGGAATTAGAGAAAACCTTTTAAAGAATGTGGATATGGCTGTCTTTGAGGGTTTGGGAACCTATGGTTGGATTGCAACAGTGGAGAGATTTTTCAGAAATGGAGGTTATAATGATGCTGAGAAATTAGCTTTGGTATCAGTGAGTTTACAAGGAGAAGCTTTGAGCTGGTACAATTGGGAAGTAAACAGAAAAGATTTTGAGACTTGGAGTCAGTTTAAGACAAGTTTGCTGTTACGCTTTGGGAACTTGAAGATTAGAGGTCCAAGCCAAAGTTTGTTTTGCATTAAGCAAACGGGATCTATAGCTGATTATGTGCAGAGGTTTGAAGACTTATCTTCCCAAGTAACTGGGTTGGATGATCAGAAATTAGAGGGCATTTTTTTGAATGGGTTAACTCAGGAGATGCAAGAGTTAGTTCATATGCAGAAACCAAGGAATTTGCCAGAAATGGTAGCAGAGGCTAGAGCAATGGAATCTAGCATTATAAGAAGAGTGGTTAAGAAAGAGCTGTTATTAGCTAATAAAGAGAATGCAGAGGGATACAGTTCTGATTACAAAGTTCATAATACTTACAACACCAACAATTGGAAAATGAAAACAATTGCTACTGATGCTATACAAGGGGCTAACAAACAAGGGGCGCGAGTAGATCAAAGACCAAGAAGACACAACTCTAATGCTGAATTAGATGAAAAGCGAAGAAGAAGAATATGCTTTAAGTGTGATGGTCCTTGGAACAAAGATCATAAATGTCCAAACAAAGAATTAAGGGTGTTGACTGTCTTTAATGGCTATGAGGTTGAAGTATTGAATGGGAATAGTGACGAGGAGTTAGTAGAAGAAGTTGCTGGTGAGTGCATGGCACTATCATTCTCATCATTTAGAGGGATTTCTTCTCCATCAACCACTAAAGTGAGAGGTATGGTTGGGACTGCTAGTGTGATTATAATGTTGGACAGTGGGGCAACCTACAATTTTATATCTCCAGCAGCGGTTACAAAACTGAAATTGAAATGTAGAGACGATCCTAACCTTAATGTGAGGCTGGGTACAGGGATTACAGTCCAAGGAATGGGAGTTTGTGAGAAAGTAAAATTTTCAGTTCAAGATTTGGAATTCACTACAGACTTTGTGGTGTTGGAGTTAGGTCAGATTGACATTATTTTGGGAGTTTACTGGCTGAGCACATTGGGAGACTGTAAGGTGAACTGGCAGAAAAATGAGATGTCATTTTTATACAAGAAAAAGATAGTATCATTGAAGGGTGAATCAGATTTAGACATTGCAAAAATGTCCTTAAAATCACTCTCCAGTGGATTTACTTTCCAAAAGAAAGGTGTGGAAGTGGCTTTGTGCAGTCAACAGATAACAACATCAATGATTCAACCATTAGAGGCGGATATTCAAACAGTATTGGCCAAGTTTGATAAGGTATTTTCAATACCTACAGAATTACCTCCTATTAGAGGAAGAGAGCACTCGATTCACCTCTTACCTGGGAATAATTCTATCAGTGTTAGGCCGTATAGATACCCTCACGCCCAGAAAGAGATCATGGAGAAGATGGTCAAGGAGATGTTGGATTCCGGAATTATAAGACCAAGTCACAGTCCATTCTCAAGTCCAGTGCTTTTAGTTAAAAAGAAAGACAATAGTTGGCGTTTTTGTGTTGACTACAGAGCATTGAATAGAGTGACAGTACCAGATAAGTTTTCGATACCAATGATTGACCAACTCTTGGATGAGTTGAATGGCTCAGTTTGGTTTTCAAAATTGGACCTTAGAGCAGGTTATCATCAGATAAGGATGCGAGAAGAAGATGTGGCCAAAACAGCCTTTAGGACTCATGATGGACACTACGAGTTTCTCGTCATGCCGTTTGGGTTAACAAACGCTCCAGCGACGTTTCAAGCACTCATGAATGAGTTGTTTAGGCCATTTTTAAGGAGATTCATCTTGGTATTTTTTGACGATATTTTGATCTATAGCTCGTCTATGGAACAACATATTGAACATTTGGAAATAGTGATGAAAATATTGGAAGAGAATCAGCTATTTGCCAACAAAAAGAAATGCATGTTTGGTCAAAAACAAGTGGATTATCTGGGACATATCATTTCTAGTGATGGGGTATCTACTGATCCAGCAAAAACAAAGGCAATGACTGAATGGTTGACCCCTAAGTCAGTGAAGGAATTGAGAGGATTCTTGGGTCTGACTGGGTACTATAGAAGGTTCATTAAAGGATATGGAGTTTTAGCAAGACCATTAACAGAGCTACTGAGAAAGGACAGCTTTGAATGGAATAATACAGCACAAGTAGCATTCGATAACTTGAAGAAGGCAATGTCTACTGCCCCGGTTTTGTCTTTACCAGATTTTGCTGAAGTTTTTACAGTGGAAGCAGACGCCTCAGGATATGGGTTAGGCGCAGTTTTAATGCAGAATAGAAGACCTATTGCATTTTTTAGCCATGGTTTGACTGCTAAGGAGCAGCTAAAACCAGTATATGAAAGGGAATTGATGGCTATAGTGCTTTCTATACAAAAGTGGAAACATTATTTGTTTGGAAGGCATTTTGTGGTTCATACAGATCAAAAAAGTTTAAAATTCCTTTTAGATCAGCGAGAGGTGACAATGGACTATCAAAAGTGGTTAATCAAGCTGTTGAATTATGATTTTGAAATCATATATAAGCCTGGAGTGGAAAATACTGCAGCTGATGGTCTATCTCGGAAGATACAACCCCTGGGAGTAATACAAGCCTCTGTTTTGATGGCATTGACAGTACCAACTGTGTTGCAGCTTCATGACATTTATGAAGAGATTGAGAAGGATGAAGGTATCCAGAATAATATTCAGTCTTGTATAGCAAATCAAAACAAGGACAATGGGTATGAAGTGAGAAATGGAAGATTATGGTTCAAGAACAGATTAGTCTTACCAAAAACTTCAAAGTTCATTCCAATGATATTGGAGGAATATCATACCGGGTTGTTAGGAGGCCATTGAGGTGTGTTAAAAACTGTTAAGAGATTACAACAGTCTTTTCATTGGGATGGTTTGATGAAAG